>NC_092722.1:6161981-6522842 GCF_047496885.1 Scyliorhinus torazame
ACACACTCATCCCAGCCTCACACACACATTACACTTCCCACACACACTCCTCCCAGCCGCACACACATTACACTCCCCACACACACTCATCCCAGCCGCACACACACATTACACTCTCCACACACACTCATTCCAGCCGCACACACACAGTACACTCTCCACACACACTCATCACAGCCGCACACACACATTGCACTCCCCACACACACTCATCTAAGCCGCACACACACATTACACTCCCCACACACACTCATCCCAGCCGCACACACACATTACACTCCCCACACACACTCATCCCAGCCGCACACAAACATTACACTCCCCACACACACTCATCCCAGCCGCACACACACATTACACTCTCCACACACACTCATCCCAGCCGCAAACACACATTGCATTCCCCACACACACTCATCTCAGCCGCACACACACATTACACTCCCCACACACACTCATCCCAGCCGCACACACACATTGCACTCCCCACACACACACATCCCAGCCGCACACACACACTGCACTCCCCACACACACTCACCCCAGCCGCACACACACATTACACTCCCCACACACACTCATCCCAGCCGCACATATACATTACACTCCCCAGACACCCTCATCCCAGCCACACACACACATTACACTCCCCACACACACTCATCCCAGCCACACACACACATTACACTCCCCACACACACTCATCCCAGCCGCACACACACATTACACTCCCCACACACACTCATTCCAGCCGCACACACACTACACGCCCCACACACACTCATCCCAGCCGCACAGACACATTACACTCCCCACACACACTCATCCCAGCCGCACACACACATTACACTCTCCACACACACTCATCCCAGCCGCACACACACATTGCACTCCCCACACACACTCATCTCAGCCGCACACACATGTTACACTCCCCACACACACTCATCCCAGCCGCACACACACATTGCACTCCCGACACACACTCATCCCAGCCGCACACACACACTGCACTCCCCACACACACTCACCCCAGCCGCACACACACATTACACTCCCCACACACACTCATCCCAGCCGCACATATACATTACACTCCCCACACACCCTCATCCCAGCCACACACACACATTACACTCCCCACACACACTCATCCCAGCCACACACACACATTACTCTCCCCACACACACTCATCCCAGCCGCACACACACATTACACTCCCCACACACACTCATCTTAGCCGCACACACACATTACACTCCCTGCACACACTCATCCCAGCCGCACACACACATTACACTCCCCACACACCCTCATCCCAGCCGCACACACATTACACCCCCCACACACACTATTCCAGCCGCACACACACATTACACTTCCCACACACACTCATTCCAGCCGCACACACGCTACACGCCCCACACACACTCATCCCAGCCGCACAGACACATTACACTCCCCACACACACTCATCCCAGCCGCACACACACAATACACTCCCCACACACACTCATCCCAGCCGCACACACACATTACACTCTCCACACACATTCATCCCAGCCGCACACACACATTGCACTCCCCACACACACTCATCCCAGCCGCACACACACACTGCACTCCACACACACACTAACCCCAGCCGCACACACACATTACACTCCCCACACACACTCATCCCAGCCACACACACACATTACACTCCCCACACACACTCATCCCAGCCACACACACATACTACACTCCCCACACACACTCATCCCAGCCGCACACACACATTACACTCCCCACACACACTCATTCCAGCCGCACACACACATTGCACTCCCCACACACACTCATCTCAGCCGCACACACACATTACACTCCCCACACACACTGATCCAAGCCGCACACACACATTGCACTCCCCACACACACTCATCCCAGCCGCACACACACACTGCACTCCCCACACACAATCACCCCAGCCGCACACATACATTACACTCCCCACACACACTCATCCCAGCCGCACATATACATTACACTCCCCACACACCCTCATCCCAGCCACACACACACATTACACTCCCCACACACACTCATCCCAGCCACACACACACATTACTCTCCCCACACACACTCATCCCAGCCACACACACACATTACACTCCCCACACACACTCATCCTAGCCGCACACACACATTACACTCCCCGCACACACTCATCCCAGCCGCACACACACATTACACTCCCCACACACACTCATCCCAGCCGCACACACACATTACACTCCCCACACACACTATCCCAGCCGCACACACACATTACACTCCCCACACACCCTCATCCCAGCCGCACACACACATTACACTCCCCACACACACTATCCCAGCCGCACACACACATTACACTTCCCACACACACTCATTCCAGCCGCACACACACTACACGCCCCACACACACTCATCCGAGCCGCACAGACACATTACACTCCCCACACACACTCATCCCAGCCGCACACACACATTACACTCTCCACACACACTCATCCCAGCCGCACACACACATTGCACTCCCCACACACACTCATCTCAGCCGCACACACTCATTACACTCCCCACACACACTCATTCCAGCCGCACACACACATTGCACTCCCCACACACACTCATCCCAGCCGCACACACACACTGCACTCCCCACACATACTCACCCCAGCCGCACACACACATTACACTCCCCACACACACTCATCCCAGCCGCACACACACATTACACTCCCCACACACACTCATCCCAGCCGCACACACACATTTCACTCCCCACACACACTCATCTCAGCCGCACACACTCATTACACTCCCCACACACACTCATCCCAGCCGCACACACACATTGCACTCCCCACACACACTCATTCCAGCCGCACACACACACTGTACTCCCCACACACACTCATCCCAGCAGCACACACACATTACACTCCCCACACACACTCATCCCAGCCGCACACACACACTGCACTCCCCACACACACTCATCCCAGCCGCACACACACACTGCACTCCCCACACACACTCACCCCAGCCGCACACACACATTACACTCCCCACACACACTCATCCCAGCCGCACACACACATTACACTCCCCACACACACTCATCCCAGCCGCACACACACATTACACTCCCCACACACACTCATCCCAGCCGCACACACACACTGCACTCCCCACACACACTCACCCCAGCCGCACACACACATTACACTCCCCACACACACTCATCCCAGCCACACACACACATTACACTCCCCACACACACTCATCCCAGCCGCACACACACACTGCACTCCCCACACACACTCACCCCAGCCGCACACACACATTACACTCCCCACACACACTCATCCCAGCCGCACACACACATTACACTCCTCACACACACTCATCCCAGCCGCACATATACATTACACTCCCCACACACCCTCATCCCAGCTACACACACACATTACACTCCCCACACACACTCATCCCAGCCGCACACACACATTACACTCCCCACACACACTCATCCCAGCCGCACACACACACTGCACTCCCCACACACCCTCATCCCAGCCGCACACACACACTGCACTCCCCACACACACTCATCCCAGCCACACACACACATTACACTCCCCACACATACTCACCCCAGCCGCACACACACATTACACTCCCCACACACACTCATCCCAGCAGCACACACACATTACACTCCCCACACACACTCATCCCAGCCACACACACACATTACACTCCCCACACACACTCATCCCAGCCGCACACACACATTACACTCCCCACACACACTCATCCCAGCCGCACACACACACTGCACTCCCCACACACACTCACCCCAGCCGCACACACACATTACACTCCCCACACACACTCATCCCAGCCGCACACACACACTGCACTCCCCACACACACTCACCCCAGCCGCACACACACATTACACTCCCCACACACACTCACCCCAGCCGCACACACACATTACACTCCCCACACACACTCATCCCAGCCGCACACACACATTACACTCCCCACACACACTCATCCCAGCCGCACATATACATTACACTCCCCACACACACTCATCCCAGCCGCACACACACATTACACTCCCCACACACACTCATCCCAGCCGCACACACACATTACACTCCCCACACACACTCATCCCAGCCGCACACACACATTTCACTCCCCACACACACTCATCCCAGCCGCACACACACATTACACTCCCCACACACACTCATCCCAGCCGCACACACACATTACACTCCCCACACACACTCATCCCAGCAGCACACACACATTACACTCCCCACACACACTCATCCCAGCCACACACACACATTACACTCCCCACACACACTCATCCCAGCCGCACACACACATTACACTCCCCACACACACTCATCCCAGCCGCACACACACACTGCACTCCCCACACACACTCACCCCAGCCGCACACACACATTACACTCCCCACACACACTCATCCCAGCCGCACACACACACTGCACTCCCCACACACACTCACCCCAGCCGCACACACACATTACACTCCCCACACACACTCACCCCAGCCGCACACACACATTACACTCCCCACACACACTCATCCCAGCCGCACACACACATTACACTCCCCACACACACTCATCCCAGCCGCACATATACATTACACTCCCCACACACACTCATCCCAGCCGCACACACACATTACACTCCCCACACACACTCATCCCAGCCGCACACACACATTACACTCCCCACACACACTCATCCCAGCCGCACACACACATTGCACTCCCCACACACACTCATCCCAGCCGCACACACACACTGCACTCCCCACACACCCTCATCCCAGCCGCACACACACACTGCACTCCCCACACACACTCACCCCAGCCGCACACACACATTACTCTCCCCACACACACTCATCCTAGCCGCACACACACATTACACTCCCCGCACACACTCATCCCAGCCGCACACACACATTACACTCCCCACACACCCTCATCCTAGCCGCACACACACATTACACACCCCACACACACTATCCCAGCCGCACACACACATTACACTCCCCACACACCCTCATCCCAGCCGCACACAGACATTACACCCCCCACACACACTATCCCAGCCGCACACACACATTACACTTCCCACACACACTCATTCCAGCCGCACACACACTACACGCCCCACACACACTCATCCCAGCCGCACAGACACTTTACACTCCCCACACACACTCATTCCAGCCGCACACACACATTACACTCTCCACACACATTCATCCCAGCCGCACACACACATTGCACTCCCCACACACACTCATCCCAGCCGCACACACACATTGCACTCCCCACACACACTCATCCCAGCCGCACACACACACTGCACTCCCCACACACACTCACCCCAGCCGCACACACACATTACACTCCCCACACACACTCATCCCAGTCCCACACACACACATTACACTCCCCACACACACTCATCCCAGCCGCACACACACATTACACTCCCCACACACACTCATTCCAGCCGCACACACACATTGCACTCCCCACACACACTCATCTCAGCCGCACACACACATTACACTCCCCACACACACTCATCCCAGCCGCACACACACATTGCACTCCCCACACACACTCATCCCAGCCGCACACACACACTGCACTCCCCACACACAATCACCCCAGCCGCACACATACATTACACTCCCCACACACACTCATCCCAGCCGCACATATACATTACACTCCCCACACACCCTCATCCCAGCCACACACACACATTACACTCCCCACACACACTCATTCCAGCCGCACACACACTACACGCCCCACACACACTCATCCCAGCCGCACAGACACTTTACACTCCCCACACACACTCATTCCAGCCGCACACACACATTACACTCCCCACACACACTCATCCAAGCCGCACACACACATTACACTCCCCACACACACTCATCCCAGCCGCACACACATATTACACTCCCCAAACACACACATCCCAGCCGCACACACATTACACTCCCCACACACACTCATCCCAGCCGCACACACACATTACACTTCCCACACATCCTCATCCCAGCCGCACAAACACATTACACTCCCCACACACACTCATCCCAGCCTCACACACCCATTACACTCCCCCCACACTCATCCCAGCCGCACACACACATTACACTCCCCACACGCACTCATCCCAGCCGCGCACACACATTCTACTCCCCACACACACTCATCCCAGCCACACACACACATTACTCTCCCCACACACACTCATCCCAGCCGCACACACACATTACACGCCCCACACACACTCATCCTAGCCGCACACACACATTACACTCCCCGCACACACTAATCCCAGCCGCACACACACATTACACTCCCCACACACGCTCATCCCAGCCGCACACACACATTACACTCCCCACACACACTATCCCAGCCGCACACACACATTACACTCCCCACACACCCTCATCCCAGCCGCACACACACATTACACTCCCCACACACACTCACCCAGCCTCACACACACATTACACTCCCCACACACACTTATCCCAGCCGCACACACATTACACTCCCCACACATCCTCATCCCAGCCGCACACACACATTACACTCCCCACACACACTCATGCCAGCCACACACACACATTACACTCCCCACACACACTCATCCCAGCCGCACACACACACTACATTCCCCACACACACTCATCCCAGCCGCACACACACATTACACTCCCCACACACCCTCATCCCAGCCGCACACACACATTACATTCCCCACACACACTCATCCCAGCCGCACACACATTACACTCCCCACACATCCTCATCCCAGCCGCACACACACATTACACTCCCCACACACACTCATCCCAGCCACACACACATTACACTCACCACACACCCTCATCCCAGCCGCACACACACACTACACTCCCCACACACACTCATCCCAGCCACACACGCACATTACTCTCCCCACACACACTCATCCCAGCCACACACACACATTACACTCCCCACACACACTCATCCCAGCCGCACACACACATTACACTCCCCACACACACTCATCCCAGCCACACACACATTACACTCACCACACACCCTCATCCCAGCCGCACACGCACATTACACTCCCCACACACACTCATCCCAGCCACACACGCCCATTACTCTCCCCACACACACTCATCCCAGCCACACACACACATTACACTCCCCACACACACTCATCCCAGCCGCACACACACATTACACTCCCCACACACACTCATCCCAGCCGCGCACACACATTACACTCCTCACTCACTCATCCCAGCCGCACACCCATATTACACTCCCCACACACACTCATCCAAGCCGCACACACACATTACACTCCCCACACACACTCATCCCAGCCGCACACACATATTACACTCCCCAAACACACTCATCCCAGCCGCACACACACATTACACTCCGCACACACACTCATCCCAGCCGCACACATACATTACACTCCCCACACACACTCATCCCAGCCGCACATATACATTACACTCCCCACACACCCTCATCCCAGCCACACACACACATTACACTCCCCACACACACTCATCCCAGCCACACACACACATTACTCTCCCCACACACACTCATCCCAGCCACACACACACATTACACTCCCCACACACACTCATCCTAGCCGCACACACACATTACATTCCCCGCACACACTCATCCCAGCCGCACACACACATTACACTCTCCACACACACTCATCCCAGCCGCACACACACATTGCACTCCCCACACACACTCATCTCAGCCGCACACACTCATTACACTCCCCACACACACTCATTCCAGCCGCACACACACATTGCACTCCCCACACACACTCATCCCAGCCGCACACACACACTGCACTCCCCACACATACTCACCCCAGCCGCACACACACATTACACTCCCCACACACACTCATCCCAGCCGCACACACACATTACACTCCCCACACACACTCATCCCAGCCGCACACACACATTGCACTCCCCACACACACTCATCTCAGCCGCACACACTCATTACACTCCCCACACACACTCATCCCAGCCGCACACACACATTGCACTCCCCACACACACTCATCCCAGCCGCACACACACACTGTACTCCCCACACATACTCACCCCAGCCGCACACACACATTACACTCCCCACACACACTCATCCCAGCCACACACACACATTGCACTCCCCACACACACTCATCCCAGCAGCACACACACATTACACTCCCCACACACACTCATCCCAGCCACACACACACATTACACTCCTCACACACACTCATCCCAGCCGCACACACACATTACACTCCCCACACACACTCATCCCAGCCGCACACACACATTACACTCCCCACACACACTCATCCCAGCCACACACACACATTACACTCCCCACACACACTCACCCCAGCCGCACACACACATTGCACTCCCCACACACACTCATCTCAGCCGCACACACACATTACACTCCCCACACACACTCATCCCAGCCGCACACACACACTGCACTCCCCACACACACTCACCCCAGCCGCACATACACATTACACTCCCCACACACACTCACCCCAGCCGCACACACTCATTACACTCCCCACACACACTCATCCCAGCCGCACATATACATTACACTCCCCACACACCCTCATCCCAGCCACACACACACATTACACTCCCCACACACACTCATCCCAGCCGCACACACACATTACACTCCCCACACACACTCATCCCAGCCGCACCCACACACTGCACTCCCCACACACCCTCATCCCAGCCGCACACACACACTGCACTCCCCACACACACTCACCCCAGCCGCACACACACATTACTCTCCCCACACACACTCATCCTAGCCGCACACACACATTACACTCCCCGCACACACTCATCCCAGCCGCACACACACATTACACTCCCCACACACCCTCATCCTAGCCGCACACACACATTACACACCCCACACACACTATCCCAGCCGCACACACACATTACACTCCCCACACACCCTCATCCCAGCCGCACACAGACATTACACCCCCCACACACACTATCCCAGCCGCACACACACATTACACTTCCCACACACACTCATTCCAGCCGCACACACACTACACGCCCCACACACACTCATCCCAGCCGCACAGACACTTTACACTCCCCACACACACTCATTCCAGCCGCACACACACATTACACTCCCCACACACACTCATCCCAGCCGCACACACACATTACACTCTCCACACCCATTCATCCCAGCTGCACACACACATTGCACTCCCCACACACACTCACCCCAGCCGCACACACACATTGCACTCCCCACACACACTCATCCCAGCCGCACACACACACTGCACTCCCCACACACACTCACCCCAGCCGCACACACACATTACACTCCCCACACACACTCATCCCAGTCCCACACACACACATTACACTCCCCACACACACTCATCCCAGCCACACACACATATTACACTCCCCACACACACTCATCCCAGCCGCACACACACATTACACTCCCCACACACACTCATTCCAGCCGCACACACACATTGCACTCCCCACACACACTCATCTCAGCCGCACACACACATTACACTCCCCACACACACTCATCCCAGCCGCACACACACATTGCACTCCCCACACACACTCATCCCAGCCGCACACACACACTGCACTCCCCACACACAATCACCCCAGCCGCACACATACATTACACTCCCCACACACACTCATCCCAGCCGCACATATACATTACACTCCCCACACACCCTCATCCCAGCCACACACACACATTACACTCCCCACACACACTCATTCCAGCCGCACACACACTACACGCCCCACACACACTCATCCCAGCCGCACAGACACTTTACACTCCCCACACACACTCATTCCAGCCGCACACACACATTACACTCCCCACACACACTCATCCCAGCCGCACACACACATTACACTCTCCACACACATTCATCCCAGCCGCACACACACATTGCACTCCCCACACACACTCATCCCAGCCGCACACACACATTGCACTCCCCACACACACTCATCCCAGCTGCACACACACACTGCACTCCCCACACACACTCACCCCAGCCGCACACACATTACACTCCCCACACACACTCATCCCAGTCCCACACACACACATTACACTCCCCACACACACTCATCCCAGCCACACACACATATTACACTCCCCACACACACTCATCCCAGCCGCACACACACATTACACTCCCCACACACACTCATTCCAGCCGCACACACACATTGCACTCCCCACACACACTCATCTCAGCCGCACACACACATTACACTCCCCACACACACTCATCCCAGCCGCACACACACACTGCACTCCCCACACACAATCACCCCAGCCGCACACATACATTACACTCCCCACACACACTCATCCCAGCCGCACATATACATTACACTCCCCACACACCCTCATCCCAGCCACACACACACATTACACTCCCCACACACACTCATCCCAGCCACACACACACATTACTCTCCCCACACACACTCATCCCAGCCACACACACACATTACACTCCCCACACACACTCATCCTAGCCGCTCACACACATTACACTCCCCGCACACACTCATCCCAGCCGCACACACACATTACACTCCCCACACACCCTCATCCCAGCCGCACACACACATTACACTCCCCACACACACTATCCCAGCCGCACACACACATTACACTCCCCACACACCCTCATCCCAGCCGCACACACACATTACACTCCCCACACACACTATCCCAGCCACACACACACATTACACTTCCCACACACACTCATTCCAGCCGCACACACACTACACGCCCCACACACACTCATCCCAGCCGCACAGACACATTACACTCCCCACACACACTCATCCCAGCCGCACACACACATTACACTCCCCACACACACTCATCCCAGCCGCACACACACATTACACTCTCCACACACACTCATCCCAGCCGCACACACACATTGCACTCCCCACACACACTCATCTCAGCCGCACACACTCATTACACTCCCCACACACACTCATCCCAGCCGCACACACACATTGCACTCCCCACACACACTCATCCCAGCCGCACACACGCATTACACTCTCCACACACACTCATCCCAGCCGCACATATACATTACACTCCCCACACACCCTCATCCCAGCCACACACACACATTACACTCCCCACACACACTCATCCCAGCCGCACACACACATTACACTCCCCACACACACTCATCCCAGCCGCACACACACACTGCACTCCCCACACACCCTCATCCCAGCCGCACACACACACTGCACTCCCCACACACACTCACCCCAGCCGCACACACACATTACTCTCCCCACACACACTCATCCTAGCCGCACACACACATTACACTCCCCGCACACACTCATCCCAGCCGCACAGACACATTACACTCCCCACACACCCTCATCCTAGCCGCACACACACATTACACACCCCACACACACTATCCCAGCCGCACACACACATTACACTCCCCACACACCCTCATCCCAGCCGCACACAGACATTACACCCCCCACACACACTATCCCAGCCGCACACACACATTACACTTCCCACACACACTCATTCCAGCCGCACACACACTACACGCCCCACACACACTCATCCCAGCCGCACAGACACTTTACACTCCCCACACACACTCATTCCAGCCGCACACACACATTACACTCCCCACACACACTCATCCCAGCCGCACACACACATTACACTCTCCACACACATTCATCCCAGCCGCACACACACATTGCACTCCCCACACACACTCATCCCAGCCGCACACACACATTGCACTCCCCACACACACTCATCCCAGCCGCACACACACACTGCACTCCCCACACACACTCACCCCAGCCGCACACACACATTACACTCCCCACACACACTCATCCCAGTCCCACACACACACATTACACTCCCCACACACACTCATCCCAGCCACACACACATATTACACTCCCCACACACACTCATCCCAGCCGCACACACACATTACACTCCCCACACACACTCATTCCAGCCGCACACACACATTGCACTCCCCACACACACTCATCTCAGCCGCACACACACATTACACTCCCCACACACACTCATCCCAGCCGCACACACACATTGCACTCCCCACACACACTCATCCCAGCCGCACACACACACTGCACTCCCCACACACAATCACCCCAGCCGCACACATACATTACACTCCCCACACACACTCATCCCAGCCGCACATATACATTACACTCCCCACACACCCTCATCCCAGCCACACACACACATTACACTCCCCACACACACTCATTCCAGCCGCACACACACTACACGCCCCACACACACTCATCCCAGCCGCACAGACACTTTACACTCCCCACACACACTCATTCCAGCCGCACACACACATTACACTCCCCACACACACTCATCCCAGCCGCACACACACATTACACTCTCCACACACATTCAACCCAGCCGCACACACACATTGCACTCCCCACACACACTCATCCCAGCCGCACACACACATTGCACTCCCCACACACACTCATCCCAGCCGCACACACACACTGCACTCCCCACACACACTCACCCCAGCCGCACACACACATTACACTCCCCACACACACTCATCCCAGTCCCACACACACACATTACACTCCCCACACACACTCATCCCAGCCACACACACATATTACACTCCCCACACACACTCATTCCAGCCGCACACACACATTGCACTCCCCACACACACTCATCTCAGCCGCACACACACATTACACTCCCCACACACACTCATCCCAGCCGCACACACACATTGCACTCCCCACACACACTCATCCCAGCCGCACACACACACTGCACTCCCCACACACAATCACCCCAGCCGCACACATACATTACACTCCCCACACACACTCATCCCAGCCGCACATATACATTACACTCCCCACACACCCTCATCCCAGCCACACACACACATTACACTCCCCACACACACTCATCCCAGCCACACACACACATTACTCTCCCCACACACACTCATCCCAGCCACACACACACATTACACTCCCCACACACACTCATCCCAGCCGCACACACACATTACACTCTCCACACACCCTCATCCCAGCCGCACACACACATTGCACTCCCCACACACACTCATCTCAGCCGCACACACTCATTACACTCCCCACACACACTCATCCCAGCCGCACACACACATTGCACTCCCCACAAACACTCATCCCAGCCGCACACACACACTGCACTCCCCACACATACTCACCCCAGCCGCACACACACATTACACTCCCCACACACACTCATCCCAGCCACACACACACCTTACACTCCCCACACACACTCATCCCAGCCGCACACACACACTGCACTCCCCACACACACTCACCCCAGCCGCACACACACATTGCACTCCCCACACACACTCATCTCAACCGCACACACACATTACACTCCCCACACACACTCATCCCAGCCGCACACACACATTGCACTCCCCACACACCCTCATCCCAGCCACACACACACATTACACTCCCCACACACACTCATCCCAGCCGCACACACACACTGCACTCCCCACACACCCTCATCCCAGCCGCACACACACATTACACTCCCCACACACACTCATCCCAGCCCCACACACATTACACTCCCCACACACCCTCATCCCAGCCACACACACACATTACACTCCCCACACACACTCATCCCAGCCGCACATATACATTGCACTCCCCACACACACTCACCCCAGCCGCACACACACATTACACTCCCCACACACACTCATCCCAGCCGCACACACATTACACTCCCCACACACACTCATCCCAGCCGCACACACACATTACACTCCCCACACACACTCATCCCAGCCGCACACACATTACACTCCCCACACACCCTCATCCCAGCCGCACACACACATTACACTCCCCACACACCCTCATCCCAGCCACACACACACATTACACTCCCCCCACACACTCATCGCAGCCCACAAGATGGCGCTGGTTCCGAAGGAGCACCCAAACTGCTGATGTGTTGGCTGGGACAAGAGGGCACCTAGAGGGCTGGCCCGGGGGACATACACATGTATGACCTGTGGCCCTAAGTTCACAGTGGGCAGTCGGCGGCATGCGAAGCTACATGTCTGCCTTGCCCGCTGCGGCAATGGTGTTCCGTGACCGTCCACCCCGACTCCGCAGCCCACCACCCAGCCACCCCCCCAGCTACTCCCCCCTAACCTGGCAGGAGACCCCCGGCACAACTGTCAGCAAACTATGGCAATGTTGGACACTTTCCGTATCTCTGTCTCTTCCTCAGCAGCCACGCGGCGGTCCCACTATTTTTAAAATCACAAGTGAACCTAGGAATTGACCCTAGTAGAGGCGGAGCATTGCGGAGGCCCCGGAGAATACCGGGCCAGGCCCGCGAATTAATTGCCAACGCCGTTTACCGTCCGTGGGGAGTGGAACACGCTGCTGTCGCGGCACCGGAGATTTGCAATGAAAACCAATCCTCCGGCCAATCGCGGTTCCCGATTCTGGCACGGCCGGCGGAGAACCCCACCCCAAGGCTTTCATGAGCTAGCGTCAAAGTTGGAGCCCTAACATCTAACAGTTACATAGCTGTTGAGCTTTCCCCGTTTCCAGCTAAGCCATTGGGTGGAATCATCCCAAAGAGTTCTAGACTGAAACCGGTGGCAAATCCCTCCGCACAGCTGAGATTTACTCCAGATTTTCTGGCACTCTGTGCACAGGGAATCTAGGGCATGGTTTGTGCCATCACTATGGCAGGGCCAGGGCCTATTAGAGCCGGCAAGGGTTTGTTCCACAGAGATCGGGGCACCATCTTTAAAGGGCATCCCCATGTGCGCAAAATATAAACTCCCTTCACCCCCCCCCCCCTACAGACACTGAGGACATCCCCCACACGTATCAGAGTGACCCGCCCCCCCCAAAGGCATCAGGGAACTCCCCCCACCCAAAGGAATTGATGCGTACCTCCACATCACAAGCAGAGATGAACACCCCCAATGGGACTACCCAGTGGGTGTGCCCATGGCACCACCGCAAATGGCATTACCCGGGCATGTCCCTCACCAATCAGGGGCTATACTTACCTGTGCACCCCCTGGCCCTGGCATGACATCATTAATGCGACTATCAATTCACTGAGAGACACGTTGAGAAGTAAACCGTGGTTTTAATCAGCTTACAACTGAGCCTGCCTGTGACCGGTACAACAATGAATGCGGCCCCGCAGGTCAGCTGCCTTTATACTTCCTGTAAGGGGTGGAGCCATGGGCGAGCCTGTACATGCCCCGACATATCCTCCTGTGGGTGAAGCCGTACAACGTCCCATAGGTGGAGCCCACAGGGTTAAACACACAACGTAACACGATACAGCAGTAACATGATAGCACAGTGCACTGGTGAATTAACAGTAGTTCCATTCACCACAATCATGTTTGGTTTTCATTTTTTGTAAACGAGTATTGATTCGCAGCGGATGACGTCACACCGGCTGGATATGAGGGTATGGTGAGGGTGGAGGGAGCGGCGTTAAACCCACTAATGAGATTATAATGTATTCACATCAGCTAAAGATCTGAAATTGTGCTTGAAATTCGATGCTCGAGTGTACGGGGAAATCGGTGGGAATGTAATGTCGGAAGATGAAATTGAAATCCTGCGAGGTGGGCCATCGCCAAAACTATTTGAGCTGCAGTACTTTCGGAGAGAGTTTCAAAGCAAGAGCGTCGAACGTGGAGATTGGAAACTTTTAGACAAAGTTTCAGTGAGATTGGTTGACTCACATCTGGGTGGGTTGCTAATCCATGGAGTCTGTTCCAGTTGTAGTTTTCACATTTGCTCTGTAGTGAGGTGAGCTTGTTCTCTGTTGGTCTGTTGATTCACATGGGCCTCATACTTTGCCCGAATTTAGAGTATAAAATAGATATTGGCCGAAATTTTCCAGCTGTTCCTGCCACCGGTAAAATCTGGTCCCGTTAACGGTGCCCCCCCCCCCCAATTAATTGTTTAATTAATATTATTAAAGTTGTAGTGTTGCTACAAAGAACATGCAGACTTTGTACTTTCCACCAAAGAGACTACGGCAGTCTCCAGTTCTGAATCCCCCCCTCCTGACACTGGCGCATCTCAAGAGCAGTGGGTTAAACGGGGTGTCCGTGCCACCGGTAAGTCAGCCAGGGCCCTTGGGCTCCAGGCCGCCAGAGGACACCTGCCAAGGTATCAAAGGCCACAGGACGCGGAGAGCAGCAGGTTGCCTCCCCTCTGACGTGCATCCTGGGTCAATTCATTTACACTACGCTTTATAAATTGTGAATTCTTAAGTATGCCAAAAAAGCTAAGTATTAGATCAAATATCTACAATACACAGAACTACTGAGAAACACAACTGTCTCCAACCCTCTTGACCAACTCACTCCAAGAGCATGTGGACTACCGTGTGGGTTGTGAGATGTGCTCTTACTCCGTCTAGTGGCTGGATGCTATAATTACACACTATTCTACATTATCATTCATATATGCAAAGATGATATACTAGATATCATTACGGGGCAGGCCCGCTATGAAGATTAACATGACAGAAGCATCACATGTATCAGGTGTAACATGTTTTAAGAATTATTTTAATTAAATTTAGCGTACCCAATTAATCTTTTCCAATTTAAGGGGCAATTTAGCGTGGCCAATATACCTAACCTGCACATCTTTGTGTTGTGGGGGCGAAACCCACACAAACACGGGGAGAATGTGCAAACTCCACACAGACAGTGACCCAGAGTCGGGATCGAACCTGGGACCTTGGCGCCGTGAGGCATCAGGGCTAACCCACTGTGCCACCGTGCTGCCCCTTCATGTTGTAATAATGAGCATTTTAATGTGACTGAATTCCATTTCCCCTAACTACAGATAGTGATCCCCACCTCCCAGTGCCCACTCTGTGCTCCTCACTCTTCCTGATCCCCCGGGCTCTACTGCCACATCCAGGTGTGCCCCCAGGATGCACGTCAGAGGGGAGGCAACCTGCTGCTCTCCGCGTCCTGTGGCCTTTGATACCTTGGCAGGTGTCCTCTGGCGGCCTGGAGCCCAAGGGCCCTGGCTGACTTACCGGTGGCACGGACACCCCGTTTAACCCACTGCTCTTGAGATGCGCCAGTGTCAGGAGGGGGGGGATTCAGAACTGGAGGCTGCCGTAGTCTCTTTGGTGGAAGGTTCAGGGTTGGCATCCAGTGCTTCCTCCTCTCTGACGGTGTCTGTAGGGCTGTGGGGGACTCCAGGGGATAGAAGGGCAGCTGGAGTGAGTCCCAGAGGCCTCTGCAGTGTTTTGGCACTGCCAGTCCTGGAGGCTCCCCATTGTCTGCACCATGGTGTCAACGCCATCAGCGACGCTCCTCAGTGACTGGGCCATGCTCTGCAGTGCCTCGGCAATGTTAATCTGCATCTGGGCTGTGACTCTGAGCGACTGGCACATGATATCGAGGCCCTCAGCCACGATCGTCACAGACTGAGCCATGCCTTAGACATCACTGCTCAAGACATGGGCGCCATGCTCCAGGCTTTCCACTGCGGTCACCACCCTAGCAGTGTTGGCCTCAGTGCCACACATTGCCGGCAACACCTCCTGTGCCTGAAGCCTTTGGCATTCCTCCAATCGGCACTGCGGGCGCTGGAATGTTGCTCACCCCCCTCCTGAATCTTACGGCTCTGTCTTATCATCTGCATCATCTCCAGGAGGCACCTGACTGGGACCCAGTTGGGTCCTGGGATTCAGCAACCTTCAACTGCTGTCTCCCCTCGGATGTTCCTGCCTCCACCTGATGTGCATCAGCAGCTGTGTGGTGCTCACCAGAATGTGCCCCCGAAGCCTCTCCTGCCCACTAACGTTGCCCACCGAAGTGTGTGTCTGCGAGCTGGTGGAGGGTGCGGGTGATAGCTGTGACGCCTCGCCCGTGGCCTCCTCGGAGGTGTTCTCTTGGGTGGCGCGCGGGGGGGGGGGGGGGCGGGGCAACGACTCCGGATGGCCTGATCTCACCAGATGGAGATTCTCCGAGACAATGGACATGGGCTCAGTGAGCGGGAAGGAGCATTTTGTCTGACATGAACAACACACTTGAGGCAGGCTGTCTGGGTGAAGGGTCAGTGGATCCTCCTCTCTGACGCAGGCCAACCTCGCTGTCGGTGACTGCTCTCTCCTCGGGAAACCCCGCGATTTCCAGGGTCAGGATTCAGATCTCTGGGGTTCCTCCCCCCCCCCAGTCTTCGCCCTCTCCCGCTTATTATGGGCTATTTTCTCCTGCGGGGACAAAGAGAGAGTTTTGTGAGCCAGATGCTTGATGTGTCAGGGGTGTGTCCAGCAGATAGCATCTTTAGGCTCTGCCCCTGGAAATGAAGGGGTTGTGCTGGTGGGTGTCAGGAGGCTCTGCCCAACAAGCACACAATAGGATGTTGGGTAGGTGCGAGGTTGTGGGCGGGGGGAGGGTTTTGGAATCTGAGGAGTGGCAGGCGGATCTGATCCCCAGAGGGAGGAGGTATCTAACCCTTGCAGCTCAGTGGAGGTTGTTTGTCTTCTTCCGACATTGGACGTTGGTCCTCCTGGTCATGCTGCCCGCACCGACAGCCGCTGCCACTGCCCCCCAGGCAACATTGCTGACCCTGCTGCTGCTCCTCCGACCTCCTCAGGGGAACAGGGCACCCCGCCTCTCATCCACAGCGTCGAGCAGCCTTGTGTGGTCGACATCGCCAAAGCGAGGAGCAGATCTGTGCGCTGCCATGCTTGTGTGTTGACTGCGAGTGAGTGGCGAGGGAGCGTTTAAAAGCAGCTCCCCTTGTTAGCAACGAGCAGCTCAGGCGCGAGTTGGATGAATCAGATGGCGAGGGAGCCAGTAATGCTGAGGGTAACCTGGGGGCTCATTTATGGCACTAAGTGCCATTGAATACAGGCCAGGATCTCACCGCCAACACACTCAAAACCGGACTTTAACTCTGATCTGCTGAATCACCCCCTATAACAGCCTAAAGACTTGTGTCATAACCTGTCTTTCCATTCTGGAGATGCTGACTGATGTTCGCCTGTATTGCCAACATTTTCAGTTTTTATTTCAAAGGCCAATTTTACTTGACAAGCCTAAAACAAATCAATAAACCTATCATTATAATGGTTAATTACAACAGAGACAATTCAGTGCTTTGTAAGCAGGAATTTCCTGCACAGTTATCAACGTGCAAATTTACTTTGCCAAAACATGTCCACCAAAATATCTTTTGACAGTCATATGTTAACAAAAAACACATAGTGATATTTGGAGAAAGTTTTATATTGCAAAGATTAAGCAGTGGATTCATCCTTCACAATAATTAAGTTAGAAGTTGCCTTTATTTTGTAATAACTGTTTTGCCAACTGGCCTTTCTCCCACGCCTCAGGAAGATAGGCCAGTCTTTAACTGACATTCTGACTAGGCCCCACCCTGGACAATGCTGGAAGATTTTGTCACGTTACTTTCTGTCCAGGGGGCATGGCAGAGATTGGCTACCTGGCTATTAGAAATTAATATTTATTGAGATGGAGTCTCAGATTTTGATCTCTCACATATTTGGAGCTTGTTCTCCAGCATTGTAAACACCAGACCATTCATCCAAGTCGTTCCCAGTAGTGGTGTCAATTCCTCGCTGAGAAGGTACGTTGGTTAAATATTGGGGTGAAGTTTTGCACTGATGGGTGAAAGTTCATTTTCAATGTGGGAGGTCCTCAGTGAAATGAATTTGGACAACCTCAATCCAGTCGACAACTGTCACAAATCTTTCAGCAATTAGCGGCAATGGGTCAGGCTCACTCCGAGGAGCTACAAGGATGGCCATTGTGGAAAGTGGAAAGGTCAACCTGTTGCAGTCAGGGTTGTTGTGCAGCTGGAACTCAGATCACTGACCACAATCTCAGGCTACATCGCATCTGAGGCTTGAAACTGACAGTCTGTGTTAAAAATGGAAAATTCTTCATTTTTAAAATTTGTTCATGGGACAGGGGCATCGCAGGCTGTGTCAGCATGTACGAACCATCCCTAACTGCCCTTGAGGGCGCAGTTAAGAGTCGACCACATTGCTGTGGGCCTGGAGTCACATGTAGGCCAGACCAGGTAAGGAAGGCAGATTTCCTTCCCTGAATCATAGAATCATAGAATTTACAGTGCAGAAGGAGGCCATTCAGCCCATCGAGTCTGCACCGGCCCTTGGAAAGAGCACACTACCTAAGCCCATACTCCCACCCTATCCCCGTAACCCCACCCAACCTTTTTGGACATTAAGGGCAATTTATCATTGCCAATCCACCCAACCTGCACATCTTTGGACTGTGGGAGGAAACCGGAGCACCCGGAGGAAACCCATGCACACACGGGGACAACATGCAGACTCCGTACAGACAGTGACCCAAGCCGGGAATCGAACCTCGGACCCTGGAACATAGAACATTACAGCGCAGTACAGGCCCTTCGGCCCTCGATGTTGCGCCAACCTGTGAAACCACTCTAAAGCCCGTCTACACTATTCTCTTATCGTCCATATGTCTATCCAATGACTATTTGAATGCCCTTAGTGTTGGCGAGTCCACTACTGTTGCAGGCAGGGCATTCCACGCCCTTACTACTCTCTGAGTAAAGACCCTACCTCTGACATCTGTCTTTCTCCCCTCAATTTAAAGCTATGTCCCCTCGTGCTAGACATCACCATCCGAGGAAAAAGGCTCTCACTGTCCACCCTATCCAATCCTCTGATCATCTTGTATGCCTCAATTAAGTCACCTCTTAACCTTCTTCTCTCTAACGAAAACAGTCTCAAGTCCCTCAGCCTTTCCTCATAAGATCGTCCCTCCATACCAGGCAACATTCTGGTAAATCTCCTCTGCACCCTTTCCAATGCTTCCACATCCTTCCTATAATGCGGCAACCAGAATTGCACGCAATACTCCAAATGCGGCCGCACCAGAGTTTTGTACAGCTGCAACATGACCTCATGGCTCTGAAACTCAATCCCTCTAACAATAAAAGCTAACACACCGTATGCCTTCTTAACAACCCTCTCAACCTGAGTGGCAACTTTCAGGGATCTATGTACATGGACACCGAGATCTCTCTGCTCATCCACACTGCCAAGAATCTTACCATTAGCCCAGTACTCTGTATTCCTGTTATATTCCTTCCAAAATGAATCACCTCACACTTTTCTGCATTAAACTCCATTTGCCACCTCTGAGCCCACGCTGCAGCTTATCTATGTCCCTCTGTAACTTGTAACATCCTTCCGCACTGTGCACAACTCCACCGACTTTAGTGTCATCTGCAAATTTACTCACCCATCCTTCTACGCCCTCCTCCAGGTCATTTATAAAAATGACAAACAGCAGTGGCCCCAAAACAGATCCTTGTGGTTCACCACTAGTAATTGGACTCCAGTCTGAACACTTCCCATCAACCACCACCCTTTGTCTTCTTCCAGCTAGCCAATTTCTGATCCAAACTGCTAAATCTCCCTGAATCCCATGCTCCCGTATTTTCTGCAGTAGCCTACCGTGGGGAACCTTATCAAATGCTTTACTGAAATCCATATACACCACATCAACTGCTTTACCCTCATCCACCTGTTTGGTCACCTTCTCAAAGAACTCAATAAGGTTTGTGAGGCACAACCTACCCTTCACAAAACTGTGTTGACTATGTCTAATCAAATTATTCCTTTCCAGATGATTATACATCCTATCTCTCACAAACCTTTCCAAGATTTTGCCCACAACAGAAGTAAGGCTCACTGGTCTATAGTTACAGGGGTTGTCGCTACTCCCCTTCTTGATCAAGGGGACAACATTTGCTTTCCTCCAGTCTTCTGGCACTATTCCTGTAGACAAAGATGACTTAACGATCAAAGCCAAAAGCTCAGCAATCTCCTCCCTAGCTTCCCAGAGAATCCTAGGATAAATCCCATCCGGCCCAGGGGGCTTATCTATTTTCACACTTTCCAGAATTGCTAACACCTACTCCTTATGAACCTCAAGCCCTTCTAGTCTAGTAGCCTGAATCTCAGTATTCTCCTCGACAACATTATCTTTTTCCTGTGTGAATACTGACGAAAAATATTCATTTAGCACCCCTCCTATCTCCTCGGACTCCACGCACAACTTCCCACTGCTGTCCTTGACTGGCCCTACTCTTACCCTAGTCATTCGTTTATTTCTGACAGCTGGAGCTGTGAAGCAACTGTGCTAACCACTGTGCTACCAAGCCCCCCCAGCCCACCTTTCACTAAAGAACATTAGTGAACCAGATGGGTTTTTTGGAGAAATATTTTATTGAGGCATTTATATATTGACACATCAAACACAATCACAAAACAAGTCAATAGGGCTGCAAATAACAACCAACTGAAATATCTAACACCCCCCCCCCACCCCCCCCCCCCCCCCCCCCAACTGCTGACATCTTAATTGTTCTCGAAAAAGTTGATAAGCGGCTGCCGTCTCCGGGAAACCCCTCTACAGACCCTCTCAAGGCAAACTTTACCTTTTCCAGCCTGAGAAGCTCTGGCAGGTCGCTCACCCACACTCCTGGTTTCGGGGCCCCCCCCGAGTTTCCCCATTCTAATAGTATCTGTCTCCGGGCTCCCAGGGAGGCAAAGGCCAGGACATCGGCCTCTCTCACCCCCTGGACTCCCGGGTTTTCTGACACACCAGAGATCGCCACCTCTGGACTCGGGACCACCTTCACCCTCAGGACCTCCTACATAATGTGGGCAAACCCCTGCCAAAATCCCCAATCTTCGGACACGCCTAAAACATGTGGACATGATTCGCGGGCCCACCTGCACACGCCCACACCTATCCTCCATCCCTTCAAAAAGCCTGCTTATCCGGCCCACTATCAGGTGCGCCCTGTGGACCACCTTAAACTGAATAAGGCTGAGCCTAGTGGATGACGAGGATGCATTAGGAAAATAAGAACTAGGAGCAGGAGTAGGCCACCTGGCCCCTCGAGCCTGCTCCGCCATTCAGTGAGATCATGGCAGATCTTGATCTTCACCCTCCTCAGAGCCTCCTCGCATAGCACAGCCTCCAACTTCCCCCCCCAACTCTTCCTCCCACTTGCGGTTCGCTGCCCCTATCGGGGCTCCCTCCCAATCCATCAACTTGTAAATCTCTGACACTTTACCCTCCCCTACCCCTGTTTTTGACACCACCTTGACCTGCAGCCCCTGGTGCGGCAGCTGAGGAAAGGACGGTACCTGCCTCCGGACAAAATCCCTCACCTGCAAATACCTGAACCCGTTCCCGACGGGCAACCCAAACTCCTCCACCAACCCCTCCAAGTTCGAGAAGCTGCCCCCCATGAATAGACCCCCAAACTGCTCACTTCCAGCCCGTTACCACCCCCAAACCCCCCCGTCTAGTATTCCCGGGACAAACCGGTCATTTCCACATATCGGTGTCCAAACCCAGGCCCCCTCCAGCCTCAGGTGCTGCAGACGGGTTTTTAAGACAAACGACAATGGCTTCATGGTCATCGTTAGACTTTTAATTCCAGATATTTCATTGAGTTTAAATTCCACCACCGGCCATGGTGGGGTTTGAACCCCGGTCCTCAAATCATCACCCTGGGTCTCGGAATTACTAGTCCAGCGATAATACCACTATGCCAACGCTTTCCTTTACCGTACTAACATCACCCACCTTGATTAAACAAATGTTATCAGAAAAAAAAAGAGAATTAAACACCGAGTTGGACAGGTGACCCTGAATTTACCGCTTCAAAATACAGGCTGAAAACACAGCAAACTCAAACAGGCTTTCTGGAAAAATACTTATGTTCTTCCATCAAATCTCCTGAGCAAAATCCCAAAAGTAGTAACTTTGAAATCGGGGATAACTGTGTATTTGTTACCTCAGTACTTGGGATGAATTATCCAATTTAATTAATTCAGCCAGTACCAGGTTACAGAAATGAGTGCTACCGTTATCCCCCTAGATTAAGTCTTTATTAAAATGCTCATTGTGTCTGTCTGTGTATTGTAATTGTTTTTCTCAAATGTTTCTCCAAAACGTCCATTCAAATTGGCTTCAAAACCCTGAGCAGTTAAATATGAATAAACAGAAAAATGGTGAAGGAGGCCATTCGGCCCATGTTGTCCATGCCAGCCCGAGGACACCCCGGTGCCCTTTCTAATCCCACCTTCCTGCTCCCGGTCCGTAGATCCAGGTACTTTTTAAAAGAGTTGAAGGTCTCTGCCTCCACCACCAACTCGGGCAGTGAATTCCAGACTCCCGCTACCCTCTGCGTAAAAGGTTTCTTCCTCATTTCCCCTCTACACCTTCTGCCACTTATCTTGAATCGATGTCCCCTGGTTCTAGAATTCTCCACCAAGGGAAACAATTTTATCCTATCCACCCCATACCTTCCCCTCTTAATTTTGTACACCTCAATCAGGTCACCCCTCAGCCATCTTTGTTTCAAGGAAAATAACCCCAACCTATCCAATCCCCCCTCGTAGGCACACTTTTCTAGTCCTGGCAACATTCTTGTAAACGTCCTCTGCACCCTCTCCAGAGCAATTACACCGTTCCTGTAATGTGGCGACCAGAATTTCACACAATGCTCCTGTTGTGGCCTCATCAGTGTTTTGTACAATTCCAACATTATATCCTTACTTTTATATTATATACCTCTGCCAATGAAGGAGAGCAATCCATATGCTTTCTTAACAAATGTCTACTTGAACTGCTGTCTTTAGGGACCTGTGTACCTGTACGCCAAGATCTCTCACTTCACCTTAGTAAATTCCATTTATTGTGTACTCCCAAGAACTATTTGACTCTCTGAATGAATGACCTCACACTTCTCTGTGTTAAATTCCATCTGCCACTGTATCGCCCACTCCACCGTGCCATCTATATCATTATGGAGATTATAGCGATACTCTACTCTGTCCACCATTCGGCCAGTCTTTGCGTCATCTGCAAATTTCCTAATTGTTAATATATAACACAAACAGTCAGCGTCCCATCACCTGAGCCCTGTGGAACACAACTTGAAACAACTTTCCATTTGCAAGGGCAGCCATCGACCATTACCCTTTGTTTCCTGTTATTAAGCCAACTTTTTATCCAGTTTGCCACATTGCCCTGTATCCCATGAGCTTTTACTTTTTTTTACTAATATGCCATGTGTGACCTTGTCAAACTCCTTGCTAAAATCCATGTACACCACATCCACTGCACTACCTTCATCAACCCTTCTTGTCGCTTCCTCAAAGAATTCGATCAAATTTGTGAGGGAAGACCTTCCTTTGACAAATCCATGCTGACCATCCCTGACTAGTCCATGCCTTTCTATGTGACAGTTAATTCTATCTCTCGGGATTGATTCTACTAATTTGCGCACCACTGACGTAAGACTAACTGGCCTATAATTGTTTGGCATTTCCTTTGATCCCTTTTTAAACAATGGAACTAGGTTTACATTTCTCCAATCCTCACTAGACACAGTTGGCATCTGCCAACTCCCCTCTGACCTCCTTCAGTAGCCTCGGAAACAATCCATCTGGCCCTGGCGACTTATCGACTTTCAAGGATTTCAATCCTTTGAGCACTTCCTCTCTCTAGTATCTCACAATGTTCCTCTTGGACGACTATATCTGCATCATCCATTTCCTTTGCAAACATGGAGACAGAATAGTCATTTAAAACCCTTCCCACGGCCTCTGTATCTACACACAAGTTCCCATCTTCATCTCTGACAGGTCCCACTTTTTCCCTAATATATTGGTAAAACATCTTTGGTTTCCTTTCATTTTACTTGCTAATCTTTTTACGTGCCCTCTCTTTGATTTCCTCATTTCCTGCTTGACTTTGTCCCTGCACTCTCTACACTTGGCTGAGCTATCTGCAGTGCTTAGTTCTTTGTATTTATTGCATCCTTTCCTTTTCTATTTGATGTTTGATGTTTCCCTGTATTCCTCTAGACAACCGGGGGGGGGGGGGGGGGGTCATGTCTACTTTGTACATTTAGGATCTTGCTTGGTGTTTCCCACTGGTTTTCACTGTTGCTTCACATCTCCCCGGTTCGATTCCTGGCTTGGGTCACTGTCTGTGTGGAGTCTGCACGCTCTCCCCGTGTCTGCGTGGGTTTCCTCCGGGTGCTCCGGTTTCCTCCCACAAGTCCCGAAAGACGTGCTTATTAGGTGAATAGGACATTCTGAATTCTCCCTCTGTGTACCCGAACAGGCGCCGGAGTGTGGCAACCAGGGGATTTTCACAGTAACCTCATTGCAGCGTTAATGTAAGCCGACTTGTGACAATAAAGATTATTATTATTATTTTTTACTCCTGCTTTATCTCTGTCCTTTCCCATGGTCATTCTGAATCTAACTGAATTGCGATCACTATCCCTGATATGGTCACCAACTGTCGCTTCACCCACTTCCCTCCCTCATTCCCAATACTATGTCGAGAATTGCATCTCCTCTCGGTCTGTTTGTCACTGATTGGTTGAAAATATTTTCCTGGACACACTGCATGGATTTTTCTCCCTCAGTTCCCCTTATATTGTTTGAATCCCAGTTGATATTGGAATAACACGGCTACTGATGCAATATCCATCACCCCATCAGGCAGCAAACTCCAAATCCTAACCACCTGTTGCGTAAAAGGGTTTTCCTCATTTTGTCTCTGGTTCTTTTGACAATCATCCCAAATCTGTGTCCTTTCATTATCAGCCCGAGAGCCAATAGAAACAGTTTCTCTTCATGCATCACCTTCATGATTTTAAATCCTCTCTGTCCAATCTCCCTTTAGCCCCCACTGATCTGAGGATGGTATTTGAAACTGAAAAGCACCCAATTTTAAGCCAAACATGGTTATTAAACAATATTGTGCTGAATTAAACGTGGACAGAAACTATTACCCAGTTCTCCCCAGCTCGCCATCAGCAGCAGCCAATCAGGGGTGCTGTTTGAGAAGTATTTTTTTAAATGACAAAAGCCTCCATACATAACTGGAGAAGCTCAAGGCCCCATGTCTCTGCAACCTGCTCTCACCCCTCCATTCAGGTGTATCCAATGAGGAGGGCAGAATTTGAAGACTTTGATCGGGCAAATTTCCTGTGAATGTCGACAAGGTCCAAACATCAATTGTTATCGACCCTTGGGTCTCTCGCTTTGAGTGAATCTGTAAACAGTGTCCGGGCTCATTGCTTGTTCAGTAAATGGCAGTGATAACATTAAGAAATGATGTACATTGGATATTCTTCGGAGCTATCTGCATACCCAGCAATTAGCTGCCACTTAGTCTTCAATTCCTTCTATTTGAGGAAGTCACCAAGAGCAGGCTGGACCAAGAAATCTCAACTGTTCTCAGAGAACTGACATTCTCGAATGCTCTTCATCGACCTGGTTAATTATTCATTCCCCATTTCCTGACCATCTTTGTTCCAATTAATTTTCCCACAGCGGAGATATTTATTTCTGTTGCGTCCAATTGCCCGGCGGAAAGTAGGCTTTGAACATTGCCGGGCAGGATAGCATGCGGCATGGCAATGCCCTGGGACACAGCTACCCCCACCTTCTCGCCCCTCCCAGAATTTACCTGTCTGAGTTGACCAAAATTCCAGGGCGTCCAATCAGTGAGCAGTATTGAGGCACATAATTGGTATCTGTGGCTCACCAGTGTCTCACAGTTGAGACTTGTGGTCCTTATTCAGGACGGTTGGCGTAGTGTTCACAAAGACCACAGAATAGCTTTTACTTAAACAAAGCTATGATTTTATTGACACTACTGAACTGGAATTCAACACTTAGTCCTTAAGAATACAAAACTAACCAATAACATTTGACTACACTCATCTACTGCTAATCTCACTACTGGTATTAACTATACTCTAACCGTACTCACACTACCTGCTCTTTTGGCCTTCACCAGCTAACTCCTGCATACACTCCTCCCCTAAGGTCCAGCATCACTGCCTTTTAGAGCTGTATCTGTAGCACCCTCTCGTGGCTACTCTCGACATTACATTCACCCTTGCAATGCTGGCAGTTATGATAATACCACAAGACTCTGACATTTAATTTCCAGAAATTCGTGGACCTACATTTTTGGGGGGCATAATGTAGGTCCAGTCCATAGCACACAAGCAATTTCTCACTCATTTTCCACCTGATGACAATAATGTTGCTTACCAAAGCTGTAACAAGAGTTTTAATCAAGAGGGTTTAAAGTACAGGGGTAACAAAGCATATTGAGTTGTAGTTTTCCTTCTTCCGTTAATGTAAGTTATTTCACAGTTCAATAAATACCTCAGTGAATGTAGTGGTTAAGTGTGGATTTGAATGAATTTGGAAGTGAATTTTCTCCATGTAATAATAATAATAACAATCTTTATTGTCACAAGTCGGCTTACATTAACACTGCAATGAAGTTACTGTGAAAATCCCCTAGTCACCACATTCCGGTGCCTGTTCGGGTACACAGAGGGAGAATTCAGAATGCCCAATTCACCTAACCTGCACGTCTTTGGACTGTGGGAGGAAACCGGAGCTCCCGGAGGAATCCCACGCAGGCACGGGGAGAATGTGCAGACTCCACACAAACAGTGACCCGAGCCGGGAATCGAACCTGCGAGCCTGGCGCTGTGAAGCAACAGTGCTAACCACTGTGCTACCGTGCCGCCCCTGATTGTAACCCGTGCAGAGCAGATTGAATGGAGTTGGTGTATCTTTAACGGAATCACAAATATAAGGCTGTTGAAATAAGCCTCAGACTGTCAGCACTGCAATGTAATTATATTTAAAGTCACAAATACTCTAATTTATTGCAGTAAAACAGGCATCGAATTGAGATAAAATATACTCATTATACCTCTCACACGGGAATTGATAAGAATGGTTTGAACATCTCGTTTCAGAATTAAAATCTTTCCAATGTAAAAGTATCACCTTCATGATGTGAATTGCACTTGGCACGTCTGTGATGCCTTAATTGTTACTTGCAAAAGCATTTTTTCTCCCCTTCCACCATTTCTCTTCCTTCTCCAGCACAAAACTGATCTGAATAAATACTTATTTACAAACTAGTTCAGGGAAGTTTGGAATTGCTGGCAGTTGTGTTTTAGAATCTGTTGGTAAAGGTGACTGCAACCAGGGGTTATGACTTTTGCTTGGTGGCAATTGAGCAAGTGAGCAGATAGAAGAAGATCTTTTGTCTTAAGATCAAAATAGCTTAAGGCAAAGGAGCAGGAGGAGGCCATTCGGCCCCTCGAGCCTGCTCCGCCATTCAATAAGACCATGGCTGATCTGATTGTGACCCCAGCTCCATTTGCACCCTGTGATGGTGCTGGGCACCCAGGCAGATTTCACAGCACCAAAGCAGGAAGGGGATGTTACAAATACATTCCACAAGCATCGATCCCAGGGCCTAGCAGCAACGCAGAAAGAAATGTAAAGAGCTCACCAGAACGGCAAAGATATGGCTCCTCTTTGGACAAGCTCCCCCCTCCCTCCTTTGCCTCTTCTTTGTACACAATCACTTCGCTGCACTTCCTTCAGCTTCCCCTTGCGCTACAGGGGACGCTACTCAAAATAACGTCTCCCTCTTCGGCAACTTTCTGCTTCTGTCCCTCCTCGTACGCATAATGCTGAGCTACCTCAAACATCCTCAAAATCCTCCAATGGGGAAGACACTAACGCACTCCCATTTTTCTTCCTGTTGGCAAATTGGGGATGAGCAATGGATGTTGGCAAAGCCAGTGATGCCCACATACTAGGAATGGGAAACCTTTCACTTTGCTAACTGTCCATCTCAGTAGCCTCCTCCTTGCCTTATTGGGCAACCAGATGAAACCTGAGGAGCCTGGTCTCTGTTTTGGCACCTTGGCGGTGTGTCCATGGGTCACGCCTCGTGCGGGCATTAATGAATTTAAGCCCCAATAATAATTAGGGCAAAGAAACAGCTTTATAAAGCGGTAGGAACGCAATATCAGAAATATGACATCTATTCCTCCAGTATGATATGCAATATTCTTAATCATTAATCAATTACACGATATGCTGCATCAACAACGTTGTTTTATTACAGTGACGGTTTAACTTCTGTCATATTTCAGCAACATCCTGCTCAAGATCAAAAGCAACACCACGCTCCAGTCGCAAGTGTCTGTGAGGAACACCATGGGAGACGTAATATAATTATAACTACACAATGCGCAGGAGCTGCCAACATTTCATAATGGAATTTGATGTTGAATACGATAGAATAGCTCGTTGCTTCAGTCTGGAGGCAAAGCTGAGAAAAAGAACGCTGAAATTTATTTCATTAAATCAAAGCGACATTGTGATAATGTTAAGTCCAATTGTATCAATTAATATTTTGAACAAGAAATTCTCCTCATAATAACTGAGAGTGCAGCTGGTTCCGATATGAACAGAAATATTACCCCAATAGTCCATTCAGAATTCTGGTGCTAACTGTAGCGACAGAGAGATAATAAAGCAATTGCTGTTAAATGTATAGAGTAGAAAGCCACTAAGTGTACAAAGGGTCATTTGAAGTGGATATCAGCTCTTGCAGCAACACTTGTAAAGGGTCTATTAAAAAAAATCAATATACATTTTTAAACTATATGAGATCAGAAGTAAATGGAAACCTCTCAATGGCAACATGCTCTTTCAATGGAGCAGTAATGAAATACAGGAACTAGGCAGCTTTGGAGTGGTTAGAGGGACTGCTTTAGGACCAAGGGATTTGGTTAATATCCCAAGGTTACCTGTCTGTCCAATCTTCAAATCTGAAACCTTGATTATACTCTTGTCAAGCTGAATGAAAGGCTTCGAGTGAGATGCATTAAACAATGCCTCTCTCAGCTGTACCAGTCTCTATGCAGTTGTGGCTCCCTCTAGCTTAGAGCACTACTGTACAGACTCTGACCCATATAGAGCTACATCATGTCCTGTGTACACTAGTGCGGGCACAGTGCTGCTCCAAAGGATTCAGCATCTGGGGATGTTTTAATACCTTTTTTGAGGCGCTGTATAAATGGATTGGTTTGGATTTGTCACATTTCCTGAGGTACAGTGAAAAGTATTGTCCTAGGTATATTCCAGTTAGATCCTCCCGTACACCATTGATGCAGACAGGGGTGTGTACGACACTTCCCTTCCTGGAGTCAATGGTCAGCTCCTTAGTTTTATAGAACATAGAACATAGAAAATACAGCACAGAACAGGCCCTTCGGCCCACGATGTTGTGCCGAACCTTTGTCCTAGATTAATCATAGATTATCATTGAATTTACAGTGCAGAAGGAGGCCATTCGGCCCTTTGAGTCTGCACCGGCTCTTGGAAAGAGCATCCCACCCAAACTCAACACCTCCACCCAACACCAAGGGCAATTTGGACATTAAGGGCAATTTATCATTGGCCAATTCACCTAACCCGCACATCTTTGGACTGTGGGAGGAAACCGGAGCACCCGGAGGAAACCCACGCACACACGGGGAGGACGTGCAGACTCCGCACAGACAGTGACCCAAGCCGGAATCGAACCTGGGACCATGGAGCTGTGAAGCAATTGTGCTATCCACAATGCTACCGTGCTGCCCTTAAGAACAAATAAATCTACACTATATCATTTTACCGTAATCCATGTACCTATCCAATAGCTGCTTGAAGGTCCCTAATGTTTCCGACTCAACTACTTCCACAGGCAGTGCATTCCATGCCCCCACTACTCTCTGGGTAAAGAACCTACCTCTGATATCCCTCCTATATCTTCCACCTTTCACCTTAAATTTATGTCCCCTTGTAATGGTCTGTTCCACCCGGGGAAAAAGTCTCTGACTGTCTACTCTATCTATTCCCCTGATCATCTTATAAACCTCTATCAAGTCGCCCCTCATCCTTCTCCGCTCTAATGAGAAAAGGCCTAGCACCCTCAACCTTTTGCTGACGTTGAGGGAGAGATTGTTGTCGTTCCACCACGCCACTAGGTTCTCTATCTCCCTCCTGTACTTTGACTCATCATTGTTCAAGATCCGACCCACTATGGTCATGTCATTAGCAAACTTGTAGATGGAGTTGGAGCCATATTTTGCCACACAGTCGTGTGTGTATAGGGAGTATAGTAGAGGGCTAAGTTTGCAGCCTTGCAGGGCCCTAGTATTGTGAACTAACGACCCACGCGGGCCGACCTTCATGACCCACGCCGGCCGACCTTCGCGGCCCACGCCGGCCGACCTTCGCGGCCCACACCGGCCGTCCTTCACGACCCACGCCGGCCGACCTTCGCGACCCAGCCGGCCGACCTTAGTGACCCACGCCGGACGACCTTCGCGGCCCACACCGGCCGACCTTAGTGACCCATGCCGGCCGACCTTCGCGACCCACGCTGGCCGACCTTCACGACCCACGCTGGCCGACCTTCGCGACCCAGCCGGCCGACCTTAGTGACCCACGCTGGCCGACCTTAGTGACCCACGCCGGCCGACCTTCGCGACCCAGCCGGCCGACCTTAGTGACCCACGCCGGCCGTCCTTCACGACCCAGCCGGCCGACCTTAGTGACCCACGCTGGCCGACCTTAGTGACCCACGCTGGCCGACCTTAGTGACTCACGCCGGCCGACCTTCGCGGCCCACGCTGGCCGACCTTAGTGACCCATGCCGGCTGACCTTCACGACCCACGCTGGCCGACCTTTGCGACCCACGCTGGCCGACCTGCGACCCACGCTGGCCGACCTTCGCGACCCACGCTGGCCGACCTTAGTGACCCACGCCGGCCGGCCTTCGCGACCCAGCCGGCCGACCTTCACGACCCACGCAGGCCGACCTTTGCGACCCACGCTGGCCGACCTGCGACCCACGCTGGCCGACCTTCGCGACCCACGCCGGCCGACCTTTGCGACCCACGCTGGCCGACCTGCGACCCACGCCGGCTGACCTTCGCGACCCACGCCGGCCGACCTTTGCGACCCACGCTGGCCGACCTGCGACCCACGCTGGCCGACCTTTGCGATCCCACGCCGGCCGACCTTTGCGACCCACGCTGGCCGACCTGCGACCCACGCCGGCCGACCTTCGCGACCCACGCCGGCCGACCTTTGCGACCCACGCTGGCCGACCTGCGACCCACGCCGGCCGACCTTCGCGACCCACGCCGGCCGACCTTTGCGACCCACGCTGGCCGACCTGCGACCCACGCTGGCCGACCTTTGCGATCCCACGCCGGCCGACCTTTGTGACCCACGCTGGCCGACCTGCGACCCACGCTGGCCGACCTTCGCGACCCACGCCGGCCGACCTTTGCGACCCACGCCGGCCGTCCCTCACGACCCACGCTGGCCGTCCTTAGTGACCCAGCCGGCCGACCTTAGTGACCCACGCTGGCCGACCTTAGTGACCCACGCTGGCCGACCTTCGCGACCCATGCTGGCCGACCTTAGTGACCCACGCTGGCCGACCTTAGTGACCCACGCTGGCCGACCTTCGCGACCCAGCCGGCCGACCTTAGTGACCCACGCTGGCCGACCTTAGTGACCCACGCTGGCCGACCTTAGTGACCCACGCTGGCCGACCTTTGCGACCCAGCCGGCCGTCCTTCGCGACCCAGCCGGTCGACCTTAGTGACCCACGCTGGCCGACATTAGTGACCCACGCTGGCCGACCTTCGCGACCCAGCCGGCCGACCTTCGCGACCCAGCCGGCCGACCTTAGTGACCCATGCTGGCGACCTTAGTGACCCACGCCGGCCGACCTTCGCGACCCAGCCGGCCGACCTTAGTGACCCACGCTGGCCGACCTTAGTGACCCAGCCCGCCGACCTTCACGACCCACGCTGGCCGACCTTTGCGACACACGCTGGCCGAACTGCGACCCACGCTGGCCGACCTTCGCGACCCACGCCGGCCGACCTTTGCGACCCACGCTGGCCGACCTGCGACCCACGCTGGCCGACTTTCGCGACCCACGCTGGCCGACCTTCGCGACCCACGCCGGCCGACCTTTGCGACCCACGCTGGCCGACCTTTGCGACCCACGCCGGCCGACTTTAGTGACCCACGTTGGCCGACCTTTGCGACCCACGCTGGCCGACCTTTGCGACCCACGCCGGCCGACCTTCGCGACCCAGCCGGCCGACTTTAGTGACCCACGCTGGCCGACCTTAGTGACCCACGCCGGCCGACCTTCGCGACCCAGCCGGCCGACCTTCGCGACCCAGCCGGCCGACCTTAGTGACCCATGCTGGCGACCTTAGTGACCCACGCCGGCCGACCTTCGCGACCCAGCCGGCCGACCTTAGTGACCCACGCTGGCCGACCTTAGTGACCCAGCCCGCCGACCTTCACGACCCACGCTGGCCGACCTTTGCGACACACGCTGGCCGAACTGCGACCCACGCTGGCCGACCTTCGCGACCCACGCCGGCCGACCTTTGCGACCCACGCTGGCCGACCTGCGACCCACGCTGGCCGACTTTCGCGACCCACGCTGGCCGACCTTCGCGACCCACGCTGGCCGACCTTTGCAACCCACGCTGGCCGACCTTTGCGACCCACGCCGGCCGACTTTAGTGACCCACGCTGGCCGACCTTTGCGACCCACGCTGGCCGACCTTTGCGACCCACGCCGGCCGACCTTCGCGACCCAGCCGGCCGACTTTAGTGACCCACGCTGGCCGACCTTAGTGACCCACGCCGGCCGACCTTCGCGACCCAGCCGGCCGACCTTAGTGACCCACGCCGGCCGACCTTCACGACCCACGCCAGCCGACCTTCGCGACCCAGCCCGCCGACCTTCGCGACCCAGCCGGCCGACCTTAGTGACCCATGCTGGCGACCTTAGTGACCCACGCCGGCCGACCTTCGCGACCCAGCCGGCCGACCTTAGTGACCCACGCTGGCCGACCTTAGTGACCCAGCCCGCCGACCTTCACGACCCACGCTGGCCGACCTTTGCGACACACGCTGGCCGAACTGCGACCCACGCTGGCCGACCTTCGCGACCCACGCCGGCCGACCTTTGCGACCCACGCTGGCCGACCTGCGACCCACGCTGGCTGACTTTCGCGACCCACGCTGGCCGACCTTCGCGACCCACGCCGGCCGACCTTTGCGACCCACGCTGGCCGACCTTTGCGACCCACGCCGGCCGACTTTAGTGACCCACGCTGGCCGACCTTTGCGACCCACGCTGGCCGACCTTTGCGACCCACGCCGGCCGACCTTCGCGACCCAGCCGGCCGACTTTAGTGACCCACGCTGGCCGACCTTAGTGACCCACGCCGGCCGACCTTCGCGACCCAGCCGGCCGACCTTAGTGACCCACGCCGGCCGACCTTCGCGACCCAGCCGGCCTACCTTAGTGACCCAGCCGGCTGACCTTAGTGACCCACGCTGGCTGACCTTAGTGACCCAGCTGGCCGACCTTTGCGACACACGCCGGCCGTCCTTCGCGACCCAGCTGGCCGACCTTTGCGACCCAGCTGGCCGACCTTCGGGAACCACGCTGGCCGACCTTAGTGACCCACGCCGGCCGTCCTTCGCGACCCAGCTGGCCGACCTTCGGGAACCACGCTGGCCGACCTTAGTGACCCACGCCGGCCGACCTTCGCGACCCAGCCGGCCGACCTTAGTGACCCACGCTGGCCGACCTTAGTGACCCACGCTGGCCGACCTTCGCAACCCAGCCGGCCGACCTTAGTGACCCACGCTGGCCGACCTTAGTGACCCACGCTGGCCGACCTTCGCGACCCAGCCGGCCGACCTTAGTGACCCACGCCGGCCGACCTTCGCGACCCAGCCGGCCGACCTTAGTGACCCACGCTGGCCGACCTTAGTGACCCACGCCGGCCGACCTTCGCGACCCAGCCGGCCGTCCTTCGCGACCCAGCTGGCCGACCTTAGTGACCCACGCCGGCCGAACTTCGCGACCCAGCCGGCCGACCTTAGTGACCCACGCTGGCCGACCTTAGTGACCCACGCTGGCCCACCTTCGGGACCCACGCTGGCCGACCTTAGTGACCCACGCTGGCCGACCTTAGTGACCCACGCTGGCCGACCTTAGTGACCCACGCTGGCCGACCTTCGCGACCCAGCCGGCCGACCTTCGCGACCCAGCCAGCCGACCTTAGTGACCCACGCCGGCTACCTTCGCGACCCACGCCGGCCGATCTTCACGACCCACGCTGGCCGACCTTTGCGACCCACGCTGGCCGACCTGCGACCCACGCCGGCCGACCTTCGCGACCCACGCCGGCCGACCTTTGCGACCCACGCTGGCCGACCTGCGACCCACGCTGGCCGACCTTCGCGACCCACGCCGGCCGACCTTTGCGACCCACGCTGGCCGAGCTGTGACCCACGCTGGCCGACCTTCGCGACCCACGCCGGCCGACCTTTGCGACCCACGCTGGCCGACCTGCGACCCACGCTGGCCGACCTTCGCGGCCCACGCCAGCCGACCTTTGCGACCCACGCCGGCCGTCCCTCACGACCCACGCTGGCCGACCTGCGACCCACGCTGGCCGACCTTCGCAACCCACGCTGGCCGACCTTAGTGACCCACGCTGGCCGTCCCTCACGACCCACGCTGGCCGACCTTAGTGACCCACGCTGGCCGACCTTAGTGACCTACGCTGGCCGACCTTAGTGACCCACGCCGGCCGACCTTTGCGACCCACGCCGGCCGACCTTAGTGACCCACGCTGGCCGACCTTAGTGACCCACGCCGGCCGACCTTCGCGACCCAGCCGGTCGACCTGAGTGACCCACGCTGGCTGACCTTAGTGACCCACGCCGGCCGACCTTCGCGACCCAGCCGGCCGAGCTTAGTGACCCACGCTGGCCGACCTTAGTGACCCACGCCGGCCGACCTTCGCGACCCAGCCGGCCGACCTTAGTGACCCACGCTGGCCGACCTTAGTGACCCATGCTGGCGACCTTAGTGACCCATGCTGGCCGACCTTAGTGACCCACGCTGGACGACCTTTGCGACCCACGCCGGCCGACCTTAGTGACCCAGGCCGGCCGTCCTTCGCGACCCAGCCGGCTGACCTTAGTGATCCACGCTGGCCGACCTTAGTGACCCACGCTGGCCGACCTTAGTGACCCATGCTGGCGACCTTAGTGACCCACGCCGGCCGACCTTCACGACCCAGCCGGCCGACATTCGCGACCCACGCTGGCCGACCTTAGTGACCCAGGCCGGCCGACCTTCACGGCCCACGCCGGCCGACCTTCGCGACCCACGCCGGCCGACCTTCGCGACCCACGCCGGCCGACCTTCGCGACCCACGCCGGCCGACCTTCCCGACCCACGCCGGCCGACCTTCACGACCCAGCCGGCCGACATTCGCGACCCACGCTGGCCGACCTTCCCGACCCACGCCGGCCGACCTTCGTGACCCACGCTGGCCGACCTTCGTGACCCACGCCGGCCGACCTGCGACCCACACTGGCCAACCTTCGCGACCCACGCCGGCCGACTTTCGCGACCCACGCCGGCCGACCTGCGACCCACGCCGGCCGACCTTCGTGACCCACGCCGGCCGACCTGCGACCCACACTGGCCAACCTTCGCGACCCACACTGGCCAACCTTCGCGACCCACGCCGGCCGACTTTCGCGACCCACGCCGGCCGACCTTCGTGACCCACGCCGGCCGACCTGCGACCCACGCTGGCCAAACTTCGGGACCCACGCCGGCCGACCTGCGACCCACGCCGGCCGACCTTCGCGACCCACGCCGGCCGACCTTCGCGACCCACGCTGGCCAACCTTCGTGACCCACGCCGGCCGACCTTCGTGACCCACGCCGGCCGACCTTCGCGACCCAGCCGGACGACCTTAGTGACCCACGCTGGCCGACCTTAGTGACCCATGCTGGCGACGTTAGTGACCCATGCTGGCCGACCTTAGTGACCCACGCTGGACGACCTTTGCGACCCACGCCGGCCGACCTTAGTGACCCAGGCCGGCCGTCCTTCGCGACCCACGCCGGCCGACTTTCGCGACCCACGCCGGCCGACCTTCGTGACCCACGCCGGCCGACCTGCGACCCACGCCGGCCGACCTTCGCGACCCACGCCGGCCGACCTTCGCGACTCACGCTGGCCAACCTTCGTGACCCACGCCGGCCGACCTTCGTGACCCACGCCGGCCGACCTGCGACCCACACTGGCCAACCTTCGCGACCCACGCCGGCCGACTTTCGCGACCCACGCCGGCCGACCTTCGTGACCCACGCCGGCCGACCTGCGACCCACGCTGGCCAAACTTCGGGACCCACGCCGGCCGACCTGCGACCCACGCCGGCCGACCTTCGCGACCCACGCCGGCCGACCTTCGCGACCCACGCTGGCCAACCTTCGTGACCCACGCCGGCCGACCTGCGACCCACGCTGGCCAAACTTCGCGACTCACGCTGGCCAACCTTCGTGACCCACGCCGGCCGACCTTCGTGACCCACGCCGGCCGACCTTCGCGACCCACGCCGGCCAACCTTCGTGACCCACGCCGGCCGACCTGCGACCCACGCTGGCCAACCTTCGGGACCCACGCCGGCCGACCTGCGACCCACGCCGGCCGACCTTCGCGACCCACACCGGCCGACCTTTGCGACCCACGCTGGCCAACCTTCGTGACCCACGCCGGCCGACCTTCACGATCCACGCCGGCCGACCTTCGCGACCCACGCCGGCCAACCTTCGGGACCCACGCCGGCCGACCTTCGTGACCCACTCCGGCCGACCTGCGACCCACACTGGCCAACCTTCGCGACCCACGCCGGCCAACCTTCGTGACCCACGCCGGCCGACCTGCGACCCACGCTGGCCAAACGTCGCGACTCACGCTGGCCAACCTTCGCGACCCACGCCGGCCGACCTTCGCGACCCACGCCGGCCGACCTGCGACCCACGCCGGCCGACCTTCGCGACCCACACCGGCCGACCTTCGCGACCCACGCTGGCCAACCTTCGTGACCCACGCCGGCCGACCTTCGTGACCCACGCCGGCCGACCTGCGACCCACGCCGGCCGACCTTCGCGACCCACGCCGGCCGACCTTCGCGACCCACGCCGGCCGACCTTCGTGACCCACGCCGGCCGACCTGTGACCCACGCTGGCCAACCTTCGCGACCCACGCCGGCCGACCTTCGCGACCCACGCTGGCTGTCCTTCACGATCCACGCCGGCCGACCTTCGCGACCCACGCTGGCCAACCTTCGTGACCCACGCCGGCCGACCTGCGACCCACGCTGGCTGTCCTTCACGATCCACGCCGGCCGACCTTCGCGACCCACGCTGGCTGTCCTTCGCGACCCACGCCGGCCGACCTTCGCGACTCACGCTGGCCAACCTTCGTGACCCACGCCGGCCGACCTTCGTGACCCACTCCGGCCGACCTGCGACCCACACTGGCCAACCTTCGCGACCCACGCTGGCTGTCCTTCACGATCCACGCCGGCCGACCTTCGCGACTCACGCTGGCCAACCTTCGTGACCCACGCCGGCCGACCTTCGTGACCCACTCCGGCCGACCTGCGACCCACACTGGCCAACCTTCGCGACCCACGCCGGCCAACCTTCGTGACCCACGCCGGCCGACCTGCGACCCACGCTGGCCAAACTTCGCGACTCACGCTGGCCAACCTTCGCGACCCACGCCGGCCGACCTTCGCGACCCACGCCGGCCGACCTGCGACCCACGCCGGCCGACCTTCGCGACCCACACCGGCCGACCTTCGCGACCCACGCCGGCCGACCTGCGACCCACGCCGGCCGACCTTCGTGACCCACGCCGGCCGACCTTCGTGACCCACGCCGGCCGACCTGCGACCCACGCCGGCCGACCTTCGCGACCCACGCCGGCCGACCTTCGCGACCCACGCCGGCCGACCTGCGCCCCACGCCTGCCGACCTGCGACCCACGCTGGCCAACCTTCGCGACCCACGCTGGCTGTCCTTCACGACCCACGCTGACCTTCGCGACCCACGCTGGCCAACCTTCACGACCCACGCTGACCTTCGCGACCCACGCCGGCCGACCTGCGACCCACGCTGGCCGACCTTCACGACCCACGCCGGCCGACCTGCGACCCACGCCGGCCGACCTGCGACCCACGCTGGCCGACCTTCACGACCCACGCCGGCCGACCTGCGACCCATGCTGGCCAACATTTGCGACCCACTGTTTTCACTTATCTTTAATGTGACAGGTGAGCCTGCTTGGTCCCCACGACCTCACTTGCTTTGTTATTCAATGCTACATTTCTGATAAGGACCTCAACTTATGATTGAAGATCTCACTGCATCCGTTGAAGGAGATCCAGAAGTTTGTCCTCAAACTTGCCACGTATTTGAGTTTTGAGTGTTGAAAGTTTTAAACTTTCATTTCCCAGTGCTGCCCTGTGTATAACACACATGAGCTTTGCACCGTGATTTACATCGGCACAATCAATAAACCCACACTTCAAGTAATCACCTTTCTGCTGTTTTCAGCATCTTCTCCATGGGTTGTTCACCAGAGGCCCTGGAGTTTCCACCAGCACTGCTGGCAGCTACAAAATGGAGGATTCCCCCTCGCGCCCGGAACACATGATGTCAGGGTAAGGAGTGAGTGACCTGCTGTCTGCCGCTGCTCCAGTCAGGAAGACTCCAGCAATTTAAAACAAAATCCTGGGCCAGTACACTGATGTCAAGAGGAGGCGTTCTGCCCCACTGGGATCTGGGCCTGTGCACGATGCGTGCGTGGAACGCCTTCATTTATAAAAGCTGGTCGCGCCGTTGGGCACTACCTCCCACGACCGGGGACGATGTGATGCACCTCCCCGCGATCAGGAACGCCGCGATGCATGGCCCCGCGACCCTCCCAACGCCCACCCGCGACCTCACGGGTCACTACACTAGGTTTGCAAATGACTGGCCTATGGGTCGGGAAGGCGAGGATCCAGTTGTTGTTGCAAGTTGTTGATGTCTCCAAAGTCAGAAGGGATGCAGAGGGCGGAGTTCAATTATTTTTATCAGGGCGGCACATGAGAAATGACCAGGAATGGAGCAATGCCCCCACAGGTTGTGGACTGCTGCAGAAAGCCAAGTATTTTTCTGCTTCACGTGTACATTTGCAGCCACTATAGCACCAAATACATCCTCAGCCTTGTGCAGTGTGTTATTGACAGCAGTAACGTGTGAGTTTAGATCACACGTGGTTGATATTTTTATGCCATGATCTAATTTTTGATGTTAAAAAAAAACGTACGAGTCTGAGGACTTGGCGGAGGTGGTGCCAAGCAGCTCTGGTGATGAATGTGGTGTGTATTGAAGCTCGCTGTGTGTGTGCGTTGCAGCCACTGGGGCTGGTTGGTGGTAAAACGGACAAAGTTGCAAATTACATTCTGCAAACGAAATACCGGAGCCGATTTTAACCCTACCCACTTGGCAGAAATCGGATAGGTGGGCAGTTCAGATGCACCAGGTGATGTACCTGCCAATTTCTCACCTGTTTCATGCCAATCCTAATTTTAACCTGTTGTCGTAATGTTTTATGATCTTATCTTATGACAGCAGGTTAAAATTAGGATTGGCATGAAGCAGGTGAGAAGCAGGTACGTCATCTAATGCATCTTAACTGTTTATGATCTTATAATCAGCAGGGATTAGAAAGAGAGACACCACCCTCAAAATGAAGAATCATTTCAGCTCAGGATAAGAAAGAAAGAAAAAGATTGTACTCATTCCCATTAAACTGCCCCGATCGTTCGAACAGCTCACTGTTCAACAAAGGGGTCTGACTATGCTTTCAATTAAATTAGTTTGACTTTGAACTTTTAGGGCTTTTAAAAATCCCCTTTGTCGTATTCAATTGTTCTATGTTTGAGTCATGTGTGCCTGTTTACTATTGATGCTCACTGTGCTTGATTGGTTAAACCTGGGTGTGGATTCATGGGAAAGTAATAAAAAACTTTAGAAAGAGCTAGAAGCATGGAGTAGAAATTTTAAAGCATAGAAAATAGGTAGTTGCAAAACATCCTGATTAAATATGCAAAGTAGAGTTTGCTTAGATTATCAGGGGGGCATGGTGACAGAGTGGTTAGCACTGCTGCTTCACACCGCCAGGGACCCGGGTTCAATTCTGGTCTCGGATAATTGTCTGTGTAGAGTTTTCATGTTCTCCCTGTGTCTGCGTGGGTTTCCTCTGGGTGCCCCGGTTTCCTCCCACAATCCAAAAATTGCAGGTTAGTTGGATTGACCATGCTAAACTGGCCCTTAGTGTTCAAAAATATGCAGGTTAACTGGGGCAATGGGGATAGGATGGGGGCGTGGGTCTCAGTAAGTTGCTCTTTCACAGGGTCGGTGCAGACTTGGTGGGCCAAATGGCCTTTTTCTGCACTATAGGGATTCTATGGAATGCAATTTTATCTCTGACCTAAGTGGATAAAACCACTACAATTGTCCTGTCAGGTTCAAACAACGAGAAAAGGTCCAGGAGAGGAAATTTAAGTGAAGCATCCATTCAGTCCCCACTCCATTCCAATTTTAAAACGTCCCTGGGGGGTTTTTGGGCCGATGAAATGCTTGCCTGAGTCAGGTGACTAAATTAGGTTTCTATTCTGTCAATAGGGTCACCGGTGCTACCCCAGTTCAGACAAGCTCTCCCTCTCCACCTGCCCGTTTCCCCGAGGGTTGTAGCTGGTCGTCCTGCTCGAGGCAATGCCCTTGCTGAGCAGGAATTGATGCAGCTCATCACTCATAAAGGAGGATCCCTGGTCGCGTGGATGTAAGCGGGGAAACCAAACAGAATGAAGATGCTAATGAGGGCTTTGATGACTGTGGCAGACGTCATATCGGGGACCTTCAGGGGAAGGGGAAGGGGAATCTGGAGTATTCATCGACCACGTTAAGGAAGTACGTGTTTCGGTCGGAGGAGGGGAGGGGCCCTTTGAAATCCGTGCTGAGGCGTCCAAAGGGGCGGGAGGCCTTCACCAGGTGCGCTCGGTCTGGCCAGTAGAAGAGCGGTTTGCACTCCGCGCAGAACTGCCAGTCTTTGGTGACCACCCTGACTTCTGCAATGGAGTAGGGCAGGTTGCGGGCCTTTATGAAGTGAAAAAAACGGGTGACCCCTGGATGACAGAGACCATCGTGTAGGGCCCGGAGTCGGTCCACTTGTGCGCTGGCACATGTACCTCAGGATAGGGCATCGGGCGGCTCGTTGAGTTTACCGGGGCGATACAAAATCTCGTGCCGTGTTTGACCATAGTTTTCCTGTGAATTCATATTTTGTGCATGGTAAATCTTCATGGTAAAGCTTGGTATTGTTGGTTGTTTTGCCTTTTTGGCTTTGGATAATAAAGTTAATTTTGTTTGTTCAAACATTGTGGAATCTTGTGAATTTTAGCAAACACTTGGGATTTCAAACTTTGAACAAAAAGTTACTGGTTCTGAACCAGATTGTAACGTACATTTGGGGGTCTGGATCAGGATCAGAACATGAATTGGGATGAGCAGTTGCTGAGGCAGTCTGACTACGAGCGCCGTTTGGAGGGAATTCAGAGGCTAGATCTTCAAAGGTGAAGACTGGAAATCCCTCATATGGGAGGCAGAGTTTGAGCGAGATTGTGTAACTCACAGTGGTCGCTTCCATCTGAGTGGGTTACTAAGAAAATACTAAGAAATTTCAACCGACAGGGTATAATGATTGAGAAAGGACTCTGACTCTAACTACAGCTCTTATATTAGTTTTAATGGGGAAAGTCTGATTTGCTTATCGCCATTTAACTTAACGTTGTACTTTTCGTTAGCACAATAACAACTTTCAGTGAGGTCAGTGAGGATTTACTGTATTTGTTGTGATATTGGCTGAAAGCTTTACACCTCCAAGTTCGATCAACATACCAGATCAATAAGTTTTTAAAAATGAATTTAGATTATCCAATTATATTTTTCCAATTGTGGATTTTGCGTGGCTAATCCACCTAGCCTGCACATCTTTGGGTTGTGGGGGTGACACCCACGCAAACACGGGGAGAATGTGCAAACTCCACACGGACAGTGATCCAGAGCCGGGATTCGAACCCGGGTCCTCAGCGCCGTGAGGCAGCAGTGCTAACCACTGCGCCACCGTGCCGCCCCATTGTCAGATCAACAACTAAGTTGTCTTGGAGCATTGTTTGCCCAACTGGAGCAGCTGGACGAATGCTGTCATGACTGCAATTGTCAGACTCTTCGGTCATGTTGAACCAACCGAACTCCAGACAGGACTCAGCACCTATTGCTTGTCACTTTTCAACCTGGCAAAGTCTTTCCAAACCCTGGATAGAAGACAAAGAGTCACCCAGACTCGCAACGTTAGCTCCGCTCTCTCTCCACAGAGGCTGTCACACCTGCTGAAATTGTCCAGTATTTTCTGTTTTTGTCCTGGATAGGGAGTTATACTTTCCCACATCCAAGCTCTAGTTAATGTCTTCCAGTTAATGTCACCAACGCGCAGTGTTTGTGAGGCCATGGTTGACAGCCTAATACTGGGAGCTGTCCAGAAATCAAAGCGATTACTTTCAATTCAGTTCAGCAAACTTTCCATTTTATTAACACAATAACAAAATGGATTTAAATCATGATTTTTGCAGAAGCTATTTATTTTGGTGAGTACTATTGATTTCAAGGAAAATAATTGCAAGGAAAAACAGCTTTAAATAATCTGAGATGCCAAAAATAATGCCGTCTAACTCCCAAGATCACTAATTAAGCACGAAACAATGGAACAATAAGGTTGGAATTAGCTTCAGTTTGGTTCACCACCCACACCCCTGCCCTCCCCACCCCCAAAACAAAACTTTGCCCATGCACTTAGGGAAATTAGACGCAATTGTGCTATACAGGCCTGACCCCTGTCAAATCAAAGGCAATCCATTTATCCAGTGGGCTGCAGTTGCCACTTGGTATGTTCTGTAATAATTTCCATTGATTTTTTTTCACAGAACCTTTTACAAATATTGCTTTACATATTGATTAATTTATCAGGTTGGAACAGCTATTGTTCATGGCCTTTGTAACAACTGCGATAGATAGCAGTGTAGACAACTGACCATTTGATCATTTGGACTCCTATATTAAGTGCATTTGGCTGGGTATCCTCACTAAAACCAGAGCAAAATGGCTCAGTCACACAGTCACAAAGCAAAATAATTGACAGGACACAATCTTTATAAAAGAGTCTGAAATTAGAATTATAGTTCATGAAATTATCATGAACTGTGAAACGGATTGTTCAATCCAAGAAGCTTGGGATCACTGTTGGTTATGAACATCAAACATTTCTTCCCCGAGCAGATGGGGTGGTCACTGAGATTGGACAGCTAATGGGCCAGCGAATGGCGTGGCAAATTTCCCATCCTCGCTAGCAGGGTAGGGGTCTGTGTGGGGGGCGGGGGGTGGGGGTGGGGGGGGGGGGGGGGGGGTGGGGGGAAGGGAATTCTCAGCAGAGAATTCCGACCAGGATGTTTTAATGGGGATTCTGTGTAATCTGTTCCTGCTGATCTGGACGTGTTAATTATTGTTAAAGTAACAAATGTATATGCAATGTTTCAAATTGCTAATGGGTCCCATTGTAGCCATGAACTTCCATCTCACTAGATGGAAACCTCAAAACTAAAGGAGATTAGTCAAGTCTAAGTGGCATCGCAATCAAGTGAAAGTGGGAAATCAAAGATATCAGAATCTTTTGTCCAAACAGTGTGCTAGTTTGCAAAGACTCTGATGAGTAATTCACCCATCAGAATTTCTTCATTTTATTCTTGTTTCATAGTTGATATACCTTCAATTCACCGAGAGGCAGAGACAGCGAGTGAACATTAGGCTTTATTAGTCATGAACTTGCCTAGCCAGAGTCGGTTGTACAGATGAATGCTGCCCACTGGCGGCCGGTCTATATATGGCCCCGGTGAGGGCGGAGCCAGAGGCGGGGCCCACCAGGGTTACAGTACAGTACCTGGAAGCAGCTCGTATTACCACTTCCAGGTCATAGGCCATAGGTTACAGTATCATGCATGCATTAGGTGAATACATTCACCACAATAGTGTTCTCTGTTTTGTGTTTAAAACAGCAGTTTCTCAGTGCATCCTAATTGTAGAATGTCTTTATTGACTTAATGCTAGATGGCAGCTTGCAGAGATTACATCATGGTCACCTGACTATGGCAAGCCAGCTAGGACACGCAGTATTGGTGCATTTCAAAACCCAAACACCCCCCTTTTTCACAATGAACAAAAGACAAATTTGCCTGGGCCATTGCGCGTACCTGAGTTATAATCACAGAATTCCTACAGTGCAGAAGGAAGCTATTCTTTCCATCGAGTCTGAACCAACGCTCTGAAAGAGCGCCCTACCACGGCCCAGTTCCCCACTCTGTCCCTCAAACCCCATAACCCCACCTCACCTGCACACCTTTAGACTGTGGGAGGAAACTAGAGCACCCGTAGGAAACCCACACAGGCACGGGCGAATGTGCAAACTCCACACAGTCATCAAGGCCGGAATTGAATCCAGGTCCCTGGTGCTGTGAGCTACCCACTGTGCCACGGTACCACCAAAGTTACCCAAGTTGCCCACTATGCTCATGCATTAACACCCGTTTATTTGAATAGTTAGTTTATGCATCTGCATTTCACAGATGGTCTTTAAATCGTGCTGGTCTCTTCTTGATATGCATATGCGTCGTCATTGGCCATTCGTCTGCATGATGTTCTTTGTCCGAAAAGGGTCGTTCTCGTGGCACCTGGTAACTATTGTTGTCCGAATGTGGTTGTGTGAATACGTGGATCTCTGGCATTGATGGTACTTCTGTTCTCACTGCAGCTGGTGAGATTAATTCTGCCTGTGAAGGAACAGCTTTGCTAGTTGTGCGTCTCTGCCTGCGGTTGTGTCGGTATATTTAGTCGTTCATTCCACCGTGTACAATCGGGCGACAAATTTTTATATCAGGTTTCCGCGTGGACTGGCTCCTGTTGTGTTGAGGTCTTGTACACTGATTGGCTCGCCATTGCTGAACTCTGGCAATGGTTTGGCAGTCTTGTCAAAGTGAAATTTGGCTTTCTGCCGTTTCACCTTGATTTTGTCACTCATGCCTGGAACTACTTCTGGTTTCAGTCGCTTTTTTGCTACTGGAGGAGTAGCTTGTGTGCAGCGTGACATTAGTCTTCGGACTAAACTACTTTCCATGTCTTCCCTCTGTGTTTTTCTCTATTTGATGATTGTCTTGGAGACATCTGTGCTAAATTGGGCTGGTTTTGCACAGGGCTAAATCGCTGGCTTTTAAAGCAGACCAAGGCAGGTCAGCAGCACGGTTCAATTCCCGTACCAGCCTCCCCGAACAGGCGCCGGAATGTGGCGACTAGGGGCTTTTCACAGTAACTTCATTTGAAGCCTACTTGTGACAATAAGCGATTTTCATTTCATTTCATTCATTTGCTCGATTTCTTGAGGATCTTGGTGATTGTCGCTCTATCTTCGTCTTTCTATTTGACTGGGGATAGTGCAGGGATGATGTCATAGAATCATACAATTTACAGTGCAGAAGGTGGTCATTTGGCCCCTCGAGTCTGCACCGGCCCTTGGAAAGTGCACCCTACATAAGCCCACACCTCCACCCTATCCCACACCTCCACCCTATCCCACACCTCCACCCTATCCCCGTAACTGCTGCCTTGTGTAGCATTAAATTTCCCGCTATTTCTTTTGTACAATGCCATCCTGGCCTTTCAATTCATCTTGGTATGCCCAATGTGTGCTTGTGTTGCAGCTGTGTCCGCGATGCTCTCAATCCATTCTTTCATCACTACCTCCTGTAGCGCTTGTAGAATTATCTTGTTGAGTAGTCTGCTGGATTTGAGTGAGGCGCTTGGTCTGTCAGATTCAATGTCTCTGCTGGGATGATGGCATGGCGAGCTGTTACCTCTCAGAGAATCTCTGTTGGGAGTTTATGATTCCCAGCCCAAGCTGTAGACTTGCTCCAGCTGAGAGGAGGCTGCCGAGTCCCATCTTTGACGTGGACTCTAGATTTTCCATCTCACCATTTCATTGGGCTCTCAGATGGATTGGCCATCTCAGTATGGGTATCGTGCCATTATTTGGCCTCACCCTCATTGTCCAGCGCTTCGGTTTTGGATCGCCATTTTAAGTCATGTCACACGGGTCTACGAAGGTCATGATGTTGGATGATGCACCAGTGTCTATTTGACTTCTTGTTCACTTGATAATCTAATTCTGCAGTCAGCCACCAGTGTAACAGTCACAAACCACTAGACTTGAAGGAATCGACCTGTTGTAGTGTGAATACTTCTTTGTCAGACGCTTCTGTTGCTATCACCCCAGTGGCCATCCATATGGTCTTGTTTTGCTTCTTTTTTGTCAAACACTTTGGTGCAAATGTTTTCTGCTTCTTGCAGTTAAAACACTGCTTTTCCCAAGCTGGGAAATCCTTCTTTTCCTCCTCAGGATTTCATCTGTGTCTGGTGATTATTCTACTCTTTTGGCCTGGAATGTCTCTCAACGTAATATATCGACTGGTCTGCTGTGCCATATATGTGGCTGACATTTGACCAGCTTCACATTCCAGCACACATCTACCACTTTCCTGAGCATAAGTTTCTCTTCTTTAAGCAGATCGCTCTCACTGATGAGCCTTGTATACCTACTGCTATTCGATCTAAAATCAGATCATCTTTTAGCTGCCTGAATTCAAATGATTCTTCAAGCTGTGTTACTGCAGTCACATACTGTTCAATGAACTTATTCAATAATAATCTTTCTTGTCACAGGCAGGCTTACATTCACACTGCAATGAAGTTACTGTGAAAAGCCCCTAGTCGCCACACTCCGGCGCCTGAAGGAAATTTCAGATTGTCCAATTCACCAAACAAGCACGTCTTTCGGGACATGTGGGAGGAAACCGGAGCACCCGGAGGAAACCCACGCAGACACGGGGAGAACGTTCAGACTCCACACAGACAGTGACCCAAGCCGGTAATCGAACCTGGGACCCTGGCGCTGTGAAGCAACAGTGCTAGCCACTGTGCTACCATTTGTACCTTGAGCTCTGGTGTTAAACACATAGCATTCTTGTGTAATGTTCACTTGGGGTTCTAAGTGTTCTTTTTGCTTCCTTTATTTTTGTTTGTCAGTTAGATGTAGGGTGGTACACACTTTGTAGCAGCCCTCCCCCCTCCCCCCAGCAGTGTTAGAAGTTTGGCTACTCTCATCAGTTTCGGCTTGTAATTAAATCTGCTGCCAGCTTGCAAGTGGAAAAACTGCCAATTCTGCCACATATCACCTTTCATTTCTACTGGAGAAGTGAGTGGAATGTTTACCGCCGTGTTCACTCACTAAGAATTGTTCTTGCAGACTTCGGTATGTATTTGCGTTTCCTTGTCCTTTTGTTTCAGCAGCTTTTAGCAGATTTGAACATTTATGTGTCTTTCTGAGCGGTGACTCCTCTGCAGCCTTAAGTTTTTATTTTTAATCCATTTCCTGACACCATGTTTCATGCCTTTATTGAACTGATCCAAGATGGCAGCTTACAGAGATTGCCTCGTGACAGAACAAGGCAGATAGTACCTGAGGTACTGTTGCAGTTCAAAAACCACACGTTCTCAATAATGTTTCTTACACAGTTGGGTGATTTATTTGCCGATTGAATAATACATATTTTAATAGCTTCAGCCCTTAAAACTTTGCACCATGTTTGATAATCTACCTTTTCTAAAATGTAAGACTGTGGCTAACACAATATTTTGATTGCAGCAAATTTGGTAATTGTTAAATTATGGACCAGGGAACTTTGAAAGGGCAGATTATTGAAAAGCTTCTGAATTGTGGTGGACAAGGTTCACTTATGGGGATTTGTGTGGAGCAGGAGTTTAATTAAAAATCTGAAAATTGTAACACAAGATCATGAGGCATTGGATTCTGCAACAATTGCTGAATCGCTGCAAATACTTAGATATAGAAAAATATTACAGACGCACCAATTCTTACCTGGAGGTGATAAAAGGTGGCAAACTAGTTTTGTTTATCAGGGTGCTGTGTTATTATTTACTAGACATCATCAGCTTCATATTTCATTGCCATTGATTATCATTCTAACTGTATAACTCTTTTTTGCTTGCCATCCATGAAAGAAGGCAGTATTACGCACCACATGCTGTTCTACCTAAACAATATGATATTACCCCTCAGTAAGGAGCCTCACAGTGCTCTCTTCCAGAGTCAGATTGGACTCCGATTTCTAAAGTGTAACTTTAGCATCTCTTCAATGTTGTAGAATGAAGCGGACCCAAAGGAATCTTTATTCTCGTGCTGATGTTTCAAAGGACGGAGCTGCCAGATCTCTGTCCTTTATTCAGTAAAAGTAAGAGGAATGCACCAGATGATCGAGACATTCCTGGGATAATGTTCCAGTTACCAGATGCCCCTTTGTCACACAAAACAAGGCTAATTATCAGGTTCCTTTGTCACAGCTCTCACACCAAAAGGTGAACATCCTCAACATGAAGGATTGTAAACACCTTGGAAAGTGTGATGCTTACTAATGGCGAGATCACCTTTTGGGAAAATCTGCAGCATGACCTGATTGAGCAGGTGCCCTGGGTTCATTTTTTCTGCATTAGATACCTGCAACCAACACCAGGCAGATTTCAACCATGAGTGCTCCGCACAGGTTCGACCCATCCCCTGACTGTAGCTCCGTGTACCACTCTGAAATCTGCAGCATTATGGAGCTACAATTATTTTTAACCACAGCTTCGAGAGTGGTGACAAACGACTGTTCAACAAACCTTTCATGACAAATTCAGTTTGCGAAAACCATCCTGAGAATTGCTGACTGATTTGATCATTCCAGTGATACACCTCCGTCTGCTCCCGGTGTGAGGCCCTCAATCCCATTCATAGGGGAGTTGATGGTGTGCTCAGGAATTGATCAGAGCGCCCTCTTCATTTTATTCCGGCTCAGTGATTGGACCATATGCCGTGACGGCCTTGCGTGGCTGAAAGGTGGCAAAACAAGCATTTCACCGAATGTGACTTTACCTTAACCGAAAGACCAACTGGTGGGACAACAAAGGGATAAGGAAACAGCTGGAATGCCACTAAATTTGACAGTAATTGTTAAGTTTAAGCATCACCTTGCGGATGTAGAAGCACAAACAAAAGTGACTACGGTGGTCATTTTTCTTTTCCAATTAAGGGGCAATTTAGCGTGGCCATTCCACCTGCCCTGCACATCTTTGGGGTTGTGGGGGTGAGACCCAGAGCCGGGATCGAACCCGGGTCCTCAGCGCTGTGAGGCAGCAGTGCTAACCACTGGCCCGCCGCGCCAGCCCATGACGACTGTGGTAATAGAGATAATATTGTCCGCGTTCTCTGTAATCTCCCCCAGCTCCACAACCCTCCGTGATACCTGCGCTTCTCTCATTCTGGCCTCCGGTGTCGACCCAATCATAATTGCTCCACCAATCAGGTGGCTGTGTCTAGTTCCCAAGCTCTGGAATTCCTGACACCGCATCGCCACCTTAACTCGTTTTTCTCCTTCGGGCACTTCCTAGATTTTGAACATAGAAAATACAGCACAGAACAGGCCCTTTGGCCCACGATGTTGTGCCGAACTTTTGTCCTAGATTTAAGAACAAATCAATCTACATCTGATCTAATCGGCTCAGTGTCACTCTTTGTTTTATAATACTCCTATGAAGCGTCTTGGAACATGTCATTACATTAAGGAGCTGTACAAATATAAGTTGTTGTTGCAGCAACACAATAATACTCGTTTTCCTCTCGCTGTTGACTGAGGATCTGTAAGCCTGACCGTCCCTCTCTCCTAAAGTCCTTTCGATTTGGACCAGGTTGGTAGAAATACTTTCCAAAACAACATTATTGGGGCCAAGTAAATTGAAATAACTGTCTGTTACACTCCTAAAGAGCAGTTAATCAAGCATTTATTTGAACCAATGCCACAAGATGTTTCTATTTGAATTGCATGGTTTGGCTCCTCTTTGAGACACCTGGCTCAGATGTAGAAAAAAGTGCTGAATGCAGTTATTGGATCAAAGTAAAGCAGAGACATTGCTTGGCTTTGCGTGAAACTGGATACAAAACACGATGGCATTAAATAAGCGAAACGTACAGCAAATCGTAGAGAAAGTGTTTATTTCTGTTGTTGGGTTTTACTCGCTTGAGACCACCACATCAGGCAATGTATCTGCCAACTGGTGCTCTCAAAGTTTGACGATTCAGCGATCACTTTGCAGTGGTCACAACCTTCTCTTCACTCTCCTTTCCCTCCAGTTGGGGAAACCTATCCTTTATTTTTCAACACAGGCCTGGACAATATGGTTTCAGCTCAAAAATGAGAGAGAATATTTGGCATTTTTACGAATACTTTACAGAAAAAAAAAGTCAACAACACCTTAGTCGGCAAAATTCTCCCCCTCTAACTTTGGGAGTCATCAAGGGCCAAGTCCCCAGTGTGGAATAAGGAGCGTCTGACGTGAATCAATTTGACACTTCCATATGTAAATCCATAAATATGCGAATTATAATTTCATTACCAGCGGTTTCAGCTGGTGAGAATTTTGCTTTTATCTTCTTTCTTTGTTTACAACTACATTTGTCTGAAAATTTAATAAAGATATCAGCCATAAAAGGACTATCTCTTGTGCCATTATTTCCCAAAGACCCTCTCTCCACGGCCAGGCAACACATGCAGAGCAATTCATAAAAGATTACTAATAATAAAATATCTCCGAGGTGCCGTTTTTTTTTTGTCCTGTAAGCACTTTTGCTGAGAAGATGCAATTCCAGCCGGATTGGAGCTCATAGCCTTGCCGGCTAATGAAAGCCGACACATCGTTGTGATATCATTACTACATTATATTCCCAATTTTAAGCAAAAAAAAAATACAGTACTTAGAAAGTCGAAATTCATAAATAAATTCATGTCAAACTGCACTTAATATTGATTTTGTTAGTGTTCAGATTCAATAATACGGCACTGGATGCATGAATATTTAAATATAATCTTCATTTCTGCATCTGCTAATGGCTCCTGCTCTTCTACACTCAATTTAAACACAATTTAAAAACTATAATGTATTGAAAAATACTGGGATTTAGCAATAAATCATTTGTACAATACTTGATGCCTTTTATAAGATAGCTCAATACTGGGGCCCTTGAGACTTTAACAATTAGATTCATGTCTTTTGAACCTCTCAATTATCCATATACTATAATTTTGCTTTCAAGTTTTTGGACTTTAATTTTTCTACCAGGACTGTGCGAAATTCTCAGCGTTGGATAAATGCAGTAAAGATCAACATTCATAAACGTCTTTTCCGAACCCCTATTTTACTGGCTGGACCCCTCGCTGAAAGATCCCCCCTCCAATCATGGCTTTGACACTTGCATTTTGTTCCATCCGCAATGTTGCTTTAAAGATGTTCTGTGCTGTATGTACATTATTTGCAAAAGCTCAAAAAAGGTCTTCCATTGAATCTCCAGATCTGGAGGATTGACCTACCTGAGTTTTGATGTGTGAATGAGTTACATTCCCACCCTGAAAGCTTAATCCCTCACATCAAACCCAACATAACAAATAATAGTTTTCTGTGGGTGATGGCACATCTGCAATTGTACACAACGAGAGCAAAATGGGAGCTAATTAAAACTGTCATCTGAATCCCGTGTTGAAGTCACGGATTACATGCTGCCAATGGTTTTTCGAATACAGGTCGCAAATTGATTCGTCAGAATCCAATTTCAGGCCAAGAGCATTTTGTGATGGAAGTTGTTTGGGTTTGGTTGACCATTTTCACACTGTGACGTATCAACAATTATGTCTTAATTACTCAGTGTGCTAAAGGATGAGTGAATATCGATCATTGGGAAATAATTGTGTTCAAATGCTCTGTGGTTATGGATATATATGTATATAGTACGTTGATCGTGTTGCTACCCAATAATCAATTGTTGACTGCCGTGATTTTGATATTGTAACGATTCTGGTCATCACCCCGTAGGAAGGCTATATTGGCTTTGGTGAATGTGCAGTGTAGATTTACCAGAATGATGCCTGGACTCCAAGGGTTAAGCCACCAGGAGATGTTGCACAAACTTGGATTGTAGTCCCTGCAATTCAGAAGATTATGGGGTGATTTAATCAAAGCTTTCAAGATATGAAATGGATCAGGAAGGATAAATCTTGGTGTCTGGGGAAGTCTAGGACTGAGAGATATAGGGTGGAATTCTGCCATGCCCTGTCAGCGGCTTTAATAGTGGCAGGAAGAGAATTTCAGTGGATCGTCCAAAAATCTGTTTCACACCGGCGTGTTCCTATGAAGTGACGGTGGGGTCTTCCGCTACTGCCCACCAAGGTGGGTCACAATTCCTGCCAAGGGCTGGCGTGAATTACATTCGCTAATGGGGTGTAGATAAAGACCCAACCGGAATCGCCTCCCTCATGCCGTCCACACGCTCAATCGTCTGCATCGCCAGTGGGAAATCATGAAGTGCAAAAGTCAGGACTCACCTAGGATTGTCTCAGGTGGCTTGTAGAGATCTGAATAGAAGATGGAGGTCTCCAGTGACTGGTCCCTGGAACACCATACATAGAACTAGGTAATCAAAATAATCTTTATTATTGCCACAAGTAGGCTTACATTAACACTGCAATGAAGTTACTGTGAAAAGCCCCTAGTCGCCACACTCCGGCGCCTGTTCGGGTCACAGAGGGAGAATTCAGAATGACCAATCCACCTAACAGCACGTCTTTCGGGACTTGTGGGAGGAAACCGGAGCACCCGGAGGAAACCCACGCAGACACGGGGGGGAACGTGCAGACTCCGCACAGACAGTGACCCAAGCCGGGAATCGAACCTGGGACCCTGGCGCTGTGAAGCGACAGTGCTAACCACTGTGCTACCATGCCACCCTGTGGGTGGAGCTTAAACCATGTGGATCTTCTCCGTGAAGCAGCATCCAGGGGCTGGTCATTCTCGGTGCACCAACTTCGCCAGTGCCACCCCTGCATTCAGGGACTTTGTCAAAGGATTGGATCGTCCAGCTGCAGGTGACAGGCAGCAGGGGGCACAGTTGGGCAGGAAGGGTCTGTCGAGGGTGGGGATTTGAAAGAAGAGCAGGAGAGGAATGACAAGGTGGTGTGATGGTTCCGGCGTGGGGGGCGGGGGTACTGCGGTGGAGTGCAGGACTGCGCGCATCTCCAGCAGAGTCTGCTGGATTAGGAGTTCCACGTAGTCCGATACTCTCATCATGGAGGCCTCGATGCGTGCACATGTTGGCACCACTTCATTAGCCAGCAGGTGGACAGACACCTCCGCCTCGCGTGTCACCTTGTTGCGGGCCTTCCAACACCTCTGTCTGATGTTCCCCTGCCTCTTGCTAATTCTCCAGCATTATTTGGAAGGCCGATTCCAGAGTCCCGTCATTGGACTTGGACCTAGCAGATGTCTCTTTCCCAGCTCTTCCCCAGTGCGGGTGAGCTTGGCTGACCCGGACTCCTCCTGCTGTTGGCACATGTCCATGAGATGAGCATCAGAATGTGAGATCCTTCCTACACTAGAGCTAATACTCACCGCTTTGTGTGTCTCTGGGCTTTTGGAGGGCGCAGTGACTGTTGTGATGCCCCTACAGTTGCACATCACTCTGTGGATTTGGGCTTGTGATGCAGCTGGACAGGGCTTCTACTGGATCAGGCACTACCCTCTTCCTGTTGGCACCTGTCAGTGAGAGAGGAGAGAGCAACATAGAGGGACCCTTGGCCCTGTATTTCCATCGATCCTCAATGATCAGAGGCCCAAATCCAGATTCGGCACCTCCAATGTCCCAGTCCCCCTCCAGCTGGGCTGTCCTCTCCTCGAACTCTGTCACCTCCTTCAGCTGTAGGTGACTCCCTCCCACCCTGTCCCTCTCTCGCCGACAATGTCTTAACATTTGCTCAAAGGGAATAGAAAAGGTGGGGTTGAGACGAATTGGATTCAGCATCCATTTGTACGTGGCTACTTCACTTTCCTTTCTCATGCTTCGAGTCTTAGAGATAATCCACTGGATTGTGAGGCAGGTCATGCGTGCACTGGAGGGTTATTCTGGAGGTTCTGGACCAGCACCCTCCACAGCACTGAACCAATCCACATTCAACGATTAGGCTCCAATAGCCTGGGCAGTGACAGTGGTACTGGATATCCTGGGCAGTGGGAGTGGCACTGGATATCCTGGGCAGTGGGAGTGGCACTGGATAGGCTGGGCAGTGGGAGTGGCACTGGATAGGTTGGGCAGTGGGAGTGGCACTGGATAGGCTGGGCAGTGGGAGTGGCACTGGTGAGCCTGGGCAGTGAGAGTGAACAAAGAACAAAGAACAAAGAAAAGTACAGCACAGGAACAGGCCCTTCGGCCCTCCAAGCCTGTACCGACCATGCTGCCTGACTAAACTAACATCTTCTGCACTTCTAGGTCCGTATCCCTCTATTCCCATCCTATTCATGTATTTGTCAAGGTGCCCCTTAAATGTCCCTATCGTCCCTGCTTCCACAACCTCCTCCGGTAGCGAGTTCCAGGCACCCACTACCCTCTGTGTAAAAAACTTGCCTCGTACAACTCCTCTAAAACTTGCCCCTCGCACCTTAAACCTATGCCCCCTAGTAATTGACCCCTCTACTCTGGGGAAAAGCCTCTGACTATCCACTCTGTCTATGCCCCTCATAATTTTGTAGACCTCTATCAGGTCGCCCCTGAACCTCCGTCGTTCCAGTGAGAACAAACCGAGTTTATTCAACCGCTCCTCAGAGCTAATGCCCTCCATACCAGGCAACATTCTGGTAAATCTCTTCTGCACCCTCTCGAAAGCTTCCACATCCTTCTGGTAGTGTGGCGACCAGAATTGAACACTATACTCCAAGTGTGGCCTAACTAAGGTTCTATACAGCTGCAACATGACTTGCCAATTCTTATACTCAATGCCCCGGCCAATGAAGGCAAGCATGCTGTATGCCTTCTTGACTACCTTCTCCTCCTGTGTTGCCCCTTTCAGTGACCTGTGGACCTGTACACCTAGATCTCTCTGACTTACAATACTCTTGAGGGTTCTACCATTCACTGTATATTCCCTACCTGCATTAGACCTTCCAAAATGCATTACCTCACATTTGTGTGGATTAAACTCCATCTGCCATCTCTCCGCCCAAGTCTCCAAATGATCTAAATCCTGCTGTATCCTCTGACAGTCCTCATCGCTATCCGCAATTCCACTAACCTTTGTGTCGTCTGCAAACTTACTAATCAGACCAGTTACATTTTCCTCCAAATCATTGATATATACTACAAAGAGCAAAGGTCCCAGCACTGATCCCTGTGGAACACCACTGGTCACAGCCCTCCAATCAGAAAAGCATCCCTCCATTGCTACTCTCTGCCTTCTATGACTTAGCCAGTTCTGTATCCACTTTGCCAGCTCACCTCTCATCCCGTGTGACAGTGGCACTGGATCGGCTGGGCAGTGGGAGTGGCACTGGGTCGGCTGGGCAGTGGGAGTGGCACTGGATAGGCTGGGCAGTGGGAGTGGCACTGGGTCGGCTGGGCAGTGGGAGTGGCACTGGGTCGGCTGGGCAGTGGGAGTGGCACTGGATAGCCTGGGAAGTGGGAGTGGCACTGGATAGCCTGGGCAGTGGGAGTGGCACTGGATAGCCTGGGCAGTGGGAGTGGCACTGGATAGGCTGGGCAGTGGGAGTGGCACTGGATAGGCTGGGCAGTGGGAGTGGCACTGGATTGGCTGGGCAGTGAGAGTGGCACTGGATAGGCTGGGCAGTGGGAGTGGCACTGGATCGGCTGGGCAGTGGGAGTGGCACTGGATTGGCTGGGCAGTGAGAGTGGCACTGGATCGGCTGGGCAGTGAGAGTGGCACTGGATAGGCTGGGCAGTGAGAGTGGCACTGGATAGGCTGGGCAGTGAGAGTGGCACTGGATAGGCTGGGCAGTGAGAGTGGCACTGGATAGGCTGGGCAGTGAGAGTGGCACTGGATAGGCTGGGCAGTGGGAGTGGCACTGGATAGGCTGGGCAGTGGGAGTGGCACTGGATAGGCTGGGCAGTGGGAGTGGCACTGGATAGGCTGGGCAGTGGGAGTGGCACTGGATAGGCTGGGCAGTGGGAGTGGCACTGGATAGGCTGGGCAGTGGGAGTGGCACTGGATAGGCTGGGCAGTGGGAGTGGCACTGGATAGGCTGGGCAGTGGGAGTGGCACTGGATAGGCTGGGCAGTGGGAGTGGCACTGGATAGGCTGGGCAGTGGGAGTGGCACTGGATAGGCTGGGCAGTGGGAGTGGCACTGGGCAGTACCAGCAGTGGTGAACTGTTCCCAAATAGAGGTGGTTTCCCTCTTCGGCCCCTCCTCCCAGAGGCTGTACAGAATGTCTCTCCCAGTCTCCGCCTGGTCAAGGTGGATGCCCAGGGATGAGCCACTTAACTTTGGCCCTGGAGGTCCCGGTGCCCTTCCTGCCATCTCTCTGGGCCCTGTCAGTGAGTTCTATGCCTGGGTGCCCAGAGGGGCAGTAGGGCACATGCCACCCTGCATGCGCCACCCCACGATACCCTGTGAAACCACTGACTGCATAATTAATGAGGCCTGAATCGTGCTGTAAAGCGTGAATCCCCATCCCCCTCCCATGCCTGCCCCTGCCACAGATCAGTTACAATCTCATTGAATGCCCCATTGAGGGGCTGAATGGCCTCCTCTGTTCATACCACTTCAACCACATCTACATGATATTATAATGGCCAGGGTTTAGAGAACACCAAAGTATATCATGGAGTTCACCTGACCCACAACTTTTACTAGATTGTGGTTATGGGGAGCACACGGCCCACTCTACAGGTGTGATGCAACAGAGAGCTAAAGTATTTTTAAAACAAAATCAATGGACAGGATTCTCCCAACGGGCGGCAAAGTGCCGACGCTGGAGTAAAAACGGGAGTGTTTTACTCCGGTGTCGGCACCCGTTCCGGGACCCCATTCTGTGGCCCACAGGTGGCTAGGACGGCTCTGGAGCGGCCTCCGCTGCACCAGCTGCCGATCCGGCCTGAACCCGGCGCCGTGGGGTCCGCGCATGCGCAGTGGCCTTCTTCCCCGCGGCGGCCCCAACGCCAAATGGCGCAGGGCTACAGGAGCCGACGCGGAGGAAAGGAGGCCGGGGGGCAGAGAGGCTGGCCCGACGACCGGTAGGCCCCGATCGCGGGCCAGGCCACTATGGCGTGGGGCGATTCGCGCGGGGCGGCGCCGATTCTCTGACCCGGCGGGGGGTTGGAGAATTCCGCCCAATGTTTATTCTATGAAATCAGGAATTCAGGAATCCAGGAAAACTGCAGTGAATGGGGACAATGGAAATGTGGAGCTTGTTCAAGGAACAGCCACTGCGTGTCCTTGATAAGTATGTACCTGTCAGGCAGGGAGGAAGTGGTCGAGCAAGGGAACCGTGGTTTACTAAAGCAGTTGAAACACTTGTCAAGAGGAAGAAGGAGGTTTATGTAAAGATGAGACATGAAGGTTCAGTTAGGGCACTCGAGAGTTACAAGTTAGCTAGGAAGGACCTAAAGAGAGAGCTAAGAAGAGCCAGGAGGGGACATGAGAAGTCTTTGGCAGGTAGGATCAAGGATAACCCGAAAGCTTTCTATAGATATGTCAGGAATAAAAGAATGACTAGGGTAAGAGTGGGGCCAGTCAAGGACAGTTGTGGGAAGTTGTGCGTGGAGTCCGAGGAGATAGGAGAGGTGCTAAATGAATATTTTACGTCAGTATTCACACAGGAAAAAGACAATGTTGTCGAGGAAAATACTGAGATTCAGGCTACTAGACTAGAAGGGCTTGAGGTTCATAAGGAGGAGGTGTTAGCAATTCTGGAAAGTGTGAAAATAGATAAGTCCCCTGGGCCGGATGGGATTTAACCTAGGATTCTCTGAGAAGCTAGGGAGGAGATTGCTGAGCCATTGGCTTTGATCTTTAAGTCATCTTTGTCTGCAGGAATAGTGCCAGAAGACTGGAGGATAGCAAATGCTGTCCCCTTGTTCAAGAAGTGGGTAGAGCCAACCCCGGTAACTATAGACCAGTGAGCCTTACTTCTGTTGTGGGCAAAGTCTTAGAAAGGTTTATAAGAGATAGGATGTATAATCATCTGGAAAGGAATAATTTGATTAGAGATAGTCAACACGGTTTTGTGAAGGGTAGGTCGTGCCTCACAAACCTTATTGAGTTCTTTGAGAAGGCGACCAAACAGGTGGATGAGGGTAAAGCAGTTGATGTGGTGTATATGGATTTCAGTAAAGCGTTTGATAAGGTTCCCCACGGTAGGCTACTGCAGAAAGTACGGAGGCATGGGATTCAGGGTGATTTAGCAGTTTGGATCAGATATTGGCTAGCTGGAATGAAATGAAAATCGCTTATTGTCACAAGAAGGCTTCAAGTGAAGTTACTATGAAAAGCCCCTAGTCGCCACATTCCGGCGCCTGTTCAGGGAGGCTGGTACGGGAAGAAGACAAAGGATGGTGGTTGATGGGAAATGTTCAGACTGGAGTCCAGTTACTAGTGGTGTACCACAAGGATCTGTTTTGGAGCCACTGCTGTTTGTCATTTTTAAAAATGACCTGGAGGAGGGCGTAGGAGGATGGGTGAGTAAATTTGCAGATGACACTAAAGTCGGTGGAGTTGTGGACAGTGCGGAAGGATGTTACAAGTTACAGAGGGACATAGATAAGCTGCAGCACTGGGCTGAGAGGTGGCAAATGGAGTTTAATGCAGAAAAGTGTGAGGTGATTGATTTTGGAAGGAATAACAGGAAGATAGAGTACTGGGCTAATGGTAAGATTCTTGGCAGTGTGGATGAGAAGAGAGATCTTGGTGTCCATGTACATAGATCCCTGAAAGTTGCCACCCAGGTTGAGGGGGTTGTTAAGAAGGCTTACGGTGTGTTAGCTTTTATTGGTAGAGGGATTGAGTTTCGGAGCCATGAGGTCATGTTGCAGCTGTACAAAACTCTGGTGCGGCCGCATTTGGCGTTTTGCGTGCAATTCTGGTCGCCGCATTATAGGAAGGATGTGGAAGCATTGGAAAGGGTGCAGAGGAGATTTACCAGAATGTTGCCTGGTATGGAGGGAAGATCTTATGAGGAAAGGCTGAGGGACTTGAGGCTGTTTTCATTAGAGAGAAGAAGGTTAAGAGGTGACTTAATTGAGGCATACAAGATGATCAGAGGATTGGATAGGGTGGACAGTGAGAGCCTTTTTCCTCGGATGGTGAAGTCTGGCATGAGGGGACATAGCTTTAAATTGAGGGGAGATAGATATAGGACAGATGTCAGAGGTAGGTTCTTTACTCAGAGAGTAGTAAGGGCATGGAATGTCCTGCCTGCAACAGTAGTGGACTCGCCAACACAAAGGGCATTCAAATGGTCATTGGATAGACATATGGACGATAAGGGAATAGTGTAGATGGGCTTTAGAGTGGTTTCACAGGTCGGCGCAACATCGAGGGCCGAAGGGCCTATACTGCGCTGTAATGTTCTATGTTCTATGTTCTAATTCAGTAAACATTTTATAAACACACAGTAAACGTCTTATCAACTACCAATACTGATACTCCCCCCAAAGATACAGTACTCTATAGGTAACCCGTAGTAACTTTCCTAACAACATCCATAAGTCAAAAACCCTTTTTATCGAAGACAGTAGGTTTGCATTCCTTACAGAAACAGGTATTACTTTGAAATCATCAAGTGATCTGGAGACATTCTTTAGCATGCAGAGAGAGACCCAAAATACACCTCCGTGGTTTGAATGCAGCTGTCCAACTGAAAACGAAACTAAAACTCAGCTACAAACCAGCTTCCAGCTCAAAACGAAAGTAAAAAGCAGAGCTAGAGCCCAGGTCCACCCACACACTGACATCACTGCAGCCACTTGAGAAGACAAACATTTCTTAAAGTGACATTCCCGTGACAATATCAAGCAATGTAAAACTTGTTGCCTCCTACATATGGACCAGGCTTACAAACAAATAGTCACCCCAAATCCGTTACGACTTTACCACCTCCTGGAGAACAGGTGTGTATCGTCAATAAAGGAGTGACCCAAAAGCGATTGAGCGTTTGGTATTCCCAAGTTCTTGGTCACAAACTACTTTCCAGCTCCTCGTGCGTTCTGTCGCTGGGCACCTGGCCGGACTTTCACCGAGTAATCCCGCCCCAGTATCCACTACTCTTTTATTGCAGAGGAGCTGACACTAAAGGACACTGGCATATTTCTTTACGTAAGAACGATCCTTTGTTCAATTCGTAGACGAATGAGTTGTTATATTTTTAGAAAGGTCTGTTAGGACCTACCTCGACAGCGCTGATCTTTCTGTCTGTGCACAGAGGGCTGTAGTTGTAAGTGAAACTAAAGATGCCCATTATAACTCACACACAGACCAGAAGAGGAACCTGCTGAACAATTTAATTCATTAAAAAAGGCAGATTGTGAATTTCAAACAGAATCGAATTTCAGCAACACTCAAAATTATTTCTAGAATTATAATTATTTGCTCACTTTCTACTGTGATGTCACTGGTAGTGGGCAGCACGGTAGCACAGTGGTCAGCACAATTGCTTCACAGCTCCAGGGTCCCAGGTTCGATTCCCGGCTTGGGTCACTGTCTGTGCGGAGTCTGCACATCCTCCCCGTGTGTGCGTGGGTTTCCTCCGGGTGCTCCGGTTTCCTCCCACAGTCCAAAGATGTGCAGGTTAGGTGGATTGGCCGTGATAAATTGCCCTTAGTGTCCCAAATTGCCCTTAGTGTTGGGTGGGGTTACTGGGTTATGGGGATAGGGTGGAGGTGTGGACCTTGGGTAGGGTGCTCTTTCCAAGAGCCGGTGCAGACTCGATGGGCCGAATGGCCTCCTTCTGCACTGTAAATTCTATGATAATCTATGGTGCGTCAATCGACACAAATTCAAACACAAGGACTGCTTTAACGGTACAGATGAATAGTTATGGCAATATTAAAGAAAGGTTAGCTGTCCCAACAGTTTAGGGTACTGTGTCGAGGGTGTTACTGAGGCACATGGGCCACTAATAATAATAATCATCTTTATGGCCACAAGTAGCTTACCTTTACAATGCAATGAAGTTACGGTTCAAGGTTAAATCCCTGGTTTCCATTGGGTTTGCTGACCTTAGTTAAGACAGAATTTGAGATGCCTCAAGTGGTCTTGGCACTTTTGCTGTGGGAAGTGGGCGGATATCAGGAATTCTGGGGTGGGTGGGTGCTGGGCAGGTCGTAGCCAAATAATCCCAGCTGCAACATCTGCAGATACGGGTTTCGAGTGAGGACACATTGAATGGAATGGCCTTGATCAATCAAAGAGCCAGCTGAAGCTTTCCGCCCGGACTCAAGCTTTGAAACGGCTGGTTGTGTGAGGCGGGTTGGTGCCTGTAAATCTTTGAAGCCGTGTCAGTTGACGCCTACAAGGAGAGATTTAATAAATGGAATTTATTTTCTTCGCAACTTATCATCAACTTAGTGACACGTGGCCAAGGATAAGGTGTTACTTGAGTATTGTTGAAGAAAAGAGACTCTTTGCCATAGAATCCCTACAGTGCAGAAGGAGGCCATTCGGCCCATCAAGCCTGCACCGACCCTCTGAAAGAGCACCCTACTTAGGTCCACTCCCCCGCCCTATCCACGTACCCCTTCCTAACCTGCACATACCTGGACACTGAGGGGCAATTTATCATGGCCAATCCACTGAACCTGCACATCTTTGGACTGTGGGAGGAAACCGGAGCGCCCGGAGGAAACCCACGCAGACACGGCGCGGACGTGCAGACTCCACACAGACACCCAAGGCTGGAATTGAACCCGGGTCCCTGGCGCTGTGAGATGACAGTGCTAACCACTGTGCCACCTTGTCGAAGCTTCTTATCTTGCACCCATCACGACATTTCGCAATGACGGAGTATCAGGTTAGAATATCACAAATACAACCAGCATACCGGTCTGACTGTTAAATGTTGTTAAAGGAACAGAATAAGACAAATGTAACAGTGGTGCCACAGTACAAGTTAAAGTGCACAGACTCCCAGACGTGCGCAGGCAACGGTACTGAGGACTGAACCTATTGTGCCCCCTCCTGACCTGACTTTATATCTCAGATGTACATCGGCAGTAGGTGCCACGGTGGTGGGCGGAAGCTAGAGAGACATGTCTGTCAGCAGATTAAATAAAAACGCTCAAAATGATGCCAGAGCTTCAAAACTGCATCAGCAGCAGTAAGCGGTCTCTCTTGGGAAAGGAAGAGCGAGGGCTATGTGACATTTATTCGGGTTTCATAAGCTTTTTTACTCGTTCGCAATTGCATGTTTCTTTTTCTGATCAGCCTGGGGGGGGGAAATACAAAAGAAAACTTTACTGTTTTCTTTAAAGTAAACTCTTCAGCCAGTGCTTTATTTCACTTGCTGCCTAATCTCAATCACCTCGCTCATCGAGGGTACATTCTTTCATAGATTATCATAGAATTTACAGTGCAGAAGGAGGCCATTCGGCCCATCGAGTCTGCACCGGCTCTTGGAAAGAGCACCCTACCCAAGGTCAACCCATAACCCAGTAACCCCACCCAACACTAAGGGCAATTTGGGACACTAAGGGCAATTTTGGACACTAAGGGTAATTTAGCACGGCCAATCCACCTAACCTGCACATCTTTGGACTGTGGGAGGAAACCGGAGCACCCGGAGGAAACCCACGCACACACGGGGAGGACGTGCAGACTCCGCACAGACAGTGACCCAGCGGAGAATCGAACCTGGGACCCTGGAGCTGTGAAGCAATTGTGCTAACCACTGCGCTACCGTGCTGCCCAAACTAGATACTGGTGATGTTCACTAATCTCAATCCCCTCGCTCACCGAGGGTACATTTAACTAGATACTGGTATCGAAAAGACAGAGAGGTGGGCAGAGGGGGCGGGGTTGCCTTGTTAATTAGGAATGAAATTAAATCAATAGCACTAAACGACATAGGGTCAGATGATGTGGAGTCTGTGTGGGTAGAGTTGAGGAACCACAAAGGCAAAAAAACCATAATGGGAGTTATGTACAGCCCTCCTAACAGTGGTCAGGACCAGGGGCACAAAATGCACCACGAAATAGAAAGAGCATGTCAGAAAGGCAAGGTCACAGTGATCATGGGGGACTTTAATATGCAGGTGGACTGGGTAAATAATGCCAGTGGACCCAAAGAAAGGGAATTCATTGAATGTTTACAGGAGGGCTTTTTGGAACAGCTTGTGATGGAGCCCACGAGGGACCAGCCCATTCTGGACTTAGTGTTATGTAATGAGCCAGACTTGATAAAAGATCTTAAAGTAAGGCAAAGAGTAGATCATAGATCATAGAATTTACAGTGCAGAAGGAGGCCATTCGGCCCATCGAGTCTGCACCGGCTCTTGGAAAGAGCACCCTGCCCAAGGTCCACACCTCCACCCTATCCCCATAACCCAGTAACCCCACCCAACACTAAGGGCAACTTTGGACATTAAGGGCAATTTATCAAGGCCAATCCACCTAACCCGCACATCTTTGGACTGTGGGAGGAAACCGGAGCACCCGGAGGAAACCCACGCACTCACGGGGAGGATGTGCAGACTCCGCACAGACAGTGACCCAAGCCGGAATCGAACCTGGGACCCTGGAGCTGTGAAGCAATTGTGCTATCCACAATGCTACTGTGCTGATTAGTGGGAAGTCAGAAGATTGGGAAGGCTACAAAAACAAACAGAGGATAACAAAGAGAGAAATAATGAAAGAGAGGATCAAATATGAAGGTAGGCTAGCCAGTAACATTAGGAATGATAGTAAAGGTTTCTTTAAATACATTAAAAACAAACGGGAGGCAAAAGTTGACATTCGGCCGCTCCAAAATGACGCTGGTAATCTCGTGATGGGAGACAAGGAAACAGCTGAGGAACTAAATAAGTACTTTGCGTCAGTATTCACAGTAGAAGACATGAGTAATATACCAACAATTCCGGAGAGTCGGGGGCAGAGTTGAATATGGTAGCCATTACAAAGGAGAAACTGCTAGAGAAACTAAGAGGTCTAAAAATTGATAAATCTCCGGGCCCAGATGGGCTACATCCTAGAGTTCTGAAGGAGATAGCTGAAGAAATAGTGGAGGCGTTAGTTATGATCTTTCAAAAGTCACTGGAGTCAAGGAAAGGTCCAGAGGATTGGAAAATCGCTTTGTAACCCCCCTGTTCAAGAAGGGAACAAGAAAAAAGATGGAAAATTATAGGCCAATTAGCCTAACCTCGGTTGTTGGCAAGATTCTAGAATCCATCGTTAAGGATGAGATTTCTAAATTCTTGGAAGTGCAGGGTCGGATTAGGACAAGTCAGCATGGATTTAGTAAGGGGAGGTCGTGCCTGACAAACCTGTTAAGAGTTCTTTGAAGAGATAACAAATAGGTTAGACCAAGGAGAGCCAATGGATGTTATCTATCTTGACTTCCAAAAGGCCTTTGATAAGGTGCCTCACGGGAGACTGCTGAGTAAAATAAGGGCCCATGGTATTCGAGGCAAGGTACTAACATGGATTGACGATTGGCTGTCAGGCAGAAAGCAGAGAGTTGGGATAAAAGGTTCTTTTTCGGAATGGCAACCGGTGACGAGTGGTGTCCCACAGGGTTCAGTGTTGGGGCCACAGCTGTTCTCTTTATATATTAACGATCTAGATGACGGGACTGGGGGCATTCTGACTAAGTTTGGCGATGATACAAAGATAGGTGGAGGGGCAGGTAGTATGGAGGAGGTGGGGAGGCTGCAGAAAGATTTAGACAGTTTAGGAGAGTGGTCCAAGAAATGGCTGATGAAATTCAACGTGGTCAAGTGCGAGGTCTTGCACTTTGGAAAAAAGAATAGAGGCTTGGACTATTTTCTAAACGGTGACAAAATTCATAATGCTGAAGTGCAAAGGGACTTGGGAGTCCTAGTCCAGGATTCTCTAAAGGCAAACTTGCAGATTGAGTCCGTAATTAAGAAAGCAAATGCAATGTTGTCATTTATCTCAAGAGGCTTGGAATATAAAAGCAGGGATGTACTTCTGAAGCTTTATAAAGCATTAGTTAGGCCCCATTTAGAATACTGTGAGCAATTTTGGGCCCCACACCTCAGGAAGGACATACTGGCACTGGAGCGGGTCCAGCGGAGATTCACACGGATGATCCCAGGAATGGTAGGCCTAACATACGATGAACGTCTGAGGATCCTGGGATTATATTCATTGGAGTTTAGGAGGTTGAGGGGAGATCTAATAAAAATTTACAAGATAATGAATTGCTTAGATAGGGTGGACATAGGGAAGTTGTTTCCATTAGCAGGGGAGACTAGGACCCAGGGGCACAGCCTTAGAATAAAAGGGAGTCACTTTAGAACAGAGATGAGGAGAAATTTCTTCAGCCAGAGAGTGGTGGGTCTGTGGAATTCATTGCCACAGAGGGCGGTGGAGGCCGGGACGTTGAGTGTCTTTAAGACAGAAGTTGATAAATTCTTATTTCTCGAGGAATTAAGGGCTATGGAGAGAGAGCGGGTAAATGGAGTTGAAATCAGCCATGATTGAATGGTGGAGTGGACTCGATGGGCCGAATGCCCTTACTTCCGCTCCTATGTCTTATGATGTTCAGTAGTCTAAATCACCTCGCTCACCGAGGGTACACTTAACTAGATATCAGTGGCAAATCCAGCACTTTCATTTGTAGCATTTACTTAATTGTTACTGTTAGACCGGAAAGAATTTGGTGATTCTGCAACTAATGTGTGCAGATTTGACCAAATTTATTAAAATATAATAAGCCGAATATGTTCCTCCATCCTTTTATTGTAAAAATATATTTTTACAATAAAACATATATATATAAAAAAAAGAGAAATCATAAATCTGCAACCAGCAGTGACAACCGTCCTTGTCACTTGTCACACTTCCCCTCCAAGTTGACAGCGGCGTTCTGTGCTAATCAATCACAACACTAATGGAGACATTGAAGGTGCTCAATACAAATTATTCCGGTTTCCACAGTGAGACAGCTTTAATTTACAAGCGAAAATAAAGGTCATATTTCATGGGCACATTGGGGTTGCATTTTGTCACACGTATGCTCTTTGGTTTTGATAATACATCATTAGAAATGTATCAGTTTGACTCATTTGGCTGCACACCCTCTTCTTATTCACAAGGTTTTGGGTCCAAGCCACGCAGAACTGGAGCACATTGTTTCGGCTGACGTTCCCGTGTCGTGCTGAGGGGACCAGTGCCGTACATCACAGCAATGGGACCACACTTCAGAAGGACATTCCCGGCTGTGAGTGGTGCAGAGGTGCGGCATCCGGGTGTCTAGGTACATGAATCAGGAGATGTTAGTACACAGATACAGTAAGTGACTCGGAAGGAAAATGGAATGTTGTTGTTTATTGCAAGGAAAAAAGGGGGCAGGGTTCTCCGTTTCTGAGACTAAGTGTTGACACCAACTCAGATCGTGGAGTTCCACGACAGCAAAACTGGTGTCGCACCTGGACCGATTCTGCTACTGTTAACGGGCTAGCAGCAACGCCACGTGGAACACAATCGCTTGTGGAACGGTACCAGATTCGCCCGCACTCCCCACGCACACCATTCCAGCCAACAAGATGGCAGTAAAATGTTCCGTGGACGCGGAGCTTGTGACCCTTCTGGACGCCATGGCGGAGAGGTAGGCCACCCTGTACCCCAGCCCGGGAAGGAGGCTGCCAGCCGCCGCCGTTCGCCGTGCCTGGGCATAGGTGGCAGAGGCGGTGGGCAATGCCATCCGGACCGCCCAGCAGTGCCTGAAGAAACTGCATGACCTCCTCAGGGTGGCCAGCGTGAGTAGGCGGCACAGTGCCCCTGGCACTAACCCCCCTCCCACACACCCATAATGCTACCCCCCCCACCCGACCCCACCCAGAGGGCGGCCAAATCCCCACCTTGCACCATATGTCGACACCCATACCGACCACCATGGCCGCGGGCCCTGGCCACTGACGCCACCAGCTACCCACCCTTTGGGCTGCACGTGTCGTCGGATTGTCTAACACTATTGTTTTCTGTGTTCCCCCACCCCCAGGAGAAGGCCGCGCACAACCGCCGGGAGGAGAAGACAGCAGGGAAACCGTCGGACTCCTATTTATCGACTACAGCTCAGCCTTCAACACCATCATTCCTACGAAACTCATCTCCAAACTCCGTGGCCTTGGCCTGGGCTCCTCCCTCTGCGACTGGATCCTGAACTTTCTAACCCACAGGCCACAATCAGTAAAGATAGACAACACCTCCTCCACGATCATCCTCAACACCGGTGCCCCACAAGGCTGTGTCCTCAGCGCCCTACTATACCCCTTATACACCTATGACTGTGTGGCCAAATTCCCCTCCAACTCGATTTTCAAATTTGCTGATGACACCACCATAGTGGGTCGGATTTCGAACAATGATGAGACAGAGTACAGGAATGAGATAGAGAATCTGGTGAACTGGTGCGACGACAATAATCTCTCCCTCAATGTCAACAAAACAAAGGAGATTATCATCGACTTCAGGAAGCGTAGTGGAGAACGTGCCCCTGTCTACATCAATGGGAACGAAGTAGAAAGGGTCGAGAGCTTCAAGTTTTTAGGTGTACAGATCACCAACAACCTGTCCCGGTCCCCCCATGCCGATACTATAATTACGAAAGCCCACCAACGACTCTACTTTCTCAGAAGACTAAGGAAATTTGGCATGTCAGCTACGACCCTCACCAACGTCTACAGATGCACCATAGACAGCATTCTTTCTGGTTGTATCACAGCTTGGTATGGAGCCTGCTCTGCCCAAGACCGCAGGAAACTACAAAAGGTTGTGAATGTAGCCCAATCCATCACGCAAACCAGCCTCCCATCCATTGACTCTACCTATAATTCCCACTGCCTCAGAAAGGCAGCCAACATAATTAAGGACCCCACACACCCCGGACATACTCTCTTCCACCTTCTTCCGTCAGGAAAAAGATACAAATGTTTGAGGTCACGTACCAACCGACTCAAGAACAGCTTCTTCCCTACTGCCATCAGATTTCTGAATGAACCTACTTCGTATTAAGTTGATCTTTTCTCTACACCTTGCTATAACTGTAACATTTTGCAGTCTCTCCTTCCTTCCCTATGTACGGTATGCATTGTCTGTATAGCATGCAAGAAACAATACTTTTTACTGTACACTAATACATGTGATATTAATAATAAATCAAATCATTTGATTGATATCTGGGATGAAGGGTTTATCGTTTGAAGAAAGGTTGGATAGGTTAGGCCTGTAACCATTGGAGTTTAGAAGATTTTGAAGTGACCTTATTGAAGCGCATAAGATCCTGAGGGGTCTTCCTCTGTGGCTGCAGTGGTGAGAAAGTCCCCGCTGTTTAACAGCACTTTGCGGTTCATCGTGGTCTCGGCGACAAACTCCCTGTCAAGGCCGCACTTCAGGTCATTTCCTGCACTGACTCACTCAGCTCACCAGTGCAGGAAAACTACTCATGGAGCAATGTTAACTGCAGCCCCGATCATTCTGTTAGCTTGTGGCTACTGTTGAGTAAAGAGTCAAGAGTTCTGTTCCTTTCACAAGCACCTTCATTTTCCTTGCACACACTCCATACAAAACTATCACCACACCAAACAAGTGCCACCTGCAACCCTTTACACACCAGTGTCAATTATTGGATACTTAATGCTCGGGATTCCAATCAGTTGCAATGATCTTTGGTTCTGCAGGTTTCATTGGCACAATTGAATTGTCAATGAAGGGTGAAGCAGCCCATTAGGAAAATGACTGCCTCTTGTGGCAGGTGAGGCACAGCTGAGTAGAGAGGAGCCTGCAATTAGCATGGCAATGCAAACCGAGAGGGCAGTCTCAATCTCCCATTTCATAGCCCGACACTCGAATTGGGAAGGCTTGGAGGGGCTGTGAGGGGGGGCAATCAGGGTCTCGGGGATAGGTTGAGGTAGGATGAGGGAGGTCTGGAGGTCAGTGGACCCTAAGGTAGGGTACCCCCAGTCAGGAGTGGGCTTCTCATGGAGGCTGCCCCCCACCCCCAACCCCCCACCTGGGACTTAGTTCAATTGCAACACCTTCCAGAATATTAATTCGAGTCTCTGGATCATTAGCCCAAGAAGATAACCATTAAATTAACATACTCAGTGTTTACTATCGGAGGTTGGAACTGCTTAGCAACAGGGCCAAACCCCTGAGGATAAACAGGTAAAAATGGGAAACAAAAAAGAAAGATATTTCAGAAAGTAGGTGTGGTAATTTCAGGTATTGCGGTACCTAAGAGGCTGATGACCATTGGTTAAACCTAGGAGTTTACCATTGGCTGTTGATACGTAGCCCCGCCCTGACAGGCGGAGTATAACAACCGGTGCCGTCCCAGCTGCCTTCACTTTCTGTCCCGAAGCTGCTGGGGAACAAGTTCTAGTCGATTAAAACCTTCAGTTATGAAATCACTTCGTCTTGAGTGTAATTGATCGCGCATCAATTTAATCGACTAGACTGAAGCTGGAAGGATGGATCTCCGAATCCAACCGGAGTGCCTTCAACTCAGCCCCCACGCGGAGAACTCGGCTGCAATATTTAAACACTGGCTGGCGTGCTTTAAAGGCTACCTCGAGACGGCCGGAGGCACCCCCTCAGAAGGACAGAAAATGCATCTCCTGCACTCGAGGGTCAGCCCTGGGATCTACACCCTTATCGAGGAGGCGGAGGACTATGATGCCGCGATCGAACTGTTAAAAGGACATTATATCCGCCCTGTAAATCAGGTCTACGCATGTCACCTGCTTGCAACTAGACGGCAAAGCCCCGGGGAATCGTTGGAGGATTTCTACCGGGCGCTACTGGTGCTGGGCCGAAACTGTGGCTGCCCGCAAGTTTCGAGGAGCGAGCACATGGAACTTTTAATCAGGGATGCCTTCGTAGCAGGTATGAGCTCCTCATAGATCCGCCGAAGACTCCTAGAAAAGGACACCCTGGGACTTAGAGAGGCACGGGCCCTGGCAGGGTCCATGGACGTAGCCTCCCAAAACGCGCAGTCCGATGCGCCCGACCGCGCGGCGGCCCCCTGGGCTGCGTGGCACCCCACAGCGGCAGCTCCACAGACCTTCCCCCTGACCCCGCAGGCCTGCGCTGCGAGACGGCACGCTAACACCGCCGGGCCCCGCTGTTTCTTCTGCGGACAGGCGAATCATCCCCGCCCGCGCTGCCCGGCCTGCACCGCCACCTGCAAAGGGTGCGGCAAGAAGGGCCACTTTGTGGGGGTCTGCCAGGCCCGCGCCGTGGCCGTGGTCTCCAGTGACCCCAGACCGCCGCGGCAACCTCCGCTTCAGGCCCCGACCGGCCAGTGCTCACCGCCACCCCCCTATCCTAGGGCCACGTGCGACCCACGGGCGCGGCCATCTTGCCCCCCGGACACCACGCTGGACGGGTGGGCACCGCCATTTTGTCCATCCCCACCGCCATCTTGTCCATCCCCGGCCACCATGTGCGACCCATGGAAGACACCATCTTGGATGGGGCCCCAGGCCCCCAGCACGGCCGACTACACGCTGCCCAATCAGAACTCGCAACTGCTTCATCTGGCCTCGGTGACACTGAACCAAAGTCGACCTCGGACACTCGCAACAGCAACAACAACGGTCTTCATCAACGGCCACGAGACGTCTTGCCTGATTGACTCTGTGAGCACGGAAAGCTTTGTTCACCCCGACACGGTAAGGCGCTGTTCACGTGTAACCCACCCTGTAAACCAAAGGATCTCCCTGGCCTCCGGGTCACACTCGGTGGAGATAAAGGGGTTCTGCCTAGCGAACCTCACTGTCCAAGGCAGGAGATTCAACAATTTCCGCCTTTATGTCCTGCCGCACCTCTGCGCGGCTACCCTCCTGGGGTTGGACTTCTAATGCAATTTGCAAAGCCTGACCTTTAAATTCGGCGGCCCTATACCCTTACTGTCTGCGGCCTCATGACCCTTAAGGTCGACCCGCCTTCCCTGTTTGCGAACCTCACCACCTCACCTCAAACCCGTCGCCACCAGGAGCAGACGGTACAGTGCCCAGGACCGGACCTTCATCAGGTCCGAGGTCCAAAGGTTGCTGAGGGAAGGGGTCATTGAAGCCAGTAACAGTCCCTGGAGAGCTCAAGTAGTGGTGGTAAAGACCGGGGAGAAGCATAGGATGGTCATTGACTACAGTGAGACCATCAACAGGTTTAGGCAGCTGGATGCGTACCCTCTCCCCCGTATAGCCGACCTGGTAAACAGGATCGCGCAATACAAGGTCTTCTCCACGGTGGATCTCAAGTCCGCCCACCACCAGCTACCCCTCCGTAATAGTGACCGCCAGTACACTGCCTTCGAAGCAGATGGGCGGCTTTATCAATTTTTAAGAGTTCCCTTTGGTGTCACTAATGGGGTCTCAGTCTTCCAGCGAGAGATGGACTGAATGGTTGACCGGTACGGCTTACGCGCAACGTTCCCGTATCTGGATAACGTCACCATCTGCGGCCATGACCAGCAGGACCACGACACCAACCTCCGCAAATTTCTCCAGACTGCGAAAATCCTTAACTTAACCTACAATAAGGATAAACGCGTGTTTAGCACCGACCGTCTAGCCATTCTAGGCTACGTAGTGCTAAATGGAGTTATAGGCCCCGACCCTGAGCGCATGCGCCCCCTTATGGAGTTCCCCCTCCCTCACTGCCCCAAGGCCCTGAAGCGCTGCCTCGGGTTTTTCAGTTATTACGCCCAGTGGGTCCCTAACTACGCCGACAAAGCCCCGACCCCTAATCCAGTCCACAACCTTCCCCCTGTCGACAGAGGCCCGCCAGGCCTTCTGCCGCATCAAAGCAGACATTGCAAAGGCCACGATGCGCGCCATCGACGAGTCCCTCCCCTTCCAGGTCGAGAGCGATGCATCCGACGTAGCTCTGGCGGCCACCCTCAACCAAGCGGGCAGGCCCGTGGCCTTCTTCTCCCGTACCCTCCATGCTTCCGAAATTCGCCACTCCTCAGTCGAAAAAAAGGCACAAGCAAAGTTGAAGCTGTGAGACATTGGAGGCATTACCTGGCCGGCAGGAGATTCACTCTCCTCACGGACCAACGGTCGGTTGCTTTCATGTTCGATAATGCACAGCGGGGCAAGATAAAAATGACAAGATCTTGCGGTGGAGGATAGAACTCTCCACTTTCAACTACGAGATCTTGTACCGTCCGGGGAAGCTAAACGAGCTTCCTGATGCCCTGTCCCATGGCACTTGTGCCACTGCACAAGTGGACCACCTCCGAGCCCTCCACAAGGACCTCTGCCACCCGGGGGTCACTCGTTTCTTCCACTTCGTCAAGACCCGCAACCTACCCTACTCCATCGAGGAGGTCAGGCCAGTCACCAGGTACTGCCAAATCTGTGCGGAGTGTAAACCGCACTTCTACCGGCCAGAGAGGGCACACCTGATAAAGGCTTCCCGTCCCTTTGAACGCCTCAGCATGGATTTCAAAGGCCCCCTCCCCTCCACCGACCGCAACACGTATTTCCTGAACGTGATTGACGAGTACTCCCGGTTCCCATTCGCCATCCCCTGCCCAGACATGACTGCAACCACCGTCATCAAGGCCCTCCAGGGTATCTTTACACTGTTCGCTTTCCCCGCGTACATACACAGTGATAGGGAGTCCTTCTTTATGAGCGACGAACTGCGTCAATTCCTGCTCAACAAGGGCATCGCCTCGAGCAGGACGACCAGTTACAATCCCCGGGGAAACGGACAGGTGGAGAGGGAGAACGGAACGGTCTGGAAGACTGTTCTACTGGCCCTACGGTCCAGGAATCTCCCAGTCTCCCGCTGGCAGGAAGTCCTCCCGGTGGCCCTCCACGCCATCCGGTCGCTGCTCTGTACAACCACCAATCAGACACCTCATGAACGTCTCCTTGTTTTCCCCAGGAAGTCCTCCTCCGGGACCTCGCTCCCAACCTGGCTAGCGACACCCGGACCCATCCTGCTTCGGAAGCACGTGCGGGCGCACAAGTCGGACCCGTTGGTCGAGAGGGTTCACCTGCTGCATGCTAACCCCCAGTACGCCTACGTGGTGTTCCCTGACGGCCGGCAAGATACAGTCTCCCTTCGGGACCTGCCGCCCGCCGGAACCCCACGCGCACCCCCCCCCAAACCCCCCCCCCCCCCACAGCACCTCACTGGAGGGTCAGTACTCCCGCCGCTCCTGCCTATGCCCGCCCACCCACCAACGCCCCTACAGGCGCCCCCCCCCCCGTGACAACCGTTTGCCCCAACAGCGCCGCCTAGGGGTGACAAAGCTGCCAGGGAGGCCGAAACCACGCTCCCGGAGTCGCAACCACCTGGGCCCCCACCAGAATCACCACCGAAGCCCAGACGGTCCAGAAGGACGACCAGGCCACCCGATCGACTGATTGCTTCGCTGTGACTTTAACCGTGAACGGACACTTTGTAAATATTCTCGACAGCCCTGTAAGGAGGCATCACGGTACCTCCATATCTGATCATACCATGTTAAAGGTGACTGTTACCACTGGCCACCACCCCTGCCGGACTCTTTTTTAACAGGGGGTGAATGTGGTATTATCAGGTACTGCTGTACCTAAGAGGCTGATGACCAGTGGTTAAACCCAGGAGTTTACCATTGGCTGTTGTTACGTAGCTCCGCCCTGACAGGCAGAGTATAAGGACCGGTGCCGTCCCAGCAGCCTTCACTTTCTGTACCGAAGCTGCTGGGGAACAAGTTCTAGTCGATTAAAGCCTTCAGTTATGAAATCACTTTGTCTTGAGTGTAATTGATCGCGCATCAGTAGGCATCCATGACTGAATTCCCCGGGGGAATGAGTGATATGATTTGACGTTAATTGTTGTTAATTGCTACACATGCCGTAAATTTATTATTAAAATTTGAATTTTAATAACAAAAACGGCACCACATTAAAAAAAATTTGTGTCAAGTATGACATGTAGCGCAGCATAAATGTGCGTCAACAGCTGACGTTAGAGCCATAACAGTCGGATTTTCAGATCGGAATGTCCTCCGAACACTTCCAGGAAATTAATCTACCCGACTGCACCCAAAACTGCACCCTCCCATTTCACACTATCAGCTGATTCCCCCAACAGCACCAACCGGGGCCTTATCTAACTTTGATCTACTTCCCAAAACATCTGCATCCTGCTTCACTACTTACCAAAACATCTGCATCCTGCCTCACTAACTTACCAAAACATCTGCTTCGTGCCTCACTACTTTTCTATTAAAAGCGAGTGACACTTTTTAGTGAAAGATAAATAATTCAGAATTTATTGACAGACTTAATTGATATTGCAACAGGCTTGTTGACATTAAGAATATTGGAATTGGTTCGATGTGATGTGAATGCGCAATGCCACATTCGAATGCACCAGTGAGGTTTAAACGTCCACAAACACAATGATGAGTGTCCAAAAGATGAAGTAATGAAAACAAGGAGTTGATCCCCAATCTGGAGATCGCAGTGAGGATTGGCAGCCCCCAGAGGAAAGCCCACATCTCCTGACACTCTGTCCATGTAAAGGAATGGAGAGAAAATCACAGGCTGCAAGGTCAAAGGCTGGGAATCCTACGGTGAGTAACTCACCTCCTGACCCCCCCAAAGCCTGTCCACCATCTACAAGGCACAAGTCAGGAGTGCGATGGAATACCCTCCACTTGCCTGGATGAGTGCAGCTCCAACAACACTCTAGAAGCTCAACACCATCCAGAACAAAGCAGCCCCGCTTGATTGCTCCCCTTCCACAAACATTCACTCCCCCCACCACCGACGAACAGTGGCAGCCGTGTGTACCATCTACAAGACGCGCTGCAGTAACTCTCCAAGGTTCCTTAGGCAGCACCTTCCAAACCCACGGCCTCTACCATCTAGGAGGACAAGAGCAGCAGATACCTGGGAACTCCACCACCTGGAGGTTCCCCTCCAAGTCACTCACCACCCTGACTTGGAAATGCGTCACCGTTCCTTCGCTGTCGCTGGGACAACATCCAGGAACTCCTTCCCTAACAGCGCAGTGGGTGTACCAACACCTCAGGGACAACAGCGGTTCAAGAAGGCAGCTCACCACCACCTTCTGAAGGGCAACTAGGGATGGGCAATAAATGCCGGTCTAACCACCGATGCCCACGTCCCGTAAATGAATTTTTAAAAAGCAATGATCCTCGTTAAGAACCCCGATTGAGAAATTGTCCCACAATGAATTTAATCAACAGTATGAGACAGAAGAGATTCCTAAAATATTCCTTTCCCATACATTGACACTGAAATTCTCCAGGACTGCTACTGGCCTCTAACAGTAACTCCATGATTGACAACTTCCCTTATTAGGCCCAGCTGATCTTGTTATTGTTAACTAAGAAACTTAAAAGATAAAAGACAGACCCTCAATAATAATCACCAGGTGACTAGAGCTGAAGGTCTGTAAGAAGTTGGTAGGACTGTGTTCTATCTTGCAGAGGCTACTGTGCTGTACAGAACCATCTCTTATCATATGACAAAGTCTACATTAGCCTCGTTACTTGCGACGACGACAGCAATCCATTACCTGCACGCTCAATGATCAATGAGGAGAGTTTAGCCAATGCTAAGTGTATGGCATAGTGAGATCTGTATTACGATAATTGATCACTTGTGGGACTCAACTAAACAGCTTGTTTAAAGTTGTTACAGTGTGTTGCATGGTAATTCATTAACCATAACATTAGGCCCTCACTTCCATGACTGAGGTCTTAGCACGATGTCCAAAACACCACATAATTTGTCGTTTGGTTAACTTGAGGCATGGTATCGGGGAGGGTGGGGGTGTTAATGTGAGTGCAGAACAGCACTGATCAAACTTACCCCCAGATTTATTCCATCCAACAAAAGCGCCAGCACTCCACCCTATCCTAGATTTTAAAAAACAATAACGTAGGTGAGATTAGCTTAAGGGAGAAAAATACGACAAAATATTACAAAAATAATTGGTCATTTTTATGCCATTGTATTTGACCATTTCCAGTCCTGTTATATCATGTTGTTTGGCTGCTTGACACGTATTGATAGCTTATGTAATGTGCGCTATTCTTCAAAGGAAAGGAAAGGATTATCACTTTAAAGAAAAGATAGAGATTTTTATAATTATGTTTTGAATGCCCCCTGTTTCCGACCCCCACGTTTGCGCCAGTAAATTGAGATGCTGATCTGCAACATAACAGATGGCAACGAGTAAATGAATCACCATTAAGGAAAGCAACATTTTTTTGAAGCATTTTCAAAACACAATCTTCACATCAAAGGATTTCTGAAGATCAGTAACTTACTGTCATAAGTGAGGTACTCTATTCATCCTGTGGGAGTGAACAGTCATTGGAATCTTTGCCAGCTTTTAAATTAATAATAGAATGTTGTGCGCAGCCCAACTGCTAAGTGATAACTCATAGTTATACATTGTTGTTAGTTTTCACTCCTGTAAATTATCCCTCCACTCGACACTGTTCACTCCACCAGGATAAGAAACGCTCTTTGGCCAGACTGGGCTTTGGGGTCTGTTCTGATGGAGAAGTCCTGGAAACACAGGAATAGAGGACATTGGGGTCAACACCAACCCTTTTCATGTTTTTAAGCAGCAAATTCTCTAATGGGATTGCACTGGTAGTTTCTTAGATTTTTCTTCAATTCAGTTGAAAGGACCTTTTAATTTCCTCTCGTTCCCCTGTGGTGTGGTTTCCCATTGCTGGCAGATTTCCAGTTTCACAGTTAAGTGTTTATTCTTCACGTTTGAGCTGAAGTGGCGAGCACTGTCAGGCTGTTGGGCCACGAGGGTGTGATAGGCCAGCCAGCGCTCGTCCTTACTCCCGTTTGGCATTGTAGAAACATTCACAGTGACAATGCTTTGACGATTTCGCCATATATCGAAATCAGGCCAATTCTTCGCCCCCTTCCCGGTCACCACACCAATGGACTGTTTGACAGGGGTTTCTGAATATATACCCCGGGGTTTCCTCTGCCATGCTGTCCCAAGCCGGGGAAAATTAGTGCCGATAATTGGGGCAAGAACAGAGGATGCTGAAAAAACTCAGCAGGTCCAGCAGCATCTGTAGGAAGCAGAGTTAATGTCCCGAGGCCTTTGGCCCTTCTCCAGAGCTAAAGGGAAGAATGTGTTAGATATTAAACTGTAGCTGGGAGAGGTTGCAACAACATGTAGCGACTTAAGAACAAAAGGGAAGAACGGTAGCATAGTGGTTAGCAGAATTGCTTCACAGCTCCAAGGTCCCAGGTTCGATACCCGGCTTGGGTGACTGTCTGTGCGGAGTCTGCACGTTCTCCCCGTGTCTGCGTGGGTTTCCTCCGGGTGCTCCGGTTTCCTCCCACAGTCCAAAGGTGTGCAGGTTAGGTGGATTGGCCATGCTAAATTGTCCTTAGTGTCCAAAATTGCCCTTAGTGTTGGGTGGGGTTACTGGGTTATGGCGATAGGGTGGAGGTGTTGACCTTGGGTAGGGTGCTCTTTCCAAGAGCCGGTGCAGACGCGACGGGCCGAATGGCCTCATTCTGCACTGTAAATTCTGTGATAAATAAAAGACAGGTGGCCTGGGTTGGGAGGGGCTGGATAATTGGGGGTCAAAGTCTACTGTCATCTCCCTCACTCCAATCTTAATATCCCTCTCCCTGGATTATTGCGGACTTCTGCGTTCCCTCCTGTCATAGTGTCTTGGATCTTTCCCTTGGAGCCAGTTGCACCTTGGCCTACCTGGTGAAACTTGCTGACAGTCCCCGAGGAATATCTGGAAGTCTCTCACTTGGCAATTGCTTCCTTTCCTTTCCATTCTCAACTGGGCCACTAGGTGGGATATTGTACCATGGGAATATTTCAGCCATTTCATACCCTGAAATCGCAGCACCACGAGAGGATTGGCATATTTGATGGTGTTTGAAAAGATCACGAACGGAATGACTGAGAGTCTGAATTAAATGATCAGAAGAAGGGATTCCTGTGGAAAGTAAAATGTTAACAGATAGCTAGTAAGTCAGGTTTCTAAAGATCATTTGCACAGAATTTCATAATCTTATTCTTGCTGTTCTGTTGCTGTTTTGGATTCATCTGACTGGGTTCAGCGCTGCGAACCCTTGCATTAAATCGAACTGTCTTCCCCACCTTAATGTCCTATTGTTTTTTGCAACCTTATCATTGTCAATAAGAAGCTAGCTTCTAAAGTCCTTTAATTTAAAACGATTTTCTTGTTTGCAAAGACAATTGAAACAACCTGAACTTCACAAATCCAGTTCTAAGCAAAAATGCCAACTTTTCTATTCAATCAGTTCTGTACTTGCACAGTTGTTGACCTTAAGGGTGGTGTCCCTAGACGAGTGACAGTTGGGGCTGATCCAGACTTTGGGAACTACCCGGAATGGAGGGCAGAATGTTAATGCTGGCACAGTTATACAGGCCTTTGCTGATCTTGAGTATGTGAAATGGGATGGAGGCCCCCCTCCTCCTGTTATTCCTCACACAGAAAGTTTCCAACCTGCTTCACCTCAGTTGGAGAGGTATGAAGCAGAGAGCAGAGAATTACCCAGGGAGAGAAAGGTGGTTGTCATGATATGCACTCATTACACATCATGAGGTAAAGACAGGCAGTGACAGACGCCCAGGTTAGCCAATCAACACACAGAACAGAACACAACCAATCACTAGACAGAACACTAGAGGGGGGCTTTCCATTATAAAACACACGAGGCATCAGCACTCCGCCTCTTTCTACTGGTGACAACTGTAGTGACAGTCAGGGTGTATATATTAGTTAGCACCTTCTACACGTGGCTCAGGGCTAGCCTGGTCGAGTTAATAAGACTTAGTATACTTAGGGTAGTAGAGTGTTAACCCACAGCAAGCTGTGTGCCTTGTTACAGAAGTTCAATAAATCTTATTGAACCAACGTTTAAGTTTGGTGTCTGCTTTACAGCCTAACTGCACCCCGTTGCAGTCCGTGTTAACCCCAGGGTTAATAACACGACAGTGGTCACTTGTGGTTCCCTCTCAATGTGCCCTGTGGTGCTCTACTCTTCAACAGTAGCAGCTTGCATTCATATAGTGTCTTTAGTAAAATCACCCCACGGTGCTTCGCAAGTGTATTTTCTTCCTGTTGCTTGAAGGTATTATTTGGTTGTGAACTTTTCTTTGGGATAATTACATAAACGCACGCAAGTCCTGTCAGGACAGAGTTAAGGAGATGGACCCATTAGTGATAATTACTGTCACAAAATGCAAGTGGATGAAACAGCAAATCAAAAACCTGGACCAACCTGCCCACCTACCGCGTAGTAGCAAACATTTCAACAATTGCATTTGTAAATAATGCCGGTGCGGGGAAAGATTCCGCTGGAGTCGATTTCCCACCGGAGCCATAAATTCTCAATCTCCTTCTCCAGACCTTGACGAAAATCACCCCAGACGCACCGATACAATTGGAACCAATCAACATGTTTAACAATAATGAAAGATCTGTAACCTACAAATTTGACCTGTATTTTTGGGCCACTTCACATTAACCATCCACCATGTCACCATATAAGGTACAAAGTAAATGGTTTTTTTTGTAACTTTCCTTCCAAAATTTCCTGAAGCAAATTAATTCCTTGGTTCCTTGGTTGCTAACAAGCCGCCAGTGCTCCGGCTAATTTGTTGCTCTCTGCGTAGGAAGCTGGACAGTGGGTGTGTCTATTTGATTGTGGAAGGGTTGATTATCCTCAGTGCGAGCCCCTGGATAAAGACCCTCTCCAGTTCCTAGACTCCCCCTTCTCAAGAGCAGGGACCCAGACACACACTAACCCATATCCCAGAACAGTCCAGGAAAGTTACTCCTTTTCCAATTCATTTCAACAATACTACCCACGGAACAGGCTATTCCTTTTTGACCTCGCCCATTCCAAATCCTGTGCCCCCCTGTTTCAGGTCTGCTCTCAGGTCAGTAACTTTGGCCTCATGTGCTCCACTTTTTAGTTATATTCACTCCACTCCCTACCATTAGCTGCAGAAGTGTTCTCCCCTCTTGCCCGATCGATCTGATTTCAATACTGTCAGCATTACCAAGGTCACCATCAATCAGCCTTCTGTATTATTTGGAACCTGCATAAAAATTGTATTTGCAAATGCTGAAGATGCGTTTCTTTGTCAGGAAAATTAACAGCTCGTTGAAATGTTTAATTACAGTTTGTTAGAGGCCTGAGCTCTGTTGTAATTCATAAAAAATATTCCCCATTGTCTTTGGATCCTGCTTAATGCTATCAACTCCCTCTTGAGTAAATCCTCAGACCATCATTTTAATTTTCACATTTTAAGGCTGCTGTTGTTTGTGGTTTGGATTTGGTCAATCGTATCACAAAATGATACAGGTTTCTCTTAAAGTGTGACCATTATTCTAATCTATTGGACATTAAAGTGTCACGGTTCGAAATTAAAGGCCCATTTTTGTTTAGCTTGCCGTTTCCACGATGGCAAGGTACGTGATTTACCCATCACCCTCCCTCACTCACTGTTCACTGCTCTTGGTCGCTTAGGTCGCTTCCATTGTTCTTCGCTCTCCTGCTGGTCTGTTGGATTCGCTGGGCACCTCCACAATACCAGAGGGCACTGCCCACATCCGTCCAACCCCAGGGTCAACTCGATTCGCCACAACACCTTTGCATGTTGATTTCCTCAACTATTCCCACCTCTGCCGATGATGCCTTTGTCCCCAGTAAAGATATTATTATCTCCCACCCTGCTCGATTCTCCTGGTGTGCCCCACCCCCATCACCACCATCCCCCCAAGTCCTCCTTCACCTCACCCCGCCTCCAACGTTTCACCCATCAGTTGAAATGCACAGACTTCAGCACATAGCTGCTTGGCCGTCCATCACCATATCTTTGAGCCCATAGAATCCCTCCGGCGCTAAAGGAGGCCATTCGAACCATCATGTTTGCACAGACCCTCTGAAAGAACACTCTACCTATGCCCACTCTCTCGCCCTATCCCTGTAATCCTGTGCCTTGACCATGGCCGATCCACCTAACCTCACATCTTTGGACTGTGGGAGGAAACCGGAGCACCCAATAACATCCTAAAGAGTGAAGATTAGCCTAGGCTTGTGTGGTAGTACCAGGTATTGCGGTACCTAAGAGGCTGATGACCATTGGCTAAACCCAGGAGTCTACCATTGGCTGTATTACGTAGCTCCGCCCTGACAGACGGAGTATAAGAACCGGTGCCGTCCCAGCAGCCTTCACTTTCTGTAGCGAAGCTGCTGGGGAACAAGTTCAAGTTGATTAAAGCCTTCAGTTATGAAATCACTTTGTCTTGAGTGTAATTGATCGCGCATCAGCTTGTTTCTCCACTCTCAACAGTAACCTTAAATTCCTCTTCCTTAGCACCTCCATCATCATTTTCAATGGTACGTGTGAGGGTTTTATGGTCTACCTTACCAGTAAGATTGAGACTATTTGCTCTCTTTTTCTCTCTCTCTCTCTCTCTCTCTCATTTCTCTCCTCTCTCGCTCCATTCTCAATGCCTTTGCTCCAGCATTAACAGTCATACCTTCAGCCACCCAGATCCTAAACCCTAGAATTCCCTCCCGAAAGCACTCTGTGTCTTGTCCTTCCTTGTTTCCTTTAACATGCAGATTAAAAACCACCTCTGGGATTCACCGAGCCCCCGCCGGAGGCCGGCTGGATTCCTGCCACGCCGGTTGGGGGCCGTTGACAGACCCCCCCCCCCCCGGCGATTCTCCAGACCCCGATGGGCCGAGCGGCCGTCCAGTTTGCCCAGTCCCGCCGGCAAATTACTCACCTCACGCACGGCGGAACCTGGCAGGTAAGTGTGCAGGGGCGGTCCTGGGGGGGGGGGGGGGGGTTATCCGACCCTGGGGGTGTCCCCACGGTGGCCTGACCCGCGATCGGGGCCAACCAATCCTGCGGGAGGGCTGTTTCCGTGGGGGCATTCTTTCCTCCGCGCCAGGCCTCCATAGGGCTCCACCATATTGCCAGGGGCCGGCTCGGAGAAGGGAACCCCCCGCGCATGCGCGCAAATACCTTGGCTGGTCTGCGCAGAAATACGCCGGCTGGTCTGCGCATGTGTGAATTCGCGCCGGCCCTTCGGCGCCGGCTGGAGCGGCGCCAACCCCTCCGCCGTCAACCTAGCCCCCGAAAATTTGGAGAATTCCTCACTTTCGGGGGCTGTTGACGCCGGAGTGGTTGGAGCCGGTTTTCCCAACTTAGTCCCCGGGGTCACTGTCCGTGCGGAGTCTGCACGTTCTCCCCGTGTCTGCGTGGGTTTCCTCCGGATGCTCCGGTTTCCTCCCCCAGTCCAAAGATGTGCAGGTTAGGTGGATTGGCCGTGATAAATTGCCCCTTAGTGTCCAAAAAGGTTAGTTTGGGTTACTGGATTACAGGGATAGGGTGGAGGTGTAGGCTTGGGTAGGATGCTCTTTCCAAGGGCCGGTGCAGACTTGATGGGCCGAATGGCCTCCTTCTGCACTGTAAATTCCAAGATTCGATGATTCTAAGTTTTTGTTCATCCTTCCCCAGTACCTCCTTCTTTGGTTCGGTGTCCATGTTTGGATTATGCTTTTGTGACGTTTATCTATGTCAAAGGTGCGACATAAATGCAAGTTGTCGTGAGGATTAATTGGGTGGGATTTTACAGCCATTCCTGCCGGTGGGATTGTCCAGTTCCTCCAATAGCAAGTCCCCGGCGGCGGTTCCCTGGCGGCAAAGAGTGCAACAATGGGAAACCCAATTGGACAGCAAGGTCCGGCTGCGGCCAATGGTGGGCCGCTTCCACCATTGCATAACACGCTGGGGTGGCGGTGTGGGGAGGGGGGTAGAAAATCCTGCACAGTAACTCCATCATGTGCATGAATGAAGCAATCTCACCACTATCTTGTCCAGGTGTGCAATATGAACTCAGTGAATGCTCCCAGAATTTTCATGGTTTGAGCAGGCGTGATGTTTGCTACGTGCAATGGTAATAAATCCCCATATGTAGGGAATGGGACGTGACGGCGTTAACCAGTGGGTTACCAGTGCTGCATTTCTGAAGTGTAACCAGCTTGTGTTGGAGGGATGACAGTGAATGGGGGATGATTTGACTTTGCAATGCTGGTAGAGGACATGCCCGCTGGAAGTAAGTTGCACCAAGTCCGGCACAGCTTCAGATATGGCTCCTATTGGGTTAGATTCGCTGTCAGCTCTGCAAAGTTGGAAATTAAATCTTAATCATATTTGGCTTAATGTGTGATGGGTTAACAGATGGATGGAAAGCAATAGCATAAATCTCCTTTCACTTACACATTTCGAACTGAATTAGAGAGATATAAAATGATCATGTTAGTGTGCAGTAATATAATTTTTATTGTAAATGTATGACATTAATGGCTTCCACTTCTCTTTTTTATTGTTACTTTTCTAAACTTACAATTTTTTTCAATAGATCTTCATTCTCCGTGTGGTGAAGACCCTGATCTCAATGCTTAGCTCTTCTAACAGTTTATATGTTACACATGTGCTTCTGAGAGTCACGTACCACCATACACACCTCAATCTAACTGTGCAATGCAAACATTCACTGGACAGAACCAGATCTGCACCCACTCAAGGCCACTGGGTAAACCTGAGGGCCATTCAGTGAATTTATACGAAAACTGCTCTTGAATGTTTGAAAATGATTTCCCCCATTTGAACCTTATGACTAACCTGGCATGTTACTCCAATCTACAAACCAATCAAAAAAACAGCATACATATGAAAATATGGAAGGAATCTAAAGAACTTGGGTCGTACAAAGGTCCCTTGAGGATAGTTAAGGATAATCAAGAGGTACGAGCTCAATAGATAAGTAATACCAAGAGAAATTCAAAGACAGTCTGTTTGTCATATCGCACAATCGCAGAAGTGTTACAGCACCATTTGGCAATTGTGCCTGCAGCAGCTCTCCAAACAAGCATCATGACTTAGTGTCATTCCTCTGCCTTTTCCACATACCCCTGAATATTGTTTCTACTCAACTAATCATCTAATGCCCTCTTCAATGCCTCGATTGAACCTGCCTCCACCACACTTCCAGATGGTGACCCCAACCACTCGCTGTGTGAAAAGGATTTTCTTCCCATCACATTTGCCTTTCTTTGTGAATCGCTTTCAATCTGGGCCCTCTCGCTCTTGATCCTTTTACGAGCGGGATCAGTTTCTCCCCGTCTCCTCTGTCGAGCCCTTCGTTCATGGGACGTGGGCAAGGCCATCATTTGTTGCCCATCCCTAATTTCTCTTGAAGGCATTTAAGAGTCAGCTCCATTGCTCTGGAATCACAGGCCAGACCAGGTAAGGGTGGCAGATTTCCTTGTCGAAAGGGCATTAGTAAACCAGTCAAACAACAATCGATGACAGTTCCTTAGTCATCGCCACTGAGAACAGATATTGATTCAAGATATTTAATTAATTGAGTTTAAATTCCCCGTGTTGGGATTTGAACCCATGTCCCCAGGGCATTAACCTCGGCCTCTGGATTATTGGTCCTGTAGCATTACTACTACACCACCATCTCCCCTGATAATTGCATGAATTAAATGGTCCCTAATTTCACCTTGTGTAGATGTAGAATAGGTGGCAGGCGGTGAGACTGCACAACATACCCAATGTCCCAATGCCATGGAAACTCACATCCACCAAGCATTCATCACCTCTCGACTTGACATCTCCAAATTTCTCCATGGTACCAAAAAAGTTCAATTCTACATTACTTGAATTCCTTTAACACATACCTCTCCACATCGCGGAAACGTGCTCTCGGGCACAGGCTCCTTTGGCTTCCTTTGTATCTCTTTCCTTTTGTTCCATCTGCAATGTCTTGGTCCCAAACTTTGAAACGCTCTCCTTAAACCTCTTGATCATCTCTCTCTCTCTCTCTGTTTCTCTCTCTCTCTCTCTCTCTCTCTATCTTTCTCTCTCTCTCTCTCTCTCTCTCTCTCTATCTTTCTCTCTCTCTCTCTCTATCTTTCTCTCTCTCTCTCTCTCTCTCTCTATCTTTCTCTCTCTCTCTCTCTCTCTCTCTCTCTCTCTCTCTATCTCTCTCTCTCTCTCTCTCTCTATCTTTCTCTCTACCTACCGAGGAGTGTACTTTTTCAGTTTGTAAATCAAACTTTGTTCTTTTCTTCACTCGGTTTGGACTCCCGCATCTTTATTAAACTGGGGGTGAGGATGAAACTGGTTTTCTGTAGACACTGTGTCCTGCTCAGCTGAGCCACCACCCCAGTTTTCTGGACCCAGGTTTGTGTTTCATTGATTCGCCATGCCACAGTTTGGGCGGTTAGATACATTTGATGCCAGTGTTAAAGACTGGGATCAATACGTTGAACAAAGGCGTTATTTCTTCCAGGCCAAGAACGAGCGCCAGACAGTCATACTGTTCACGGCCTGTGGTCTGCGTATGATTGGGGCGATCCAACGTCTCATGCACCCGGCGATGCCAGATACGCGAACATTCGACCAGCTTGTGACACTTGTGGAGCAACACTTTAACGCAATCATTCAAAGATATCGGTTTAATACAGTGGAGAGGTCCGCAGGTGAGTCTGTCACCAAGTTTGTGTCTCGGCCACGGAAGATAGCCGCGTTTTGTGAGTCTGGAACTGTCGAATCCGATATGCTGCGTGACCGCTTAGTCTGCGGCATCAGCGATATGGAAACCCAGATAAAGCTTTTGGGTGAAGATTCACTGACTTTTCAGCAGATCTCTCCATCCCAAAATAGCACGGAACGCGGCGTCCGAGAAATACAACCCTAACCCTAATGTTTGGCAGCGCCACGTGTGGCCCCTATGTGCGTTCCGAGACAAGTTCATGGTCACATGCTCCAGATGGAGCTGGATGTGGGAGTGGCCGTTTCTGTGGTGGCGCAGAGCACTTTTGACCTTATCAAACAGGGAGTGCATACTTTGTCTCTGGCTAACACAGTGGCACGTTTGGCCACTAATATAGGGGAATTACTGAATATGGTGGGGTCCATCCTCACCCCGGTGGTTCATGGACGCCAGTCAGAGTGCCTTCTCCTCACTGTCATGCAGGGAAGTGGCCTAGTCTGTTGGGCCGTGATTGGCTACATCAGCAGCAATTGGATTGGTAGTATATCCTCCAAGTGGGCTCTGTCGGTTTGTGTACGTTACTGAGCAAATTCCCGGACGTTTTCCAGCCGTGTTTGGGAACAATTAAAGGGGCTGTGGCCAAGGTCGAGGTGGACCCGGGCGCCCAGACCCGATATTTTGTGCCCGCCCGGTTGCCTCTGCTTGATTGGAGAAGGTTGAGGCCGAACTGCAGTGTTGGGAGAGCTGGGACATTATTCGGCAAATGCGCTTCGCTGATTGGGCTGCGCCAGTGGTGCCCCTCTTGAAGCCGGGTAAGACAGTCCGTTTCTGCGGAGACTGTAAATTGATGGTGAACACGGCTTCGAGGTTAGGCTGTTATCCTTTATCTCACATCGAGGGTCTGTATGCAACATTGGGCCGGTGGCCGTACATTCATGAAATTGGACATGAGCAATGCTTATCTGCAGCTGGAGCTCGGTAAAGTCTCACGGAAGAACATCACCATCAATACGCACAAGGGATTCTATCAGTACACCCGGCTCCCGTTCGGAATCTCCTCGGCGTGAGCAGTCTTCCGGCACATCATGGAGAACATCCTGTGTGGATTGCTGCATGTGGTGTTTAGTTAGACAATGTGGTCGTCACAGGGGCCATGGAACAAGAACATTTGCAAACCCTCGCGGTGGCGTTGAAATTACTTTCCAAATACGGGGTCCACCTGCGCCACACGAACTGCGTGTTCCACGCGAAAGAGTATCGGGGGGTATCGGGGGGACCGAGGTGGCCTGCACCCGGTTGCTGTAGAAGGTACGAGTGATCAAAATGGCCCCTACTACCCGAGACGCCATGGAAGGTCGCGCTTTCCTTGGATTAGTGAATTATTACGGGTGCTTCATTCCGAATCTGGCTACTGTCTTCGCCTCCCTCCACTTGCTTCTGAGAAAGCACCAGCCTTGGGTTTGGGGTGAGGCACAGGAAACAGCGTTTAACAAGGGGAAGCCGCTGATGCGTGGAGCCGTCTCCCCCCTGCAGATGGAGACCGTGAGCCCTCCTACAGTGGACAAAGTGGTTGCTGTCCTGAACTTCATGGACTCCTTGCCCATCACTGCCTCATGTATTGGTGACCGGACGCAGACCGAGTTGTGTCATTCGGTGCTGTACGATGTGTCGCATCGGCATCTACCAGGGGAGTTGAAGGCTTTCTCCTCAAAATTGTCGGATTTGTCGGGGCAGCACAGTAGCACAGTGGTTAGCACAATTGCTTCACAGCTCCAGGGTCCCAGGTTCGATTCCTGGCTTGGGTCACTGTCTGTGCGGAGTCTGCACGTTCTCCCCGTGTGTGCGTGGGTTTCCTCCGGGTGCTCCGGTTTCCTCCCACAGTCCAAAGTTGTGCAGGTTAGGTGGATTGGCCATGATAAATTGATCTTAGTGTCCAAAATTGCCCTTAGTGTTGGGTGGGGTTACTGGGTTATGGGGATGGGGTGGAGGTGTTGACCTTGGGTAGGGTGCTCTTTCCAAGAGCCGGTGCAGACTCGATGGGCCGAATGGCCTCCTTCTGCACTGTAAATTCTATGATATGATTTGACCGTGTAGGACGGAATCCTCCTGTGGGGCACCAGGGTTGTTGCCCCGGCAGAGGACAGGCTGCCGCGATGAAGGACCTTCACAACGGACATCCTGGGGTGTCCAAAATGAAGACGCCGGTGAAAAGCTCCATCTGGTGGGTGAATCGGCCGCGGGTATCGAGATGTTGGCCAGCAGTGTCAGGACGATCCCCGCGGTGGGCCTTCCCCACATCCTTGGGACTGGCCAGTCGCCCTTGGGCCCGCGTGCATCGTGATTCCGCCAATCCCTTCTTGGGTTTGATGTTCCTCGGCCTGGTGGGCGCCCACTCGAAGTGGCTGGAGTTCCACAAGATGGTGCCGATTACCTCCTGGGCGACCAACGGGCGATTGCGCATTTCCTTTACCACCCATGGTACCCCGGAGGCGTTTGTGACCGATCGGGTGGCAAGGTAGCACGGTGGTTAGCACTGCTCCCTCACAACACCAGGGACCCGGGTTCGATTCCAACCTCTGGTGACTGTCTTGGGTGACTTCCCCTAGCTTCCGATGGTGTCGCCCCCCTCTTCCCCATCCTTCCCAACCCCTGCCCCACCCATTCCCCTCTCACCCCACCCTCCCTCTTCCCCCTTCCCCCCGTGCCCTCTCAGTGATCCTCAACTTGTTTAAGCTTTCCGTGCTCTAACGCTGCGTCTAGGTGTGTACCCAGGACACACATCAGAGGTGGAGGCAGCCTGCTGCTTACGATGTCCTGTGGCCTTCGATGCCCCTGGCGGGTGTCCTCTGGGGCCAGGGAGGTGCAAGAGGGAGAGCCAGGGTGCACCTTGCCCTGTCCCTAATCACTCAGGGGCCTCCAAAGCCCCCACCCTCCCAGGTGCTGTTACGCCTCGTCCACAGTTGTGCTAAATGGCACCTGGTCAGGCTTTGCTGTGGAGGCCGTTAGTTCCCGGGCGGAGGGAGGATCCGGTCCAGACGTATCAATTTGCTGATCTGGTTCTCACCCAGCGCGGCGAGATCCAGATTGTGACGTCTCACAAGGTTCGGTTGAATCTCGCAAGACGCAGCGAGCATCACGAACCTGACGCGAGGCCTCTCACGAGATTCAACGGCCTCGTCGCGGCACCAAGCCAGGCGAGAGAGGCCGGTAAATTGCGCCCAGCACGTTTGCCAGCGTAGCACTCCCTCAGGACCGCTCTGGGGTGTCAGCTTTGACCTCTGTGCTCAGGTCCACAGCGTTCTGACTCAAAGGCGAAAGTGCCACCCACCAAACCATACCTGAGCCACACACTTACTTCACTGGGCCTAAACCCAGGGACATCCTCGCCAGTATCTGCAGATGTTCTTGCCCCAGCAGCTCACCACCACCTCCTCAAGGGGCAATTCTGATTGGCTATAAACACTGGCCCCGTTCGTGATGCCCGTGAACGAGAAAAAAAAGTTTACTTTGATCACCTTTTCACCGGCATCACACTGGAATCAGGACACCCAGAGACTCAAAAATACACGAAAACCATCTGAGCTGATTGCCAATTGCATTTTGTCAAGGAAATAGGTTGTTGACATCCATAAACTGCTTGAACTTTGCTCTTATGGTTTATGACATCCTCAGAATTGTTTGATTGAGTTACTGCTCTGTGACTAACTGCCAGTGATCTGTTATACTGGATTTATCAGATTAAGTCCCAGAGGCCTTGCCGTAAAGGGGCCGTGTTGCGTCCTGGGGGGGGGGGGTGTCCGCGGGGGGGGGGGGGGGGGGGGGGGGGGGGTGTCCGCGGGGGGGGGGGTTGCAGTGAGTGGTGGTTATGGTTAAAAGCCTCTGGAGCATTTGCAACAACCTCTTCACATTGCAGCAATATCTACTCTGTGCCCAATGTGCTGAACATCTTTTCCCAATTAGTTTTCCAAATATTCCTGTAGCTCTTCCTTACCCCCCCCCCCCCCCACCCCCCCACTCCTCTCCCCGCACCCCCCATGTGTGATTGGAACATAACAATGATGTCTTGCCAGAGTCATTTTTACAAATTAGTGCTGAACGTCACGACACAGGAGCCAGTAGAGAATTGGAGCCTGAAGGTTTTTTTAAAATAAATTTAGACCCAATTATTTTGTTTTCTTATTAAGGGGCAATTTAGCGTGGCCAATCTCCCTACCCTGCACATCTTTGGGTTCTGTGGGTGAGACCCACGCAGACACGGGAAGAATGTGCAAACTCCACACGGACAGTGACCCGGGGCCGGGATTCGAACCCTGGACCTCGGCGTCGCAGTGGAGCCTGAAGGTTTACGTGATTGAATCAGCTGAAACTCTGATCTGTTTGCTTAAATGGTGTTAAATCACACAGGCTGAATAATCAAAGGCAAAACCCCCAGTTTTCAGACGGGATGATCGGGCTACGGTTTCCAGGGGTGGGTGGTCGGGATAACTATCTTATTTGACTGAGGAGGCCATTCCCATGTCGTCAATGCGATGGCAGTGCCTGGCAGCCGATGTCTCCATGTCTCCGCAGGGCCTGCACCTACAGCTGGTCCTGGCACTCACTGAATGTTGCACTCGTTTTGGCAATGGTTCAACATTTGGGGAAATGGTATAGGCTGAAAAGGCAGCGTTGGACTGGCCTTTAATGCCTATACTAGGCATTCAGGATCAGTGCACAGCGCAAATGAGCTCTTTGCAATACAAAATGACATGAGTTCATTTGGACTAGATTGCACTGGTGTAGGGCATTGTCCACATTTATTGAACATGCATCACACGGTGCACAAAAGGAGCAGGGGGCCTCTGGATGTTCAATCCCAGTGCATGGAATATCTATCCCCAAGACCTCCATTGCAAGACAAAGCCCCCCACACCACACTGACTGTGATGGACAACCCCAAAACATTATGAGAGGAGCCAAAAATGTACGGAGAAATTAATACGCATAAATATAACAGCAGGGGCTGTTTAGCACTGGGCTAAATCGCTGGCTTTGAAAGCAGACCAAGGCAGGCCAGCAGCACGGTTCAATTCCCGTAACAGCCTCCCCGAACAGGCGCCGGAATGTGGCGACTAGGGGCTTTTCACAGTAACTTCATTTGAAGCCTACTTGTGACAATAAGCGATTTATTTATTTATTATTTATTATTATTATATACCACATGATGAAATATTGAGCCAACAGGTTTGATTGGCAGCAACTGGTGACAGTCAGGGAGTGGCTCTGGGCCGAGGGCTGGGGCGAGGGGAGGGATTTGGCAGGGTGCGGTTGTTGGGGTTGGGGGTTGGTCTCAGTGTCTCTGGGCCTGGTGGATAAATCAGCCAGCACGTGACCGCTACTGGACGGTGGGGATATGTGGATGTTGGTTGGGGTTGTGATCCAATGCTGACAACATTGTGCTGCCAGGCACACAGGATAGGTCATTCCCGGAGAGCATGTCAATGAGCTCCTGGTCCTGGTGGGGCTGGGTCCCAGCACAAACAGGAAATGAGCTACGCGAAGGAGGATAAGTGACAGGTTAATACAATAGAACGGCAAACAGTAGCAATTGTGAAAGTGCATTGATTAGGGATTAGATGTAATTGCTTGTGTCTCTGCCTATATCAGTCTAAACAGTTGTGTGGTTTTGCTGCTCATGTGGATGGACTTTATCAATCTTGGTTTCATGGCCTCCCTCTGCAACATAACAATTCTGCGATTCTGTCCAGAGGGGGGTGAGTCACAGATATTGAGTAAGGACGGTAATAGAATTCGGGGTAGAATGCTGTAGATTGGCATCTGCGTGTGAACCCCAGCTCGCGTTTCAGGAGTCAGGAGTCCTTTTTCACACTTCCATTCAATCAGTAAATGTAACAGGCAGTGGTAAACAGCACTCCACTGGCAGATCAGCGCCACCTTCTCCAGGGCAATTACGGATGGGCAAAAAACGCTGCCCAAGCCAGAATGCCCCATTTCGTGAAAAGAATATATAATTTAAACCAAAGGCTACAATATTCGGTTTGTTTCAGAGACAGCACTGTCTGAACCCGTAGATTTCACAAAGCCTTGACTGGGTTTGGTGAGATGGCAATAGGCCTATCAGCAAGTTTAACTCTGTTTCCTGGCCTCCCCCTGATAACGTTTGACAACTTGTACAAAAGTTAATTCTATACTAATAGGTAAATGTAGAGGCAAAGGACAGATATGAGTTCTGAGGCCTTCGATGATGCACTGCTTGCAATCTAAAAATGATCCATCACCACCCTGAGAGTGGCTCAGTGTGCTACGGCAGGTTCACTCAATGAGGAAATAGGTGGGCAATAACACCCAAATGTGGGAAAAATTCAGCCTGGTGGTTCCTGTAAAGAATTTTCTGCAAGTTACACATGGACTGTCCAATAAAAGCTGATCAGAAAGTTTAATCCCTGGAGCCAGCTCTGCTATTCAGTGAGATCCTCGCAGATTTGTGACTGGAATGCACACACCTTTCTTCTTCGACGATCATTCACTAACGAGTATGATTGTCCACGTAGGAAACTCCGTGTTACTGGTCATGCGTTCTGCAGGTCCTTGCATAGCTGGTGAGCCCGATCCCAGAGGCACATCTCCAACTACTCGCTTGGCAGGTGTTTCCCGGAGGTGGGATCGGTCCTTGGGACTCCGGATCACTGGTATTCCTTTCTCAGGCCCCTTTTCTGGGCCTCCTCTTGCCATCGGGTGTTCTCGAAGAATTGTGTCCCTCAACCAGGAGGTTCCTCCAAGTAAGTCTCTTCTGAGCAAGTGTCTCCCAGGTACTGACGTCTATCTTGCATTTCTTGAGGTAAGCCTTCATGGCATCTTTGAAGTGCTTTCTTGATCTCTTGTTTGGAAGCCTTCCATGAGCTGGACAAAGATGATTTGCTTTGGCAGTCGGGACTCTGATATCCGAAGTACATGGCCAGCCCAGCGGAGTTGGTTTTTGGGTGATCACGGCCTCGATGCTGGTGCTCCTGGCTCTCTCGGGGACAATGATGTTAGTACGCCTGTCCTCCCAGACGATGTGGAGAATCTGACTCGGACAGCGTTGATGGTGCCGCTCCCCGGCCTTGAGGTGGCATCTGTATATAGCCCAGGTTGCTGAGCCGTATGGAAGAGTTGGGACGAAGACTGCCGTGTACAAGAGGATCTTGTTCTAAGCATAAATGTCGCAGTTGTCAAAGTCTTTTGTCCTCAGATGCCCGAAGGAGGCACTCGCAGATTGGATACGATGTTGGATCTCCGCATCGATGTCAGCCTGAGATGGGAGGTGGCTCCCCAGGTAGGGGAAATGTTCCACGTCTGGGAGGGTTTCTCCGTTGATCTTGATGGAGGGAGAGACTAGGGGTGGGATTCTCCGTCCCGCCAGCTGTGTTACCCTGTGTGCCGCACCCCCGCCAGCAGCGGGATTCTCCATTCCCGAGCCGGCCAATGGGGTTTCCCATTGTGGTCACCCCACGCATCGGGCGTGGGTGCACTGCTGGCGGACCAGAGGATTCCGCCAGCGGAGAGTTCCGCTGCGGATCATTCCCCGGGGTGGGTTGTTAAAGGACTTGTGACTTCTTGAGGTTGAGGCTGAGACTGATTCTTCCTTATGCTTCCGTGAAGGTGTCACGTGTGGCTTGGAGATTCTCCCCTGAGAGAGTGGAGTTGGCGATGTCATCCACACACTGAAGTTCCACAAGTGATGTCAGCGTTGTTTTCTTCTTGGATTTCTCCGGTTGAGGTTGAAAGGTTTTTCGTCCATCCTGTAGACTATATCCACTCCACCGGGAAGCTCGCTCTTGACAAGGTGAAGGATGGTAGCGATGGAGATGGAGAAAAGGGCAAGGGCGATGACGCATTGCTGCTTGACTCCAGTCTTAACCTCGAAGGTTTCTGTCTTATTTCCGTCAGTGAGGACTATCGCTGACATCTTGTTGGTGGATTTCTCTGGACATCTGGCCCTTTTACAGGGTCTTCCATAGCATTTCCCGAGTCAAACGCCGTGGTCAGATCATGGCCGTGGTCAGGGCCATGTAGAGTGGTTGGTGTTGCTCCAGGCATTTCTCTTGAAGTTGCCGGGCAGTGAAAATCATGTCCATGGTTCCAGGGTTTGGTTGCTGCCACACTGGCTTTCCAGATGTATTTCCTCAGGGACTGGAAGAAGGCGGCTAGCGAGGATTCGGGCGATGATCTTTCCAGCGATGGAGAGTAGGGAGATTTCTCAGTGCTTCCCACAGTCCGCTTTGTCTCCTTACTTAAAGATAGTGGCGATGACGGCATCCCTGAGGTCAGCAAGAATATCTTCTCAGTCCCAGAATTTCAGCAGCAGCTGATGGCGATGACGGGTGATCTCCAAGTTTTAAAATCTCCGCAGGGATCCCGTTCACTCTTGCGGCTTTTCCATTCTTCGCATGTTTAATGGCATCTTCGACTTTGTCCACACTCGGTGGGAGACCAAGATCATCTTTGATGGGGAGTTGGAGATTTCCTCTATGATTGTAGCAGGGTTGAAGAGTTGTTTGAAGTGTTCTCTCCATTGAAGGCTGATGATTTCTTTGTCTCTCTGGAGGATTCCGCCCTTACTCCACACCAGTTTGAGGCCCAAGGTGTTGGGTCCATATATTGCCTTGATGGCATTGAAGAAGCCTGGGTGTTCTTGCCAGCGAGGAATAGCAGCTCCTTAGCTTTGGTTCTTGATTTCTCTCGTTCTCCTTTGTACCCCCGCCTTTGCTGTTTGAGGAACTCCTCTTTGCTGTGCTGGTGATGTTGTTTTGCCAGCCGCGGAGAGCTTTCCTCCTCTTGTCGATGAGATCTTGGATGGTGTGGTCATTCTCGTCGAATCAGTCTTGGTGGTTCCTGGTCTTGCAGCCAGCTTGAGATGACGACTGCCTTCAGCTCTTTCCAGTTTTCCTCCACCCCATTAGGATGAAAGCACCCATGACACACACTTCGGACCTAACCCAAACCTGGATCTCAAACAAATACCTCCACTCCACCCGATCAAAAGCCTTCTCTGCAATCATAGAGACAATGGCCTGACATTTGCAGGAATGCTGCAGGTGGTCAAGGTGAACCTGCTGCCAACTTTCCTGTTTGATTTCCAGACCCTCCCGATCTTGCTCCCCAAGGCCTTCTTCTGGACATTGGAGGCGGTGATTTGGGGGTTTGTATGGGCAGTGAAGGCGCTGAGGGTAAAGAGGGCCCTGGTACAGGGGCAGAGGCAGAAAGGGGCGTTAGCGCTCCCAAACCTGCTGCAATATTGTTAGGCGGCGAATGTGGAGAAGGTGAGCCGATGGTGGGGGCGGGGGGCAAAGTGGGTCAGGATGGGGAGGAGTCCTGTAGGGGATCCAGTCTGAGGGCAATGATGACGGCCCCCCTGCCACTCACTGCGGGGGAGTATACGGGGAGCCTGGTGGTACAGCTGACGATCAGGGTGTGGAGTCAGCTGTGGAGACACTTTAAGTTAGAGGGGATGTTGGTGTTGACACCGCTGTGCGGGAACCGTAGGTTTAAGTCAGGTAGATAGATGGGGTGTATGGGAAGTGGAAGGAGGCTGGGCCAGTGAGGGCAAGGGATGTGTAGTCGGAAGGGAATTTTGCGAGTCTGAATGATTTACAGGTCACAAAGTCCTTGACTCGGGGTAAGCATCTGCGATGGTTGGTTAGCCCTGCTGCCTCAGGGCGCCAAGGACCTGGGTTCAATCCCGGCCCGAGGTCACTGCCCGTGTGGAGTTTACACATTTTCCCCTTGTCTGCGTGGGTCTCACCCCCACAACCCAACAATGTGCAGGGTAGGTGGATTGGCCACGCTAAATTGACCCTTAATTGGAAAAAAAAAAGAATTGGGTACTTATTTTTTAATCATCTGTGATGGTTGGTCCAAGGGTTTTCACTGATGAAGCTTTATGTGATTTCTTCCAGCTTTTCGAACGTTCGATGATGTCAGTTTTACTACTCTCTGGCTGCTGAGGTTGTGTTTCACAGATCCAGTGAACAAGATACATTTGTTCAGACATTTCCCAGCAAAACACTGATGTTTGATCAAACCATAGCAACCGCTCATGTTTTGTCGTCTTCTATTCTTCACATCCTGCCTCTGACTTTTTCCCAGACCTTGTTCTCCTGGTTCCTTGAGCTGATAGTGATCTCCTTCAGAGATCAGGGCCCTCCTACTGTCCTGAATCCTGTTGTAGAGACTGCATTTCTAGAAAGCCTCCAGAAAACCTCAGTAATTTCTTTAGTATCTTTGTTACTTGGCCACATTTTTCCTCAGGCGAGAGTATCTTGTAACTTGGCCATTATTTCCCAGACTGCTTCAGGCCAGGGTGACACTGGGGAAGACAGCATCGCCTGGGAGCATCATATATTCTAGAGATTCTAGAGGAAAAGGTCTGGTGAAGGTGTGGAATTCTACAATCCCACGTGGTGCGCGTTTACCGACATACATACCTTTGTCTGAATATGACGCCATTTATCATAAAACCAATTAGGAATTCAGGAAGGATTTCTTTGTCCAGAGAGTGGGGAGAACGTGGAACTCACGCCCACAATGAATAGTTGAGGCAAATACCAAAGATTAATTTAAAGGGAAGCTGTATTAAGCAGACAAGGAAGAAATTAGTAGAATGTTGTGCTGCTGGACTGAGATGAAACGGGATGGGAGTAGACTTGTGTACAACGGGAACACCAGTTATATGCATAATGCACCTCTTCATTGAGTTGCAGGCAATGCAGCAAGGCCTGGTTGTTTTGGAAGAGCCTGAACATGCTGGGAAATGTAACTGAAGAATGTTTCTCTAACTTGGGGTCCCAAGTGGAGTAAATGTTAGCACATCTTGCAACAGGGTCAGTAGGTTACTGCTAATCAAAACTGGAACTTGGGGCAGCACGGTAGCATTGTGGATAGCACAATTGCTTCACAGCTCCAGGGTCACAGGTTTGATTCCGGCTTGGGTCACTGTCTGTGCGGAGTCTGCACATCCTCCCCGTGTGTGCGTGGGTTTCCTCCGGGTGCTCCGGTTTCCTCCCACAGTCCAAAGATGTGCAGGTTAGGTGGATTGGCCATGATCAATTGCCCTTAGTGTTGGGTGGGTTTACTGGGTTATGGGGATAGGGTGGAGGTGTTGGCCTGGTGTAGGGTGCTCTTTCCAAGAGCCGGTGCAGACTCGATGGGCTGAATGGCCTCCTCCTGCACTGTAAATTCAATGAAAGCCCTGGACTCAGCTTCAACCATTTTATCCCATTGCCTAATTTCCATAGCAAAATCAGGGAAACCAATAGAAAACCAACAGATTCTTAGCTGACGCACAGGTTTCTAACTATTGTGAAAGTGCAGGTATAAATACCAAGTGTAGCGAGGCCCTCCTTAATCTGTCTGAACAAACTTGCCTTCAATTTACAAAAATTAGAATCCATATTGTAGATAAGTGAATTGTGGAATTTGATTGGCTCATTTCTTTTGTTTTTCTTTAATGATGGACCTGCTTCCGTGTGATAACTTTTCAGATTACACCCTATTAATCTTCCTGATTAATAAGCTGAAAGGCAAGTTTTGACTTTACTAAATATTGTTGATCAGACCTGGAAAACATGTTTCGTTTCTTTCAGGTTTCTAAATCCACGTTTATTATTAGGTTGAAACCTTCTTCCCGTGCTTAAGGTTCAATTAAAACTTAATGTATTTTGATAGAAACTCATTTATTCTTTCATTCATTCATTAAACAATTACTTATTCACGTTGGTTTACCACAGGAACTGTATAAAGTATGAATTTAATTGGTATTTGGATTGAATCTTATACGCCCATCTTGCTCATTCAAGGTATTGTGTGACTCTCAGCAATTTAGGATGTGTAAAGTGAATTGAGTAAAGCATAAATGGATTTAATTAATGACTTTAAAATATTTACAGTACATTTATTTCAAAATGTGTTCCTCACGGTCAACTCCCCCCATAGCGATTTGCTCAATTCTACCCAGAATGCATCCTCTGGTCCACAATATGCCTCCCTTTCAGTCTCCACCACCAGTGGCAGCAGACTTGTATCCTCCCTCACCCCTCCACAATTCTCCTCTTCAAATTCTTCATCTCTGTACCTCTCTCCATTCTTTCAAAGCCGCCTTCTTCGGCCTGTTAAAGCTCATTAAGACCGCTAATGATGAATTATGAGAAAAAGGCTCAGAGCAGAAAGATGTGATTACAGCATGATATTTGCGTAGACAGACAAGGCAAAAGAGTAAAGTGTAATATCGGGAAATGGAAAGCAGACTGTGGCAGGAAATGATAGAGAGTACAAATCTAAAAGTAAATCAACAGAGGAAATCAGAGGTTTTAATAAAATTCATAAAAGGAAGAAGGTTCTGTATCTGAAAACATGAACCACTGATGTGGGGGTCTGATGGGGGGAGTCTGATGGGGGAGTCTGATGGGGGGAGTCTGATGGGGAGAGTCTGATGGGGGGTCTGATGGGGGGGTCTGATGGGGGGAGTCTGATTGGGGGTCTGATGGGGGGTCTGATGGGGGAGTCTGATGGGGAGAGTCTGATGGGGGGAGTCTGATGGGGGGAGTCTGATGGGGGGATCTGATGGGGGAGTCTGATTGGGGGTCTGATGGGGGGTCTGATGGGGGAGTCTGATGGGGGAGTCTGATGGGGGAGTCTGATGGGGGGAGTCTGATGGGGAGAGTCTGATGGGGGGTCTGATGGGGGGGTCTGATGGGGGGAGTCTGATTGGGGGTCTGATGGGGGGTCTGATGGGGGAGTCTGATGGGGAGAGTCTGATGGGGGGAGTCTGATGGGGACAGTCTGATGGGGGGATCTGATGGGGGAGTCTGATGGGGGAGTCTGATGGGGGGAGTCTGATGGGGGGGTCTGATGGGGAGGGTCTGATGGGGGAGTCTGATGGGGGGGTCTGATGGGGGAGTCTGATGGGGGGGTCTGATGGGGGAGTCTGATGGGGGAGTCTGATGGGGGAGTCTGATGGGGGGAGTCTGATGGGGGGGTCTGATGGGGAGGGTCTGATGGGGGAGTCTGATGGGGGGGTCTGATGGGGGAGTCTGATGGGGGGGTCTGATGGGGGAGTCTGATGGGGGGGTCTGATGGGGGAGTCTGATGGGGGGGTCTGATGGGGGGAGTCTGATGGGGGGAGTCTGATGGGGGAGTCTGATGGGGGAGTCTGATGGGGGAGTCTGATGGGGGGAGTCTGATGGGGGAGTCTGATGGGGGGAGTCTGATGGGGGGGTGTCTGATGGGGGAGTCTGATGGGGGAGTCTGATGGGGGGGTCTGATGGGGGGAGTCTGATGGGGAGTCTGATGGGGGGAGTCTGATGGGGGGGTCTGATGGGGGGTCTGATGGGGGGGTCTGATGCGGGAGTCTGATGGGGGAGTCTGATGGGGGAGTCTGATGGGGGGAGTCTGATGGGGGAGTCTGATGGGGGGAGTCTGATGGGGGGGTGTCTGATTGGGGAGTCTGATGGGGGGAGTCTGATGGGGGGAGTCTGATGGGGGGGGTGTCTGATGGGGGAGTCTGATGGGGGAGTCTGATGGGGGGGTGTCTGATGGGGGAGTCTGATGGGGGGAGTCTGATGGGGGGAGTCTGATGGGGGGAGTCTGATGGGGAGTCTGATGGGGGGTCTGATGGGGGGAGTCTGATGGGGAGTCTGATGGGGGGAGTCTGATGGGGGGGTCTGATGGGGGGTCTGATGGGGGGGTCTGATGCGGGAGTCTGATGGGGGAGTCTGATGGGGGAGTCTGATGGGGGGAGTCTGATGGGGGAGTCTGATGGGGGGAGTCTGATGGGGGGGTGTCTGATTGGGGAGTCTGATGGGGGGAGTCTGATGGGGGGAGTCTGATGGGGGGAGTCTGATGGGGAGTCTGATGGGGAGTCTGATGGGGGAGTCTGATGGGGGAGTCTGATGGGACAGTCTGATGGGGGAGTCTGATGGGGGAGTCTGATGTGGGAGTCTGATGGGGGGAGTCTGATGGGGGAGTCTGATGGGGAGAGTCTGATGGGGGGGTCTGATGGGGAGGGTCTGATTGGGGAGAGTCTGATGGGGTAGCCTGATGGGGAGTCTGATGGAGGGTCTGATGGGGGTGTCTGATGGGGAGAGTCTGATGGGGGAGCCTGATGGGGAGTCTGATGGAGGGTCTGATGGGGGGAGTCTGATGGGGGGTCTGATGGGGGGAGTCTGATGGGGGAGGGTCTGATGGGGATGCCTGATGGGGAGAGTCTGATGGGGGGGTGTCTGATGGGGGAGTCTGATGGGGGAGTCTGATGGGGGGGTCTGATGGGGGGAGTCTGATGGGGAGTCTGATGGGGGGAGTCTGATGGGGGGGTCTGATGGGGGGTCTGATGGGGGGGTCTGATGCGGGAGTCTGATGGGGGAGTCTGATGGGGGAGTCTGATGGGGGGAGTCTGATGGGGGAGTCTGATGGGGGGAGTCTGATGGGGGGGTGTCTGATTGGGGAGTCTGATGGGGGGAGTCTGATGGGGGGAGTCTGATGGGGGGGTGTCTGATGGGGGAGTCTGATGGGGGAGTCTGATGGGGGGGTGTCTGATGGGGGAGTCTGATGGGGGGAGTCTGATGGGGGGAGTCTGATGGGGGGAGTCTGATGGGGAGTCTGATGGGGGAGTCTGATGGGGGGGTCTGATGCGGGAGTCTGATGGGGGAGTCTGATGGGGGAGTCTGATGGGGGGAGTCTGATGGGGGAGTCTTAATGGGGGGAGTCTGATGGGGGGGTGTCTGATTGGGGAGTCTGATGGGGGGAGTCTGATGGGGGGAGTCTGATGGGGGGGGTGTCTGATGGGGGGGTCTGATGAGGGAGTCTGATGGGGGGGTGTCTGATGGGGGAGTCTGATGGGGGGAGTCTGATGGGGGGAGTCTGATGGGGGGAGTCTGATGGGGAGTCTGATGGGGAGTCTGATGGGGGAGTCTGATGGGGGGAGTCTGATGGGGGAGTCTGATGGGGGGAGTCTGATGGGGGGGTCTGATGGGGAGGGTCTGATTGGGGAGTCTGATGGGGAGAGTCTGATTGGGGAGCCTGATGGGGAGTCTGATGGGGGGTCTGATGGGGGGTCTGATGGGGGTGTCTGATGGGGAGAGTATGATGGGGGGTCTGATGGGGGAGTCTGATGGGGGGAGTCTGATGGGGGGAGTCTGATGGGGAGTCTGATGGGGAGTCTGATGTGGGAGTCTGATGGGGGGAGTCTGATGGGGGAGTCTGATGGGGGGAGTCTGATGGGGAGAGTCTGATGGGGGAGCCTGATGGGGAGTCTGATGGGGGGTCTGATGGGGGGTCTGATGGGGGAGTCTGATGGGGAGAGTATGATGGGGGGTCTGATGGGGGAGTCTGATGGGGGGTCTGATGGGGGGAGTCTGATGGGGGAGGGTCTGATGGGGATGCCTGATGGGGAGAGTCTGATGGGGGAGTCTGATGGGGGAGGGTCTGATGGGGGTGTCTGATGGGGAGAGTCTGATGGGGAGAGTCTGATGGGGGTGTCTGATTTGGGGGAATCTGATGGGGGAGTCTGATGGGGGAGTCTGATGGGGGAGTCTGATGGGGGGAGTCTGATGGCGGGGTCTGATGGGGGGAGTCTGATGGGGGAGTCTGATGTGGGAGTCTGATGGGGGGAGTCTGATGGGGGGAGTCTGATGGGGGAGTCTGATGGGGGGAGTCTGATGGGGGGGTCTGATTGGGGAGAGTCTGATGGGGGGTCTGATGGGGGGTCTGATGGGGGGAGTCTGATGGGGGGGTCTGATGGGGGGAGTCTGATGGGGGGGTCTGATGGGGAGGGTCTGATGGGGGAGTCTGATGGGGGGGTCTGATGGGGGAGTCTGATGGGGGAGTCTGATGGGGGGTTCTGATGGGGGAGTCTGATGGGGGAGTCTGATGGGGGGGTCTGATGGGGGGAGTCTGATGGGGAGTCTGATGGGGGGAGTCTGATGGGGAGAGTCTGATGGGGGGGTCTGATGGGGGGGTCTGATGGGGGAGTCTGATGGGGGAGTCTGATGGGGGAGTCTGATGGGGGGAGTCTGATGGGGGAGTCTGATGGGGGGAGTCAGATGGGGGGGTGTCTGATGGGGGAGTCTGATGGGGGGGTCTGAATGGGGGAGTCTGATGGGGAGTCTGATGGAGGGAGTCTGATGGGGGGGTCTGATGGGGGGTCTGATGGGGGGGTCTGATGGGGCAGTCTGATGGGGGAGTCTGATGGGGGAGTCTGATGGGGGGAGTCTGATGGGGGAGTCTGATGGGGGGAGTCTGATGGGGGGGTGTCTGATGGGGGAGTCTGATGGGGGGAGTCTGATGGGGGAGTCTGATGGGGGGGGGTGTCTGATGGGGGAGTCTGATGGGGGGAGTCTGATGGGGGGGTGTGTGATGGGGGAGTCTGATGGGGGGAGTCTGATGGGGGGAGTCTGATGGGGAGTCTGATGGGGAGTCTGATGGGGGAGTCTGATGGGGGAGTCTGATGGGACAGTCTGATGGGGGAGTCTGATGGGGGAGTCTGATGTGGGAGTCTGATGGGGGGAGTCTGATGGGGAGTCTGATGGGGGGAGTCTGATGGGGGGGTCTGATGGGGGAGTCTGATGTGGGAGTCTGATGGGGGAGTCTGATGGGGGGAGTCTGATGGGGGGGTCTGATGTGGGAGTCTGATGGGGGGAGTCTGATGGGGGAGTCTGATGGGGCGAGTCTGATGGGGGGGTCTGATGGGGGGAGTCTGATGGGGGAGGGTCTGATGGGGGTGCCTGATGGGGAGAGTCTGATGGGGGAGTCTGATGGGGGAGGGTCTGATGGGGGTGTCTGATGTGGAGAGTCTGATGGGGAGAGTCTGATGGGGGTGTCTGATGGGGGGAGTCTGATGGGGGAGTCTGATGGGGGAGTCTGATGGGGGGAGTCTGATGGTGGGCTGATGGGGGGAGTCTGATGGGGGAGTCTGATGTGGGAGTCTGATGGGGGGAGTCTGATGGGGGAGACTGATGGGGGAGTCTGATGGGGGGAGTCTGATGGTGGGGTCTGATGGGGAGGGTCTGATTGGGGAGTCTGATGGGGAGAGTCTGATGGGGGGAGTCTGATGGGGGGTCTGATGGGGGGTCTGATGGGGGGAGTCTGATGGGGGAGGGTCTGATGGGGGTGACTGATGGGGAGAGTCTGATGGGGAGAGTCTGATGGGGGTGTCTGATGGGGGGAGTCTGATGGGGGTGTATGATGGGGGGAGTCTGATGGGGGGGTCTGATGGGGGGAGTCTGATGGGGGTGTCTGATGGGGGGAGTCTGATGGGGGGGTCTGATGGGGGGAGTGTGATGGGGGGTCTGATGGAGGGAGTCTGATGGGGGAGGGTCTGATGGGGGTGTCTGATGGGGAGAGTCTGATGGGGAGAGTCTGATGGGGGTGTCTGATGGGGGGAGACTGATGGGGGTGTCTGATGGGGGGAGTCTGATGGGGGTGTCTGATGGGGGGAGTCTGATGGGGGAGTCTGATGGGGGAGTCTGGTGGGGGGAGTCTGATGGTGAGGATCTGATGGGGGAGTCTGATGGGGAAGTCTGATGGTGGGAGCCTGATGGGGGGTCTGATGGGGGAGTCTGATTGGGGAGTCTGATGGGGGGAGTCTGATGGGGGGAGTCTGATGGGGGGGGGGGGTCTGATGGGGGAGTCTGATGGGGGAGTCTGATGGGTGGAGTCTGATGGGGGGGGTCTGATGGGGGAGTCTGATGGGGAGTCTGATGGGGGCAGTCTGATGGGGAGTCTAATGGGGGGAGTCTGATGGGGGGGGGGTCTGATGGGGGAGTCTGATGGGGGAGTCTGATGGGAGGAGTCTGATGGGGGTTGTCTGATGGGTGAGTCTGATGGGGGAGTCTGATGGGGGGAGTCTGATGGGGAGTCTAATGGGGGGAGTCTGATGGGGGAGTCTGATGGGGGAGTCTGATGGGGAGTCTGATGGGGAGTCTGGTGGGGGTTGTGATGGGGAGTCCGATGGGGAGTCTGATGGGGGAGTCTGATGGGGGCGTCTGATGGGGGGAGTCTGATGGGGGGAGTCTGATGGGGGAGTCTAATGGGGAGTCTGATGGGGGGGTGTCTGATTGGGGAGTCTGATGGGGGGAGTCTGATGGGGGGAGTCTGATGGGGGGGTGTCTGATGGGGGAGTCTGATGGGGGAGTCTGATGGGGGGGTGTCTGATGGGGGAGTCTGATGGGGGGAGTCTGATGGGGGGAGTCTGATGGGGGGAGTCTGATGGGGAGTCTGATGGGGGAGTCTGATGGGGGGGTCTGATGCGGGAGTCTGATGGGGGAGTCTGATGGGGGAGTCTGATGGGGGGAGTCTGATGGGGGAGTCTTAATGGGGGGAGTCTGATGGGGGGGTGTCTGATTGGGGAGTCTGATGGGGGGAGTCTGATGGGGGGAGTCTGATGGGGGGGGTGTCTGTTGGGGGGGTCTGATGGGGGAGTCTGATGGGGGGGTGTCTGATGGGGGAGTCTGATGGAGGGAGTCTGATGGGGGGAGTCTGATGGGGGGAGTCTGATGGGGAGTCTGATGGGGAGTCTGATGGGGGAGTCTGATGGGGGGAGTCTGATGGGGGAGTCTGATGGGGGGAGTCTGATGGGGGGGTCTGATGGGGAGGGTCTGATTGGGGAGTCTGATGGGGAGAGTCTGATTGGGGAGCCTGATGGGGAGTCTGATGGGGGGTCTGATGGGGGGTCTGATGGGGGTGTCTGATGGGGAGAGTATGATGGGGGGTCTGATGGGGGAGTCTGATGGGGGGTCTGATGGGGGGTCTGATGGGGGTGTCTGATGGGGAGAGTATGATGGGGGGTCTGATGGGGGAGTCTGATGGGGGGAGTCTGATGGGGGGAGTCTGATGGGGAGTCTGATGGGGAGTCTGATGTGGGAGTCTGATGGGGGGAGTCTGATGGGGGAGTCTGATGGGGGGAGTCTGATGGGGAGAGTCTGATGGGGGAGCCTGATGGGGAGTCTGATGGGGGGTCTGATGGGGGGTCTGATGGGGGTGTCTGATGGGGAGAGTATGATGGGGGGTCTGATGGGGGAGTCTGATGGGGGGTCTGATGGGGGGAGTCTGATGGGGGAGGGTCTGATGGGGATGCCTGATGGGGAGAGTCTGATGGGGGAGTCTGATGGGGGAGGGTCTGATGGGGGTGTCTGATGGGGAGAGTCTGATGGGGAGAGTCTGATGGGGGTGTCTGATTTGGGGGAATCTGATGGGGGAGTCTGATGGGGGAGTCTGATGGGGGAGTCTGATGGGGGGAGTCTGATGGCGGGGTCTGATGGGGGGAGTCTGATGGGGGAGTCTGATGTGGGAGTCTGATGGGGGGAGTCTGATGGGGGGAGTCTGATGGGGGAGTCTGATGGGGGGAGTCTGATGGGGGGGTCTGATTGGGGAGAGTCTGATGGGGGGTCTGATGGGGGGTCTGATGGGGGGAGTCTGATGGGGGGGTCTGATGGGGGGGAGTCTGATGGGGGGGTCTGATGGGGAGGGTCTGATGGGGGAGTCTGATGGGGGGAGTCTGATGGGGGGAGTCTGATGGGGGAGTCTAATGGGGAGTCTGATGGGGGGGTGTCTGATTGGGGAGTCTGATGGGGGGAGTCTGATGGGGGGAGTCTGATGGGGGGGTGTCTGATGGGGGAGTCTGATGGGGGAGTCTGATGGGGGGGTGTCTGATGGGGGAGTCTGATGGGGGGAGTCTGATGGGGGGAGTCTGATGGGGGGAGTCTGATGGGGAGTCTGATGGGGGAGTCTGATGGGGGGGTCTGATGCGGGAGTCTGATGGGGGAGTCTGATGGGGGAGTCTGATGGGGGGAGTCTGATGGGGGAGTCTTAATGGGGGGAGTCTGATGGGGGGGTGTCTGATTGGGGAGTCTGATGGGGGGAGTCTGATGGGGGGAGTCTGATGGGGGGGGTGTCTGATGGGGGGGTCTGATGGGGGAGTCTGATGGGGGGGTGTCTGATGGGGGAGTCTGATGGGGGGAGTCTGATGGGGGGAGTCTGATGGGGGGAGTCTGATGGGGAGTCTGATGGGGAGTCTGATGGGGGAGTCTGATGGGGGGAGTCTGATGGGGGAGTCTGATGGGGGGAGTCTGATGGGGGGGTCTGATGGGGAGGGTCTGATTGGGGAGTCTGATGGGGAGAGTCTGATTGGGGAGCCTGATGGGGAGTCTGATGGGGGGTCTGATGGGGGGTCTGATGGGGGTGTCTGATGGGGAGAGTATGATGGGGGGTCTGATGGGGGAGTCTGATGGGGGGTCTGATGGGGGGTCTGATGGGGGTGTCTGATGGGGAGAGTATGATGGGGGGTCTGATGGGGGAGTCTGATGGGGGGAGTCTGATGGGGGGAGTCTGATGGGGAGTCTGATGGGGAGTCTGATGTGGGAGTCTGATGGGGGGAGTCTGATGGGGGAGTCTGATGGGGGGAGTCTGATGGGGAGAGTCTGATGGGGGAGCCAGATGGGGAGTCTGATGGGGGGTCTGATGGGGGGTCTGATGGGGGTGTCTGATGGGGAGAGTATGATGGGGGGTCTGATGGGGGAGTCTGATGGGGGGTCTGATGGGGGGAGTCTGATGGGGGAGGGTCTGATGGGGATGCCTGATGGGGAGAGTCTGATGGGGGAGTCTGATGGGGGAGGGTCTGATGGGGGTGTCTGATGGGGAGAGTCTGATGGGGAGAGTCTGATGGGGGTGTCTGATTTGGGGGAATCTGATGGGGGAGTCTGATGGGGGAGTCTGATGGGGGAGTCTGATGGGGGGAGTCTGATGGCGGGGCCTGATGGGGGGAGTCTGATGGGGGAGTCTGATGTGGGAGTCTGATGGGGGAGTCTGATGGGGGGAGTCTGATGGGGGAGTCTGATGAGGGGAGTCTGATGGGGGGGTCTGATTGGGGAGAGTCTGATGGGGGGTCTGATGGGGGGTCTGATGGGGGGAGTCTGATGGGGGGGTCTGATGGGGGGAGTCTGATGGGGGGGTCTGATGGGGAGGGTCTGATGGGGGAGTCTGATGGGGGGGTCTGATGGGGGAGTCTGATGGGGGAGTCTGATGGGGGGTTCTGATGGGGGAGTCTGATGGGGGAGTCTGATGGGGGGGTCTGATGGGGGGAGTCTGATGGGGAGTCTGATGGGGGGAGTCTGATGGGGAGAGTCTGATGGGGGGGTCTGATGGGGGGGTCTGATGGGGGAGTCTGATGGGGGAGTCTGATGGGGGAGTCTGATGGGGGGAGTCTGATGGGGGAGTCTGATGGGGGGAGTCAGATGGGGGGGTGTCTGATGGGGGAGTCTGATGGGGGGGTCTGAATGGGGGAGTCTGATGGGGAGTCTGATGGAGGGAGTCTGATGGGGGGGTCTGATGGGGGGTCTGATGGGGGGGTCTGATGGGGCAGTCTGATGGGGGAGTCTGATGGGGGAGTCTGATGGGGGGAGTCTGATGGGGGAGTCTGATGGGGGGAGTCTGATGGGGGGGGTGTCTGATGGGGGAGTCTGATGGGGGGAGTCTGATGGGGGAGTCTGATGGGGGGGGGTGTCTGATGGGGGAGTCTGATGGGGGGAGTCTGATGGGGGGTGTCTGATGGGGGAGTCTGATGGGGGGAGTCTGATGGGGGGAGTCTGATGGGGAGTCTGATGGGGAGTCTGATGGGGGAGTCTGATGGGGGAGTCTGATGGGACAGTCTGATGGGGGAGTCTGATGGGGGAGTCTGATGTGGGAGTCTGATGGGGGGAGTCTGATGGGGAGTCTGATGGGGGGAGTCTGATGGGGGGGTCTGATGGGGGAGTCTGATGTGGGAGTCTGATGGGGGAGTCTGATGGGGGGAGTCTGATGGGGGGGTCTGATGTGGGAGTCTGATGGGGGGAGTCTGATGGGGGAGTCTGATGGGGGGAGTCTGATGGGGGGGTCTGATGGGGGGAGTCTGATGGGGGAGGGTCTGATGGGGGTGCCTGATGGGGAGAGTCTGATGGGGGAGTCTGATGGGGGAGGGTCTGATGGGGATGTCTGATGTGGAGAGTCTGATGGGGAGAGTCTGATGGGGGTGTCTGATGGGGGGAGTCTGATGGGGGAGTCTGATGGGGGAGTCTGATGGGGGGAGTCTGATGGTGGGCTGATGGGGGGAGTCTGATGGGGGAGTCTGATGTGGGAGTCTGATGGGGGGAGTCTGATGGGGGAGACTGATGGGGGAGTCTGATGGGGGGAGTCTGATGGTGGGGTCTGATGGGGAGGGTCTGATTGGGGAGTCTGATGGGGAGAGTCTGATGGGGGGAGTCTGATGGGGGGTCTGATGGGGGGTCTGATGGGGGGAGTCTGATGGGGGAGGGTCTGATGGGGGTGACTGATGGGGAGAGTCTGATGGGGAGAGTCTGATGGGGGTGTCTGATGGGGGGAGTCTGATGGGGGTGTATGATGGGTGGAGTCTGATGGGGGGGGTCTGATGGGGGGAGTCTGATGGGGGTGTCTGATGGGGGGAGTCTGATGGGGGGGTCTGATGGGGGGAGTGTGATGGGGGGTCTGATGGAGGGAGTCTGATGGGGGAGGGTCTGATGGGGGTGTCTGATGGGGAGAGTCTGATGGGGAGAGTCTGATGGGGGTGTCTGATGGGGGGAGACTGATGGGGGTGTCTGATGGGGGGAGTCTGATGGGGGTGTCTGATGGGGGGAGTCTGATGGGGGAGTCTGATGGGGGAGTCTGGTGGGGGGAGTCTGATGGTGAGGATCAGATGGGGGAGTCTGATGGGGAAGTCTGATGGTGGGAGCCTGATGGGGGGTCTGATGGGGGAGTCTGATTGGGGAGTCTGATGGGGGGAGTCTGATGGGGGGAGTCTGATGGGGGGGGGGGTCTGATGGGGGAGTCTGATGGGGGAGTCTGATGGGTGGAGTCTGATGGGGGGGGTCTGATGGGGGAGTCTGATGGGGAGTCTGATGGGGGCAGTCTGATGGGGAGTCTAATGGGGGGAGTCTGATGGGGGGGGGTCTGATGGGGGAGTCTGATGGGGGAGTCTGATGGGAGGAGTCTGATGGGGGGGTCTGATGGGTGAGTCTGATGGGGGAGTCTGATGGGGGGAGTCTGATGGGGAGTCTAATGGGGGGAGTCTGATGGGGGAGTCTGATGGGGGAGTCTGATGGGGAGTCTGATGGGGAGTCTGGTGGGGGTTGTGATGGGGAGTCCGATGGGGAGTCTGATGGGGGAGTCTGATGGGGGGTCTGATGGGGGGTCTGATGGGGGTGTCTGATGGGGAGAGTATGATGGGGGGTCTGATGGGGGAGTCTGATGGGGGGTCTGATGGGGGGTCTGATGGGGGTGTCTGATGGGGAGAGTATGATGGGGGGTCTGATGGGGGAGTCTGATGGGGGGAGTCTGATGGGGGGAGTCTGATGGGGAGTCTGATGGGGAGTCTGATGTGGGAGTCTGATGGGGGGAGTCTGATGGGGGAGTCTGATGGGGGGAGTCTGATGGGGAGAGTCTGATGGGGGAGCCTGATGGGGAGTCTGATGGGGGGTCTGATGGGGGGTCTGATGGGGGTGTCTGATGGGGTGAGTATGATGGGGGGTCTGATGGGGGAGTCTGATGGGGGGTCTGATGGGGGGAGTCTGATGGGGGAGGGTCTGATGGGGATGCCTGATGGGGAGAGTCTGATGGGGGAGTCTGATGGGGGAGGGTCTGATGGGGGTGTCTGATGGGGAGAGTCTGATGGGGAGAGTCTGATGGGGGTGTCTGATTTGGGGGAATCTGATGGGGGAGTCTGATGGGGGAGTCTGATGGGGGAGTCTGATGGGGGGAGTCTGATGGCGGGGCCTGATGGGGGGAGTCTGATGGGGGAGTCTGATGTGGGAGTCTGATGGGGGGAGTCTGATGGGGGGAGTCTGATGGGGGAGTCTGATGAGGGGAGTCTGATGGGGGGGTCTGATTGGGGAGAGTCTGATGGGGGGTCTGATGGGGGGTCTGATGGGGGGAGTCTGATGGGGGGGTCTGATGGGGGGAGTCTGATGGGGGGGTCTGATGGGGAGGGTCTGATGGGGGAGTCTGATGGGGGGGTCTGATGGGGGAGTCTGATGGGGGAGTCTGATGGGGGGTTCTGATGGGGGAGTCTGATGGGGGAGTCTGATGGGGGGGTCTGATGGGGGGAGTCTGATGGGGAGTCTGATGGGGGGAGTCTGATGGGGAGAGTCTGATGGGGGGGTCTGATGGGGGGGTCTGATGGGGGAGTCTGATGGGGGAGTCTGATGGGGGAGTCTGATGGGGGGAGTCTGATGGGGGAGTCTGATGGGGGGAGTCAGATGGGGGGGTGTCTGATGGGGGAGTCTGATGGGGGGGTCTGAATGGGGGAGTCTGATGGGGAGTCTGATGGAGGGAGTCTGATGGGGGGGTCTGATGGGGGGTCTGATGGGGGGGTCTGATGGGGCAGTCTGATGGGGGAGTCTGATGGGGGAGTCTGATGGGGGGAGTCTGATGGGGGAGTCTGATGGGGGGAGTCTGATGGGGGGGGTGTCTGATGGGGGAGTCTGATGGGGGGAGTCTGATGGGGGAGTCTGATGGGGGGGGGTGTCTGATGGGGGAGTCTGATGGGGGGAGTCTGATGGGGGGTGTCTGATGGGGGAGTCTGATGGGGGGAGTCTGATGGGGGGAGTCTGATGGGGAGTCTGATGGGGAGTCTGATGGGGGAGTCTGATGGGGGAGTCTGATGGGACAGTCTGATGGGGGAGTCTGATGGGGGAGTCTGATGTGGGAGTCTGATGGGGGGAGTCTGATGGGGAGTCTGATGGGGGGAGTCTGATGGGGGGGTCTGATGGGGGAGTCTGATGTGGGAGTCTGATGGGGGAGTCTGATGGGGGGAGTCTGATGGGGGGGTCTGATGTGGGAGTCTGATGGGGGGAGTCTGATGGGGGAGTCTGATGGGGGGAGTCTGATGGGGGGGTCTGATGGGGGGAGTCTGATGGGGGAGGGTCTGATGGGGGTGCCTGATGGGGAGAGTCTGATGGGGGAGTCTGATGGGGGAGGGTCTGATGGGGGTGTCTGATGTGGAGAGTCTGATGGGGAGAGTCTGATGGGGGTGTCTGATGGGGGGAGTCTGATGGGGGAGTCTGATGGGGGAGTCTGATGGGGGGAGTCTGATGGTGGGCTGATGGGGGGAGTCTGATGGGGGAGTCTGATGTGGGAGTCTGATGGGGGGAGTCTGATGGGGGAGACTGATGGGGGAGTCTGATGGGGGGAGTCTGATGGTGGGGTCTGATGGGGAGGGTCTGATTGGGGAGTCTGATGGGGAGAGTCTGATGGGGGGAGTCTGATGGGGGGTCTGATGGGGGGTCTGATGGGGGGAGTCTGATGGGGGAGGGTCTGATGGGGGTGACTGATGGGGAGAGTCTGATGGGGAGAGTCTGATGGGGGTGTCTGATGGGGGGAGTCTGATGGGGGTGTATGATGGGGGGAGTCTGATGGGGGGGGTCTGATGGGGGGAGTCTCATGGGGGTGTCTGATGGGGGGAGTCTGATGGGGGGGTCTGATGGGGGGAGTGTGATGGGGGGTCTGATGGAGGGAGTCTGATGGGGGAGGGTCTGATGGGGGTGTCTGATGGGGAGAGTCTGATGGGGAGAGTCTGATGGGGGTGTCTGATGGGGGGAGACTGATGGGGGTGTCTGATGGGGGGAGTCTGATGGGGGTGTCTGATGGGGGGAGTCTGATGGGGGAGTCTGATGGGGGAGTCTGGTGGGGGGAGTCTGATGGTGAGGATCAGATGGGGGAGTCTGATGGGGAAGTCTGATGGTGGGAGCCTGATGGGGGGTCTGATGGGGGAGTCTGATTGGGGAGTCTGATGGGGGGAGTCTGATGGGGGGAGTCTGATGGGGGGGGGGGTCTGATGGGGGAGTCTGATGGGGGAGTCTGATGGGTGGAGTCTGATGGGGGGGGTCTGATGGGGGAGTCTGATGGGGAGTCTGATGGGGGCAGTCTGATGGGGAGTCTAATGGGGGGAGTCTGATGGGGGGGGGTCTGATGGGGGAGTCTGATGGGGGAGTCTGATGGGAGGAGTCTGATGGGGGGGTCTGATGGGTGAGTCTGATGGGGGAGTCTGATGGGGGGAGTCTGATGGGGAGTCTAATGGGGGGAGTCTGATGGGGGAGTCTGATGGGGGAGTCTGATGGGGAGTCTGATGGGGAGTCTGGTGGGGGTTGTGATGGGGAGTCCGATGGGGAGTCTGATGGGGGAGTCTGATGGGGGCGTCTGATGGGGGGAGTCTGATGGGGGGAGTCTGATGGGGAGTCTAATGGGGAGTCTGATGGGGGAGTCTGATGGGGGAGTCTGATGGGGGCGTCTGAATAGGGGAGTCTGATGGGGGGAGTCTGATGGGGAGTCTTATGGGGGAGTCTGATGGGGGAGTCTGATGGGGAGTCTGATGGGGAGTCTGATGGGGAGTTTGATGGGGAGTCTGATGGGGAGTCTGATGGGGGGTCTGATGGGGAGTCTGATGGGGAGTCTGATGGGGATTCTGATGGGGGGTCTGATGGGGGAGTCTGATGGGGGAGTCTGATGGGGGGAGTCTGATGGGGGAAGTCTGATGGGGGCGTCTGAATAGGGGAGTCTGATGGGGGGAGTCTGATGGGGAGTCTTATGGGGGAGTCTGATGGGGGAGTCTGATGGGGAGTCTGATGGGGAGTCTGATGGGGAGTCTGATGGGGAGTTTGATGGGGAGTCTGATGGGGAGTCTGATGGGGGGAGTCTGATGGGGAGAGTCTGATGGGGGGGTCTGATGGGGGGGTCTGATGGGGGAGTCTGATGGGGGAGTCTGATGGGGGAGTCTGATGGGGGGAGTCTGATGGGGGAGTCTGATGGGGGGAGTCAGATGGGGGGGTGTCTGATGGGGGAGTCTGATGGGGGGGTCTGAATGGGGGAGTCTGATGGGGAGTCTGATGGAGGGAGTCTGATGGGGGGGTCTGATGGGGGGTCTGATGGGGGGGTCTGATGGGGCAGTCTGATGGGGGAGTCTGATGGGGGAGTCTGATGGGGGGAGTCTGATGGGGGAGTCTGATGGGGGGAGTCTGATGGGGGGGGTGTCTGATGGGGGAGTCTGATGGGGGGAGTCTGATGGGGGAGTCTGATGGGGGGGGGTGTCTGATGGGGGAGTCTGATGGGGGGAGTCTGATGGGGGGGTGTCTGATGGGGGAGTCTGATGGGGGGAGTCTGATGGGGGGAGTCTGATGGGGAGTCTGATGGGGAGTCTGATGGGGGAGTCTGATGGGGGAGTCTGATGGGACAGTCTGATGGGGGAGTCTGATGGTGGAGTCTGATGTGGGAGTCTGATGGGGGGAGTCTGATGGGGAGTCTGATGGGGGGAGTCTGATGGGGGGGTCTGATGGGGGAGTCTGATGTGGGAGTCTGATGGGGGAGTCTGATGGGGGGAGTCTGATGGGGGGGTCTGATGTGGGAGTCTGATGGGGGGAGTCTGATGGGGGAGTCTGATGGGGGGAGTCTGATGGGGGGGTCTGATGGGGGGAGTCTGATGGGGGAGGGTCTGATGGGGGTGCCTGATGGGGAGAGTCTGATGGGGGAGTCTGATGGGGGAGGGTCTGATGGGGGTGTCTGATGTGGAGAGTCTGATGGGGAGAGTCTGATGGGGGTGTCTGATGGGGGGAGTCTGATGGGGGAGTCTGATGGGGGAGTCTGATGGGGGGAGTCTGATGGTGGGCTGATGGGGGGAGTCTGATGGGGGAGTCTGATGTGGGAGTCTGATGGGGGGAGTCTGATGGGGGAGACTGATGGGGGAGTCTGATGGGGGGAGTCTGATGGTGGGGTCTGATGGGGAGGGTCTGATTGGGGAGTCTGATGGGGAGAGTCTGATGGGGGGAGTCTGATGGGGGGTCTGATGGGGGGTCTGATGGGGGGAGTCTGATGGGGGAGGGTCTGATGGGGGTGACTGATGGGGAGAGTCTGATGGGGAGAGTCTGATGGGGGTGTCTGATGGGGGGAGTCTGATGGGGGTGTATGATGGGGGGAGTCTGATGGGGGGGTCTGATGGGGGGAGTCTGATGGGGGTGTCTGATGGGGGGAGTCTGATGGGGGGGTCTGATGGGGGGAGTGTGATGGGGGGTCTGATGGAGGGAGTCTGATGGGGGAGGGTCTGATGGGGGTGTCTGATGGGGAGAGTCTGATGGGGAGAGTCTGATGGGGGTGTCTGATGGGGGGAGACTGATGGGGGTGTCTGATGGGGGGAGTCTGATGGGGGTGTCTGATGGGGGGAGTCTGATGGGGGAGTCTGATGGGGGAGTCTGGTGGGGGGAGTCTGATGGTGAGGATCAGATGGGGGAGTCTGATGGGGAAGTCTGATGGTGGGAGCCTGATGGGGGGTCTGATGGGGGAGTCTGATTGGGGAGTCTGATGGGGGGAGTCTGATGGGGGGAGTCTGATGGGGGGGGGGTCTGATGGGGGAGTCTGATGGGGGAGTCTGATGGGTGGAGTCTGATGGGGGGGGTCTGATGGGGGAGTCTGATGGGGAGTCTGATGGGGGCAGTCTGATGGGGAGTCTAATGGGGGGAGTCTGATGGGGGGGGGTCTGATGGGGGAGTCTGATGGGGGAGTCTGATGGGAGGAGTCTGATGGGGGGGTCTGATGGGTGAGTCTGATGGGGGAGTCTGATGGGGGGAGTCTGATGGGGAGTCTAATGGGGGGAGTCTGATGGGGGAGTCTGATGGGGGAGTCTGATGGGGAGTCTGATGGGGAGTCTGGTGGGGGTTGTGATGGGGAGTCCGATGGGGAGTCTGATGGGGGAGTCTGATGGGGGCGTCTGATGGGGGGAGTCTGATGGGGGGAGTCTGATGGGGAGTCTAATGGGGAGTCTGATGGGGGAGTCTGATGGGGGAGTCTGATGGGGGCGTCTGAATAGGGGAGTCTGATGGGGGGAGTCTGGTGGGGAGTCTTATGGGGGAGTCTGATGGGGGAGTCTGATGGGGAGTCTGATGGGGAGTCTGATGGGGAGTTTGATGGGGAGTCTGATGGGGAGTCTGATGGGGGGTCTGATGGGGAGTCTGATGGGGAGTCTGATGGGGATTCTGATGGGGGGTCTGATGGGGGAGTCTGATGGGGGAGTCTGATGGGGGGAGTCTGATGGGGGAAGTCTGATGGGGGCGTCTGAATAGGGGAGTCTGATGGGGGGAGTCTGATGGGGAGTCTTATGGGGGAGTCTGATGGGGGAGTCTGATGGGGAGTCTGATGGGGAGTCTGATGGGGAGTCTGATGGGGAGTTTGATGGGGAGTCTGATGGGGAGTCTGATGGGGGGTCTGATGGGGAGTCTGATGGGGAGTCTGATGGGGAGTCTGATGGGGGGTCTGATGGGGGAGTCTGATGGGGGAGTCTGATGGGGGGAGTCTGATGGGGGAAGTCTGATGGGGGCGTCTGAATAGGGGAGTCTGATGGGGGGAGTCTGATGGGGAGTCTTATGGGGGAGTCTGATGGGGGAGTCTGATGGGGGAGTCTGATGGGGAGTCTGATGGGGGAGTCTGATGGGGAGAGTCTGATGGGGGGAGTCTGATGGGGGGGTCTGATGGGGAGGGTCTGATTGGGGAGTCTGATGGGGAGAGTCTGATGGGGGGAGTCTGATTGGGGGTCTGATGGGGAGTCTGATGGGGGGAGTCTGATGGGGGGGTCTGATGGGGGGAGTCTGATGGGGGAGTCTGATGTGGGAGTCTGATGGGGGGAGTCTGATGGGGGAGACTGATGGGGGAGTCTGATGGGGGGAGTCTGATGGTGGGGTCTGATGGGGAGGGTCTGATTGGGGAGTCTGATGGGGAGAGTCTGATGGGGGGAGTCTGATGGGGGGTCTGATGGGGGGTCTGATGGGGGGAGTCTGATGGGGGAGGGTCTGATGGGGGTGACTGATGGGGAGAGTCTGATGGGGAGAGTCTGATGGGGGTGTCTGATGGGGGGAGTCTGATGGGGGTGTATGATGGGGGGAGTCTGATGGGGGGGTCTGATGGGGGGAGTCTGATGGGGGTGTCTGATGGGGGGAGTCTGATGGGGGGGTCTGATGGGGGGAGTGTGATGGGGGGTCTGATGGAGGGAGTCTGATGGGGGAGGGTCTGATGGGGGTGTCTGATGGGGAGAGTCTGATGGGGAGAGTCTGATGGGGGTGTCTGATGGGGGGAGACTGATGGGGGTGTCTGATGGGGGGAGTCTGATGGGGGTGTCTGATGGGGGGAGTCTGATGGGGGAGTCTGATGGGGGAGTCTGGTGGGGGGAGTCTGATGGTGAGGATCAGATGGGGGAGTCTGATGGGGAAGTCTGATGGTGGGAGCCTGATGGGGGGTCTGATGGGGGAGTCTGATTGGGGAGTCTGATGGGGGGAGTCTGATGGGGGGAGTCTGATGGGGGGGGGGGTCTGATGGGGGAGTCTGATGGGGGAGTCTGATGGGTGGAGTCTGATGGGGGGGGTCTGATGGGGGAGTCTGATGGGGAGTCTGATGGGGGCAGTCTGATGGGGAGTCTAATGGGGGGAGTCTGATGGGGGGGGGTCTGATGGGGGAGTCTGATGGGGGAGTCTGATGGGAGGAGTCTGATGGGGGGGGTCTGATGGGTGAGTCTGATGGGGGAGTCTGATGGGGGGAGTCTGATGGGGAGTCTAATGGGGGGAGTCTGATGGGGGAGTCTGATGGGGGAGTCTGATGGGGAGTCTGATGGGGAGTCTGGTGGGGGTTGTGATGGGGAGTCCGATGGGGAGTCTGATGGGGGAGTCTGATGGGGGCGTCTGATGGGGGGAGTCTGATGGGGGGAGTCTGATGGGGAGTCTAATGGGGAGTCTGATGGGGGAGTCTGATGGGGGAGTCTGATGGGGGCGTCTGAATAGGGGAGTCTGATGGGGGGAGTCTGATGGGGAGTCTTATGGGGGAGTCTGATGGGGGAGTCTGATGGGGAGTCTGATGGGGAGTCTGATGGGGAGTCTGATGGGGAGTTTGATGGGGAGTCTGATGGGGAATCTGATGGGGGGTCTGATGGGGAGTCTGATGGGGAGTCTGATGGGGATTCTGATGGGGAGTTTGATGGGGAGTCTGATGGGGAGTCTGATGGGGGGTCTGATGGGGAGTCTGATGGGGAGTCTGATGGGGAGTCTGATGGGGGGTCTAATGGGGGAGTCTGATGGGGGAGTCTGATGGGGGGAGTCTGATGGGGGAAGTCTGATGGGGGCGTCTGAATAGGGGAGTCTGATGGGGGGAGTCTGATGGGGAGTCTTATGGGGGAGTCTGATGGGGGAGTCTGATGGGGAGTCTGATGGGGAGTCTGATGGGGAGTCTGATGGGGAGTTTGATGGGGAGTCTGATGGGGAGTCTGATGGGGGGTCTGATGGGGAGTCTGATGGGGAGTCTGATGGGGGGTCTGATGGGGGAGTCTGATGGGGGAGTCTGATGGGGGGAGTCTGATGGGGGAAGTCTGATGGGGGCGTCTGAATAGGGGAGTCTGATGGGGGGAGTCTGATGGGGAGTCTTATGGGGGAGTCTGATGGGGGAGTCTGATGGGGGAGTCTGATGGGGAGTCTGATGGGGGAGTCTGATGGGGAGAGTCTGATGGGGGGAGTCTGATGGGGGGGTCTGATGGGGAGGGTCTGATTGGGGAGTCTGATGGGGAGAGTCTGATGGGGGGAGTCTGATTGGGGGTCTGATGGGGAGTCTGATGGGGGGAGTCTGATGGGGGGGTCTGATGGGGGGAGTCTGATGGGGGAGTCTGATGTGGGAGTCTGATGGGGGGAGTCTGATGGGGGGGTCTGATGGGGAGGGTCTGATTGGGGAGTCTGATGGGGAGAGTCTGATGGGGGGAGTCTGATGGGGGGTCTGATGGGGGGTCTGATGGGGGGTGTCTGATGGGGGAGGGTCTGATGGGGGTGTCTGATGGGGAGAGTCTGATGGGGGGTCTGATGGGGGGAGTCTGATGTGGGGTCTGATGGGGGGAGTCTGATGGGGGAGGGTCTGATGGGGGTGTCTGATGGGGAGAGTCTGATGGGGGAGTCTGATGGGGAGGGTCTGATGGGGGGAGTCTGATGGGGGGAGTCTGATGGGGAGTCTGATGGGGAGTCTGATGGGGGAGTCTGATGTGGGAGTCTGATGGGGGAGTCTGATGGGGGGGGGGTCTGATGGGGAAGGTCTGATTGGGGAGTCTGATGGGGAGAGTCTGATGGGGGGAGTCTGATGGGGGGTCTGATGGGGTGAGTCTGATGGGGGGTCTGATGGGGGGAGTCTGATGGGGGTGTCTGATGGGGAGAGTCTGATGGGGGAGTCTGATGGGGGAGGGTCTGATGGGGGTGTCTGATGGGGAGAGTCTGATGGGGAGAGTCTGATGGGGGAGTCTGAAGGGGGAGTCTGGTGGGGGGAGTCTGATGGGGAGGGTCTGATGGGGGAGTCTGATGGGGAGAGTCTGATGGGGGTGTCTGATGGGGGGTCTGATGGGGGAGTCTGATTGGGGGGGAGTCTGATGGGGGAGTCTGATGGGGGAGTCTGAATGGGGGAGTCTGATGGGGGTGTCTGATGGTGAGTCTGATGGGGGAGTCTGATGGGGAGAGTCTGATGGGGGGGTCTGATGGGGAGTCTAATGGGGGGAGTCTGATGGGGGAGTCTGATGGGGGAGTCTGATGGGGAGTCTGATGGGGAGTCTGATGGGGGTTGTGATGGGGAGTCCGATGGGGAGTTTGATGGGGAGTCTGATGGGGAGTCTGATGGGGGGTCTGATGGGGAGTCTGATGGGGAGTCTGATGGGGGGTCTGATGGGGGAGTCTGATGGGGGAGTCTGATGGGGGGAGTCTGATGGGGGGAGTCTGATGGGGGCATCTGAATAGGGGAGTCTGATGGGGGGAGTCTGATGTGGGGTCTGATGGGGGGAGTCTGATGGGGGGAGTCTGATGGGGGCGTCTGAATAGGGGAGTCTGATGGGGGAGTCTGATGGGGAGTCTTATGGGGGAGTCTGATGGGGGAGTCTGATGGGGAGTCTGATGGGGGAGTCTGATGGGGAGATTCTGATGGGGGTGTCTGATGGGGAGTCTGATGGGGGGGTCTGATGGGGAGGGTCTGATTGGGGAGTCTTTTGGGGAGAGTCTGATGGGGGGAGTCTGATGGGGGGTCTGATGGGGGGTCTGATGGGGGGAGTCTGATGGGGAAGGGTCTGATGGGGGTGTCTGATGGGGAGTGTCTGATGGGGGGTCTGATGGGGGGAGTCTGATGTGGGGTCTGATGGGGGGAGTCTGATGGGGGAGGGTCTGATGGGGGTGTCTGATGGGGAGAGTCTGATGGGGGGAGTCTGATGGGGGGAGTCTGATGGGGAGTCTGATGGGGAGTCTGATGGGGGAGTCTGATGGGGGGAGTCTGATGGGGGGGTCTGATGGGGAGGGTCTGATTGGGGAGTCTGATGGGGAGAGTCTGATGGGGGGAGTCTGATGGGGGAGTCTGATGGGGAGTCTGATGGGGGGTCTGATGGGGGAGTCTCATGGGGGAGTCTGATGGGGGGAGTCTGATGGGGGGAGTCTGATGGGGGCATCTGAATAGGGGAGTCTGATGGGGAGTCTTATGGGGAAGTCTGATGGGGGAGTCTAATGGGGGAGTCTGATGGGGAGTCGGATGGGGGAGTCTGATGGGGAGAGTCTGATGGGGGTGTCTGATGGGGAGTCTGATGGGGGGCGTCTGATGGGGGGGGGTCTGATGGGGGGAGTCTGATGGGGGAGCCTGATGGGGGAGCCTGATGGGGGGGTCTGATGGGGAGGGTCTGATTGGGGAGTCTGTTGGGGAGAGTCTGATGGGGGGAGTCTGATGGGGGGTCTGACGGGGGGTCTGATGGGGGGAGTCTGATGGGGGAGGGTCTGATGGGGGTGTCTGATGGGGAGAGTCTGATGGGGGGTCTGATGGGGGGAGTCTGATGTGGGGTCTGATGGGGGGAGTCTGATGGGGGGAGTCTGATGGGGGCGTCTGAATAGGGGAGTCTGATGGGGGAGTCTGATGGGGAGTCTTATGGGGGAGTCTGATGGGGGAGTCTGATGGGGAGATTCTGATGGGGGTGTCTGATGGGGAGCCTGATGGGGGGGTCTGATGGGGAGGGTCTGATTGGGGGAGTCTGATGGGGAAGGGTCTGATGGGGGTGTCTGATGGGGAGAGTCTGATGGGGGGTCTGATGGGGGGTCTGATGGGGGGTCTGATGGGGGGAGTCTGATGGGGAAGGGTCTGATGGGGGTGTCTGATGGGGAGAGTCTGATGGGGGGTCTGATGGGGGGAGTCTGATGTGGGGTCTGATGGGGGGAGTCTGATGGGGGAGGGTCTGATGGGGGTGTCTGATGGGGAGAGTCTGATGGGGGAGTCTGATGGGGGAGGGTCTGATGGGGGTGTCTGATGGGGAGAGTCTGATGGGGGGAGTCTGATGGGGGGAGTCTGATGGGGAGTCTGATGGGGGAGTCTGATGTGGGAGTCTGATGGGGGAGTCTGATGGGGGGAGTCTGATGGGGGGGTCTGATGGGGAGGGTCTGATTGGGGAGTCTGATGGGGAGAGTCTGATGGGGGGAGTCTGATGGGGGGTCTGATGGGGGGTCTGATGGGGGGAGTCTGATGGGGGTGTCTGATGGGAGGAGTCTGATGGGGGAGTCTGATGGGGGAGGGTCTGATGGGGGTGTCTGATGGGGAGAGTCTGATGGGGGGAGTCTGATGGGGGGAGTCTGATGGGGAGTCTGATGGGGAGTCTGATGAGGGAGTCTGATGTGGGAGTCTGATGGGGGAGTCTGATGGGGGGAGTCTGATGGGGGGGTCTGATGGGGAGGGTCTGATTGGGGAGTCTGATGGGGAGAGTCTGATGGGGGGAGTCTGATGGGGGGTCTGATGGGGTGAGTCTGATGGGGGGTCTGATGGGGGGAGTGTGATGGGGGTGTCTGATGGGGAGAGTCTGATGGGGGAGTCTGATGGGGGAGGGTCTGATGGGGGTGTCTGATGGGGAGAGTCTGATGGGGAGAGTCTGATGGGGGAGCCTGATGGGGGAGTCTGGTGGGGGGAGTCTGATGGGGAGGGTCTGATGGGGGAGTCTGATGGGGAGAGTCTGATGGGGGTGTCTGATGGGGGGTCTGATGGGGGAGTCTGATTGGGGGGGAGTCTGATGGGGGAGTCTGATGGGGGAGTCTGAATGGGGGAGTCTGATGGGGAGAGTCTGATGGGGGGAGTCTGCTGGGGGGTCTGATGGGGGGAGTCTGATGGGGGGAGTCTGATGGGGGAGGGTCTGATGGGGGAGTCTGATGGGGAGAGTCTGATGGGGGAGTCTGATGGGGGAGGGTCTGATGGGGGTGTCTGATGGGGAGAGTCTGATGGGGGTGTCTGATGGGGCAGCGTCTGATGGGGGTGTCTGATGGGGAGAGTCTGATGGGGAGAGTCTGATGGGGGTGTCTGATGGGGGGAGTCTGATGGGGGAGTCTGATGGGGGGAGTCTGATGGGGGAGTTTGATGGGGGAGTCTGGTGGGGGGAGCCTGATGGGGAGCCTGATGGGGAGGGTCTGATGGGGGAGTCTGATGGGGAGAGTCTGATGGGGGTGTCTGATGGGGGGTCTGATGGGGGAGTCTGATGGGGGAGTCTGATGGGGGGAGTCTGATGGGGGGAGTCTGATGGGGGGGGGGTCTGATGGGGGAGTCTGATGGGGGAGTCTGATGGGGGGGTCTGATGGGGGGAGTCTGATGGGGAGTCTAATGGGGGGAGTCTGATGGGAGAGTCTGATGGGGGAGTCTGATGGGGGAGTCTGATGGGGAGTCTGATGGGGAGTCTGATGGGGGAGTCTGATGGGGAGTCTGATGGGGATTCTGATGGGGGAGTCTGATGGGGAGGGTCTGATTGGGGAGAGTCTGATGGGGTAGCCTGATGGGGAGTCTGATGGAGTGTCTGATGGGGGTGTCTGATGGGGAGAGTCTGATGGGGGAGCCTGATGGGGAGTCTGATGGAGGGTCTGATGGGGGGAGTCTGATGGGGGGTCTGATGGGGGGAGTCTGATGGGGGAGGGTCTGATGGGGATGCCTGATGGGGAGAGTCTGATGGGGGGGTGTCTGATGGGGGAGTCTGATGGGGGAGTCTGATGGGGGGGTCTGATGGGGGGAGTCTGATGGGGAGTCTGATGGGGGGAGTCTGATGGGGGGGTCTGATGGGGGGTCTGATGGGGGGGTCTGATGCGGGAGTCTGATGGGGGAGTCTGATGGGGGAGTCTGATGGGGGGAGTCTGATGGGGGAGTCTGATGGGGGGAGTCTGATGGGGGGGTGTCTGATTGGGGAGTCTGATGGGGGGAGTCTGATGGGGGGAGTCTGATGGGGGGGTGTCTGATGGGGGAGTCTGATGGGGGAGTCTGATGGGGGGGTGTCTGATGGGGGAGTCTGATGGGGGGAGTCTGATGGGGGGAGTCTGATGGGGAGTCTAATGGGGGGAGTCTGATGGGGGAGTCTGATGGGGGAGTCTGATGGGGAGTCTGATGGGGAGTCTGGTGGGGGTTGTGATGGGGAGTCCGATGGGGAGTCTGATGGGGGAGTCTGATGGGGGCGTCTGATGGGTGGAGTCTGATGGGGGGAGTCTGATGGGGAGTCTAATGGGGAGTCTGATGGGGGAGTCTGATGGGGGAGTCTGATGGGGGCGTCTGAATAGGGGAGTCTGTTGGGGGGAGTCTGATGGGGAGTCTTATGGGGGAGTCTGATGGGGGAGTCTGATGGGGAGTCTGATGGGGAGTCTGATGGGGAGTTTGATGGGGAGTCTGATGGGGAGTCTGATGGGGGGTCTGATGGGGAGTCTGATGGGGAGTCTGATGGGGATTCTGATGGGGGGTCTGATGGGGGAGTCTGATGGGGGAGTCTGATGGGGGGAGTCTGATGGGGGAAGTCTGATGGGGGCGTCTGAATAGGGGAGTCTGATGGGGGGAGTCTGATGGGGAGTCTTATGGGGGAGTCTGATGGGGGAGTCTGATGGGGAGTCTGATGGGGAGTCTGATGGGGAGTTTGATGGGGAGTCTGATGGGGAGTCTGATGGGGGGAGTCTGATGGGGAGAGTCTGATGGGGGGGTCTGATGGGGGGGTCTGATGGGGGAGTCTGATGGGGGAGTCTGATGGGGGAGTCTGATGGGGGGAGTCTGATGGGGGAGTCTGATGGGGGGAGTCAGATGGGGGGGTGTCTGATGGGGGAGTCTGATGGGGGGGTCTGAATGGGGGAGTCTGATGGGGAGTCTGATGGAGGGAGTCTGATGGGGGGGTCTGATGGGGGGTCTGATGGGGGGGTCTGATGGGGCAGTCTGATGGGGGAGTCTGATGGGGGAGTCTGATGGGGGGAGTCTGATGGTGGAGTCTGATGGGGGGAGTCTGATGGGGGGGGTGTCTGATGGGGGAGTCTGATGGGGGGAGTCTGATGGGGGAGTCTGATGGGGGGGGGGTGTCTGATGGGGGAGTCTGATGGGGGGAGTCTGATGGGGGGGTGTCTGATGGGGGAGTCTGATGGGGGGAGTCTGATGGGGGGAGTCTGATGGGGAGTCTGATGGGGAGTCTGATGGGGGAGTCTGATGGGGGAGTCTGATGGGACAGTCTGATGGGGGAGTCTGATGGTGGAGTCTGATGTGGGAGTCTGATGGGGGGAGTCTGATGGGGAGTCTGATGGGGGGAGTCTGATGGGGGGGTCTGATGGGGGAGTCTGATGTGGGAGTCTGATGGGGGAGTCTGATGGGGGGAGTCTGATGGGGGGGTCTGATGTGGGAGTCTGATGGGGGGAGTCTGATGGGGGAGTCTGATGGGGGGAGTCTGATGGGGGGGTCTGATGGGGGGAGTCTGATGGGGGAGGGTCTGATGGGGGTGCCTGATGGGGAGAGTCTGATGGGGGAGTCTGATGGGGGAGGGTCTGATGGGGGTGTCTGATGTGGAGAGTCTGATGGGGAGAGTCTGATGGGGGTGTCTGATGGGGGGAGTCTGATGGGGGAGTCTGATGGGGGAGTCTGATGGGGGGAGTCTGATGGTGGGCTGATGGGGGGAGTCTGATGGGGGAGTCTGATGTGGGAGTCTGATGGGGGGAGTCTGATGGGGGAGACTGATGGGGGAGTCTGATGGGGGGAGTCTGATGGTGGGGTCTGATGGGGAGGGTCTGATTGGGGAGTCTGATGGGGAGAGTCTGATGGGGGGAGTCTGATGGGGGGTCTGATGGGGGGTCTGATGGGGGGAGTCTGATGGGGGAGGGTCTGATGGGGGTGACTGATGGGGAGAGTCTGATGGGGAGAGTCTGATGGGGGTGTCTGATGGGGGGAGTCTGATGGGGGTGTATGATGGGGGGAGTCTGATGGGGGGTCTGATGGGGGGAGTCTGATGGGGGTGTCTGATGGGGGGAGTCTGATGGGGGGGTCTGATGGGGGGAGTGTGATGGGGGGTCTGATGGAGGGAGTCTGATGGGGGAGGGTCTGATGGGGGTGTCTGATGGGGAGAGTCTGATGGGGAGAGTCTGATGGGGGTGTCTGATGGGGGGAGACTGATGGGGGTGTCTGATGGGGGGAGTCTGATGGGGGTGTCTGATGGGGGGAGTCTGATGGGGGAGTCTGATGGGGGAGTCTGGTGGGGGGAGTCTGATGGTGAGGATCAGATGGGGGAGTCTGATGGGGAAGTCTGATGGTGGGAGCCTGATGGGGGGTCTGATGGGGGAGTCTGATTGGGGAGTCTGATGGGGGGAGTCTGATGGGGGGAGTCTGATGGGGGGGGGGGTCTGATGGGGGAGTCTGATGGGGGAGTCTGATGGGTGGAGTCTGATGGGGGGGGTCTGATGGGGGAGTCTGATGGGGAGTCTGATGGGGGCAGTCTGATGGGGAGTCTAATGGGGGGAGTCTGATGGGGGGGGGTCTGATGGGGGAGTCTGATGGGGGAGTCTGATGGGAGGAGTCTGATGGGGGGGTCTGATGGGTGAGTCTGATGGGGGAGTCTGATGGGGGGAGTCTGATGGGGAGTCTAATGGGGGGAGTCTGATGGGGGAGTCTGATGGGGGAGTCTGATGGGGAGTCTGATGGGGAGTCTGGTGGGGGTTGTGATGGGGAGTCCGATGGGGAGTCTGATGGGGGAGTCTGATGGGGGCGTCTGATGGGGGGAGTCTGATGGGGGGAGTCTGATGGGGAGTCTAATGGGGAGTCTGATGGGGGAGTCTGATGGGGGAGTCTGATGGGGGCGTCTGAATAGGGGAGTCTGATGGGGGGAGTCTGATGGGGAGTCTTATGGGGGAGTCTGATGGGGGAGTCTGATGGGGAGTCTGATGGGGAGTCTGATGGGGAGTTTGATGGGGAGTCTGATGGGGAGTCTGATGGGGGGTCTGATGGGGAGTCTGATGGGGAGTCTGATGGGGATTCTGATGGGGGGTCTGATGGGGGAGTCTGATGGGGGAGTCTGATGGGGGGAGTCTGATGGGGGAAGTCTGATGGGGGCGTCTGAATAGGGGAGTCTGATGGGGGGAGTCTGATGGGGAGTCTTATGGGGGAGTCTGATGGGGGAGTCTGATGGGGAGTCTGATGGGGAGTCTGATGGGGAGTCTGATGGGGAGTTTGATGGGGAGTCTGATGGGGAGTCTGATGGGGGGTCTGATGGGGAGTCTGATGGGGAGTCTGATGGGGAGTCTGATGGGGGGTCTGATGGGGGAGTCTGATGGGGGAGTCTGATGGGGGGAGTCTGATGGGGGAAGTCTGATGGGGGCGTCTGAATAGGGGAGTCTGATGGGGGGAGTCTGATGGGGAGTCTTATGGGGGAGTCTGATGGGGGAGTCTGATGGGGGAGTCTGATGGGGAGTCTGATGGGGGAGTCTGATGGGGAGAGTCTGATGGGGGGAGTCTGATGGGGGGGTCTGATGGGGAGGGTCTGATTGGGGAGTCTGATGGGGAGAGTCTGATGGGGGGAGTCTGATTGGGGGTCTGATGGGGAGTCTGATGGGGGGAGTCTGATGGGGGGGTCTGATGGGGGGAGTCTGATGGGGGAGTCTGATGTGGGAGTCTGATGGGGGGAGTCTGATGGGGGAGACTGATGGGGGAGTCTGATGGGGGGAGTCTGATGGTGGGGTCTGATGGGGAGGGTCTGATTGGGGAGTCTGATGGGGAGAGTCTGATGGGGGGAGTCTGATGGGGGGTCTGATGGGGGGTCTGATGGGGGGAGTCTGATGGGGGAGGGTCTGATGGGGGTGACTGATGGGGAGAGTCTGATGGGGAGAGTCTGATGGGGGTGTCTGATGGGGGGAGTCTGATGGGGGTGTATGATGGGGGGAGTCTGATGGGGGGGTCTGATGGGGGGAGTCTGATGGGGGTGTCTGATGGGGGGAGTCTGATGGGGGGGTCTGATGGGGGGAGTGTGATGGGGGGTCTGATGGAGGGAGTCTGATGGGGGAGGGTCTGATGGGGGTGTCTGATGGGGAGAGTCTGATGGGGAGAGTCTGATGGGGGTGTCTGATGGGGGGAGACTGATGGGGGTGTCTGATGGGGGGAGTCTGATGGGGGTGTCTGATGGGGGGAGTCTGATGGGGGAGTCTGATGGGGGAGTCTGGTGGGGGGAGTCTGATGGTGAGGATCAGATGGGGGAGTCTGATGGGGAAGTCTGATGGTGGGAGCCTGATGGGGGGTCTGATGGGGGAGTCTGATTGGGGAGTCTGATGGGGGGAGTCTGATGGGGGGAGTCTGATGGGGGGGGGGGTCTGATGGGGGAGTCTGATGGGGGAGTCTGATGGGTGGAGTCTGATGGGGGGGGTCTGATGGGGGAGTCTGATGGGGAGTCTGATGGGGGCAGTCTGATGGGGAGTCTAATGGGGGGAGTCTGATGGGGGGGGGTCTGATGGGGGAGTCTGATGGGGGAGTCTGATGGGAGGAGTCTGATGGGGGGGGTCTGATGGGTGAGTCTGATGGGGGAGTCTGATGGGGGGAGTCTGATGGGGAGTCTAATGGGGGGAGTCTGATGGGGGAGTCTGATGGGGGAGTCTGATGGGGAGTCTGATGGGGAGTCTGGTGGGGGTTGTGATGGGGAGTCCGATGGGGAGTCTGATGGGGGAGTCTAATGGGGGCGTCTGATGGGGGGAGTCTGATGGGGGGAGTCTGATGGGGAGTCTAATGGGGAGTCTGATGGGGGAGTCTGATGGGGGAGTCTGATGGGGGCGTCTGAATAGGGGAGTCTGATGGGGGGAGTCTGATGGGGAGTCTTATGGGGGAGTCTGATGGGGGAGTCTGATGGGGAGTCTGATGGGGAGTCTGATGGGGAGTCTGATGGGGAGTTTGATGGGGAGTCTGATGGGGAGTCTGATGGGGGGTCTGATGGGGAGTCTGATGGGGAGTCTGATGGGGATTCTGATGGGGAGTTTGATGGGGAGTCTGATGGGGAGTCTGATGGGGGGTCTGATGGGGAGTCTGATGGGGAGTCTGATGGGGAGTCTGATGGGGGGTCTAATGGGGGAGTCTGATGGGGGAGTCTGATGGGGGGAGTCTGATGGGGGAAGTCTGATGGGGGCGTCTGAATAGGGGAGTCTGATGGGGGGAGTCTGATGGGGAGTCTTATGGGGGAGTCTGATGGGGGAGTCTGATGGGGAGTCTGATGGGGAGTCTGATGGGGAGTCTGATGGGGAGTTTGATGGGGAGTCTGATGGGGAGTCTGATGGGGGGTCTGATGGGGAGTCTGATGGGGAGTCTGATGGGGGGTCTGATGGGGGAGTCTGATGGGGGAGTCTGATGGGGGGAGTCTGATGGGGGAAGTCTGATGGGGGCGTCTGAATAGGGGAGTCTGATGGGGGGAGTCTGATGGGGAGTCTTATGGGGGAGTCTGATGGGGGAGTCTGATGGGGGAGTCTGATGGGGAGTCTGATGGGGGAGTCTGATGGGGAGAGTCTGATGGGGGGAGTCTGATGGGGGGGTCTGATGGGGAGGGTCTGATTGGGGAGTCTGATAGGGAGAGTCTGATGGGGGGAGTCTGATTGGGGGTCTGATGGGGAGTCTGATGGGGGGAGTCTGATGGGGGGGTCTGATGGGGGGAGTCTGATGGGGGAGTCTGATGTGGGAGTCTGATGGGGGGAGTCTGATGGGGGGGTCTGATGGGGAGGGTCTGATTGGGGAGTCTGATGGGGAGAGTCTGATGGGGGGAGTCTGATGGGGGGTCTGATGGGGGGTCTGATGGGGGGTGTCTGATGGGGGAGGGTCTGATGGGGGTGTCTGATGGGGAGAGTCTGATGGGGGGTCTGATGGGGGGAGTCTGATGTGGGGTCTGATGGGGGGAGTCTGATGGGGGAGGGTCTGATGGGGGTGTCTGATGGGGAGAGTCTGATGGGGGAGTCTGATGGGGAGGGTCTGATGGGGGGAGTCTGATGGGGGGAGTCTGATGGGGAGTCTGATGGGGAGTCTGATGGGGGAGTCTGATGTGGGAGTCTGATGGGGGAGTCTGATGGGGGGGGGTCTGATGGGGAAGGTCTGATTGGGGAGTCTGATGGGGAGAGTCTGATGGGGGGAGTCTGATGGGGGGTCTGATGGGGTGAGTCTGATGGGGGGTCTGATGGGGGGAGTCTGATGGGGGTGTCTGATGGGGAGAGTCTGATGGGGGAGTCTGATGGGGGAGGGTCTGATGGGGGTGTCTGATGGGGAGAGTCTGATGGGGAGAGTCTGATGGGGGAGTCTGAAGGGGGAGTCTGGTGGGGGGAGTCTGATGGGGAGGGTCTGATGGGGGAGTCTGATGGGGAGAGTCTGATGGGGGTGTCTGATGGGGGGTCTGATGGGGGAGTCTGATTGGGGGGGAGTCTGATGGGGGAGTCTGATGGGGGAGTCTGAATGGGGGAGTCTGATGGGGGTGTCTGATGGTGAGTCTGATGGGGGAGTCTGATGGGGAGAGTCTGATGGGGGGGTCTGATGGGGAGTCTAATGGGGGGAGTCTGATGGGGGAGTCTGATGGGGGAGTCTGATGGGGAGTCTGATGGGGAGTCTGATGGGGGGTGTGATGGGGAGTCCGATGGGGAGTTTGATGGGGAGTCTGATGGGGAGTCTGATGGGGGGTCTGATGGGGAGTCTGATGGGGAGTCTGATGGGGGGTCTGATGGGGGAGTCTGATGGGGGAGTCTGATGGGGGGAGTCTGATGGGGGGAGTCTGATGGGGGCATCTGAATAGGGGAGTCTGATGGGGGGAGTCTGATGTGGGGTCTGATGGGGGGAGTCTGATGGGGGGAGTCTGATGGGGGCGTCTGAATAGGGGAGTCTGATGGGGGAGTCTGATGGGGAGTCTTATGGGGGAGTCTGATGGGGGAGTCTGATGGGGAGTCTGATGGGGGAGTCTGATGGGGAGATTCTGATGGGGGTGTCTGATGGGGAGTCTGATGGGGGGGTCTGATGGGGAGGGTCTGATTGGGGAGTCTTTTGGGGAGAGTCTGATGGGGGGAGTCTGATGGGGGGTCTGATGGGGGGTCTGATGGGGGGAGTCTGATGGGGAAGGGTCTGATGGGGGTGTCTGATGGGGAGTGTCTGATGGGGGGTCTGATGGGGGGAGTCTGATGTGGGGTCTGATGGGGGGAGTCTGATGGGGGAGGGTCTGATGGGGGTGTCTGATGGGGAGAGTCTGATGGGGGGAGTCTGATGGGGGGAGTCTGATGGGGAGTCTGATGGGGAGTCTGATGGGGGAGTCTGATGGGGGGAGTCTGATGGGGGGGTCTGATGGGGAGGGTCTGATTGGGGAGTCTGATGGGGAGAGTCTGATGGGGGGAGTCTGATGGGGGAGTCTGATGGGGAGTCTGATGGGGGGTCTGATGGGGGAGTCTCATGGGGGAGTCTGATGGGGGGAGTCTGATGGGGGGAGTCTGATGGGGGCATCTGAATAGGGGAGTCTGATGGGGAGTCTTATGGGGAAGTCTGATGGGGGAGTCTAATGGGGGAGTCTGATGGGGAGTCGGATGGGGGAGTCTGATGGGGAGAGTCTGATGGGGGTGTCTGATGGGGAGTCTGATGGGGGGCGTCTGATGGGGGGGGGTCTGATGGGGGGAGTCTGATGGGGGAGCCTGATGGGGGAGCCTGATGGGGGGGTCTGATGGGGAGGGTCTGATTGGGGAGTCTGTTGGGGAGAGTCTGATGGGGGGAGTCTGATGGGGGGTCTGACGGGGGGTCTGATGGGGGGAGTCTGATGGGGGAGGGTCTGATGGGGGTGTCTGATGGGGAGAGTCTGATGGGGGGTCTGATGGGGGGAGTCTGATGTGGGGTCTGATGGGGGGAGTCTGATGGGGGGAGTCTGATGGGGGCGTCTGAATAGGGGAGTCTGATGGGGGAGTCTGATGGGGAGTCTTATGGGGGAGTCTGATGGGGGAGTCTGATGGGGAGATTCTGATGGGGGTGTCTGATGGGGAGCCTGATGGGGGGGTCTGATGGGGAGGGTCTGATTGGGGGAGTCTGATGGGGAAGGGTCTGATGGGGGTGTCTGATGGGGAGAGTCTGATGGGGGGTCTGATGGGGGGTCTGATGGGGGGTCTGATGGGGGGAGTCTGATGGGGAAGGGTCTGATGGGGGTGTCTGATGGGGAGAGTCTGATGGGGGGTCTGATGGGGGGAGTCTGATGTGGGGTCTGATGGGGGGAGTCTGATGGGGGAGGGTCTGATGGGGGTGTCTGATGGGGAGAGTCTGATGGGGGAGTCTGATGGGGGAGGGTCTGATGGGGGTGTCTGATGGGGAGAGTCTGATGGGGGGAGTCTGATGGGGGGAGTCTGATGGGGAGTCTGATGGGGGAGTCTGATGTGGGAGTCTGATGGGGGAGTCTGATGGGGGGAGTCTGATGGGGGGGTCTGATGGGGAGGGTCTGATTGGGGAGTCCTGATGGGGAGAGTCTGATGGGGGGAGTCTGATGGGGGGTCTGATGGGGGGTCTGATGGGGGGAGTCTGATGGGGGTGTCTGATGGGAGGAGTCTGATGGGGGAGTCTGATGGGGGAGGGTCTGATGGGGGTGTCTGATGGGGAGAGTCTGATGGGGGGAGTCTGATGGGGGGAGTCTGATGGGAGTCTGATGGGGAGTCTGATGGGGGAGTCTGATGTGGGAGTCTGATGGGGGAGTCTGATGGGGGGAGTCTGATGGGGGGGTCTGATGGGGAGGGTCTGATTGGGGAGTCTGATGGGGAGAGTCTGATGGGGGGAGTCTGATGGGGGGTCTGATGGGGTGAGTCTGATGGGGGGTCTGATGGGGGGAGTCTGATGGGGGTGTCTGATGGGGAGAGTCTGATGGGGGAGTCTGATGGGGGAGGGTCTGATGGGGGTGTCTGATGGGGAGAGTCTGATGGGGAGAGTCTGATGGGGGAGCCTGATGGGGGAGTCTGGTGGGGGGAGTCTGATGGGGAGGGTCTGATGGGGGAGTCTGATGGGGAGAGTCTGATGGGGGTGTCTGATGGGGGGTCTGATGGGGGAGTCTGATTGGGGGGGAGTCTGATGGGGGAGTCTGATGGGGGAGTCTGAATGGGGGAGTCTGATGGGGAGAGTCTGATGGGGGGAGTCTGCTGGGGGGTCTGATGGGGGGAGTCTGATGGGGGGAGTCTGATGGGGGAGGGTCTGATGGGGGAGTCTGATGGGGAGAGTCTGATGGGGGAGTCTGATGGGGGAGGGTCTGATGGGGGTGTCTGATGGGGAGAGTCTGATGGGGGTGTCTGATGGGGCAGCGTCTGATGGGGGTGTCTGATGGGGAGAGTCTGATGGGGAGAGTCTGATGGGGGTGTCTGATGGGGGGAGTCTGATGGGGGAGTCTGATGGGGGGAGTCTGATGGGGGAGTTTGATGGGGGAGTCTGGTGGGGGGAGCCTGATGGGGAGCCTGATGGGGAGGGTCTGATGGGGGAGTCTGATGGGGAGAGTCTGATGGGGGTGTCTGATGGGGGGTCTGATGGGGGAGTCTGATGGGGGAGTCTGATGGGGGGAGTCTGATGGGGGGAGTCTGATGGGGGGGGGTCTGATGGGGGAGTCTGATGGGGGAGTCTGATGGGGGGGTCTGATGGGGGGAGTCTGATGGGGAGTCTAATGGGGGGAGTCTGATGGGAGAGTCTGATGGGGAGTCTGATGGGGGAGTCTGATGGGGAGTCTGATGGGGAGTCTGATGGGGGAGTCTGATGGGGAGTCTGATGGGGAGTCTGATGGGGGAGTCTGATGGGGAGGGTCTGATTGGGGAGAGTCTGATGGGGTAGCCTGATGGGGAGTCTGATGGAGTGTCTGATGGGGGTGTCTGATGGGGAGAGTCTGATGGGGGAGCCTGATGGGGAGTCTGATGGAGGGTCTGATGGGGGGAGTCTGATGGGGGGTCTGATGGGGGGAGTCTGATGGGGGAGGGTCTGATGGGGATGCCTGATGGGGAGAGTCTGATGGGGGGGTGTCTGATGGGGGAGTCTGATGGGGGAGTCTGATGGGGGGGTCTGATGGGGGGAGTCTGATGGGGAGTCTGATGGGGGGAGTCTGATGGGGGGGTCTGATGGGGGGTCTGATGGGGGGGTCTGATGCGGGAGACTGATGGGGGAGTCTGATGGGGGAGTCTGATGGGGGGAGTCTGATGGGGGAGTCTGATGGGGGGAGTCTGATGGGGGGGTGTCTGATTGGGGAGTCTGATGGGGGGAGTCTGATGGGGGGAGTCTGATGGGGGGGTGTCTGATGGGGGAGTCTGATGGGGGAGTCTGATGGGGGGGTGTCTGATGGGGGAGTCTGATGGGGGGAGTCTGATGGGGGGAGTCTGATGGGGGGAGTCTGATGGGGAGTCTGATGGGGGAGTCTGATGGGGGGGTCTGATGCGGGAGTCTGATGGGGGAGTCTGATGGGGGAGTCTGATGGGGGGAGTCTGATGGGGGAGTCTTAATGGGGGGAGTCTGATGGGGGGGTGTCTGATTGGGGAGTCTGATGGGGGGAGTCTGATGGGGGGAGTCTGATGGGGGGGGTGTCTGATGGGGGGGTCTGATGAGGGAGTCTGATGGGGGGGTGTCTGATGGGGGAGTCTGATGGGGGGAGTCTGATGGGGGGAGTCTGATGGGGGGAGTCTGATGGGGAGTCTGATGGGGAGTCTGATGGGGGAGTCTGATGGGGGGAGTCTGATGGGGGAGTCTGATGGGGGGAGTCTGATGGGGGGGTCTGATGGGGAGGGTCTGATTGGGGAGTCTGATGGGGAGAGTCTGATTGGGGAGCCTGATGGGGAGTCTGATGGGGGGTCTGATGGGGGGTCTGATGGGGGTGTCTGATGGGGAGAGTATGATGGGGGGTCTGATGGGGGAGTCTGATGGGGGGTCTGATGGGGGGTCTCATGGGGGTGTCTGATGGGGAGAGTATGATGGGGGGTCTGATGGGGGAGTCTGATGGGGGGAGTCTGATGGGGGGAGTCTGATGGGGAGTCTGATGGGGAGTCTGATGTGGGAGTCTGATGGGGGGAGTCTGATGGGGGAGTCTGATGGGGGGAGTCTGATGGGGAGAGTCTGATGGGGGAGCCTGATGGGGAGTCTGATGGGGGGTCTGATGGGGGGTCTGATGGGGGTGTCTGATGGGGAGAGTATGATGGGGGGTCTGATGGGCGAGTCTGATGGGGGGTCTGATGGGGGGAGTCTGATGGGGGAGGGTCTGATGGGGATGCCTGATGGGGAGAGTCTGATGGGGGAGTCTGATGGGGGAGGGTCTGATGGGGGTGTCTGATGGGGAGAGTCTGATGGGGAGAGTCTGATGGGGGTGTCTGATTTGGGGGAATCTGATGGGGGAGTCTGATGGGGGAGTCTGATGGGGGAGTCTGATGGGGGGAGTCTGATGGCGGGGTCTGATGGGGGGAGTCTGATGGGGGAGTCTGATGTGGGAGTCTGATGGGGGGAGTCTGATGGGGGGAGTCTGATGGGGGAGTCTGATGGGGGGAGTCTGATGGGGGGGTCTGATTGGGGAGAGTCTGATGGGGGGTCTGATGGGGGGTCTGATGGGGGGAGTCTGATGGGGGGGTCTGATGGGGGGAGTCTGATGGGGGGGTCTGATGGGGAGGGTCTGATGGGGGAGTCTGATGGGGGGGTCTGATGGGGGAGTCTGATGGGGGAGTCTGATGGGGGGTTCTGATGGGGGAGTCTGATGGGGGAGTCTGATGGGGGGGTCTGATGGGGGGAGTCTGATGGGGAGTCTGATGGGGGGAGTCTGATGGGGAGAGTCTGATGGGGGGGTCTGATGGGGGGGTCTGATGGGGGAGTCTGATGGGGGAGTCTGATGGGGGAGTCTGATGGGGGGAGTCTGATGGGGGAGTCTGATGGGGGGAGTCAGATGGGGGGGTGTCTGATGGGGGAGTCTGATGGGGGGGTCTGAATGGGGGAGTCTGATGGGGAGTCTGATGGAGGGAGTCTGATGGGGGGGTCTGATGGGGGGTCTGATGGGGGGGTCTGATGGGGCAGTCTGATGGGGGAGTCTGATGGGGGAGTCTGATGGGGGGAGTCTGATGGGGGAGTCTGATGGGGGGAGTCTGATGGGGGGGGTGTCTGATGGGGGAGTCTGATGGGGGGAGTCTGATGGGGGAGTCTGATGGGGGGGGGGTGTCTGATGGGGGAGTCTGATGGGGGGAGTCTGATGGGGGGGTGTCTGATGGGGGAGTCTGATGGGGGGAGTCTGATGGGGGGAGTCTGATGGGGAGTCTGATGGGGGAGTCTGATGGGGGAGTCTGATGTGGGAGTCTGATGGGGGGAGTCTGATGGGGAGTCTGATGGGGGGAGTCTGATGGGGGGGTCTGATGGGGGAGTCTGATGTGGGAGTCTGATGGGGGAGTCTGATGGGGGGAGTCTGATGGGGGGGTCTGATGTGGGAGTCTGATGGGGGGAGTCTGATGGGGGAGTCTGATGGGGCGAGTCTGATGGGGGGGTCTGATGGGGGGAGTCTGATGGGGGAGGGTCTGATGGGGGTGCCTGATGGGGAGAGTCTGATGGGGGAGTCTGATGGGGGAGGGTCTGATGGGGGTGTCTGATGTGGAGAGTCTGATGGGGAGAGTCTGATGGGGGTGTCTGATGGGGGGAGTCTGATGGGGGAGTCTGATGGGGGAGTCTGATGGGGGGAGTCTGATGGTGGGCTGATGGGGGGAGTCTGATGGGGGAGTCTGATGTGGGAGTCTGATGGGGGGAGTCTGATGGGGGAGACTGATGGGGGAGTCTGATGGGGGGAGTCTGATGGTGGGGTCTGATGGGGAGGGTCTGATTGGGGAGTCTGATGGGGAGAGTCTGATGGGGGGAGTCTGATGGGGGGTCTGATGGGGGGTCTGATGGGGGGAGTCTGATGGGGGAGGGTCTGATGGGGGTGACTGATGGGGAGAGTCTGATGGGGAGAGTCTGATGGGGGTGTCTGATGGGGGGAGTCTGATGGGGGTGTATGATGGGGGGAGTCTGATGGGGGGGTCTGATGGGGGGAGTCTGATGGGGGTGTCTGATGGGGGGAGTCTGATGGGGGGGTCTGATGGGGGGAGTGTGATGGGGGGTCTGATGGAGGGAGTCTGATGGGGGAGGGTCTGATGGGGGTGTCTGATGGGGAGAGTCTGATGGGGAGAGTCTGATGGGGGTGTCTGATGGGGGGAGACTGATGGGGGTGTCTGATGGGGGGAGTCTGATGGGGGTGTCTGATGGGGGGAGTCTGATGGGGGAGTCTGATGGGGGAGTCTGGTGGGGGGAGTCTGATGGTGAGGATCTGATGGGGGAGTCTGATGGGGAAGTCTGATGGTGGGAGCCTGATGGGGGGTCTGATGGGGGAGTCTGATTGGGGAGTCTGATGGGGGGAGTCTGATGGGGGGAGTCTGATGGGGGGGGGGGGGTCTGATGGGGGAGTCTGATGGGGGAGTCTGATGGGTGGAGTCTGATGGGGGGGGTCTGATGGGGGAGTCTGATGGGGAGTCTGATGGGGGCAGTCTGATGGGGAGTCTAATGGGGGGAGTCTGATGGGGGGGGGTCTGATGGGGGAGTCTGATGGGGGAGTCTGATGGGAGGAGTCTGATGGGGGGGGTCTGATGGGTGAGTCTGATGGGGGAGTCTGATGGGGGGAGTCTGATGGGGAGTCTAATGGGGGGAGTCTGATGGGGGAGTCTGATGGGGGAGTCTGATGGGGAGTCTGATGGGGAGTCTGGTGGGGGTTGTGATGGGGAGTCCGATGGGGAGTCTGATGGGGGAGTCTGATGGGGGCGTCTGATGGGGGGAGTCTGATGGGGGGAGTCTGATGGGGGAGTCTAATGGGGAGTCTGATGGGGGGGTGTCTGATTGGGGAGTCTGATGGGGGGAGTCTGATGGGGGGAGTCTGATGGGGGGGTGTCTGATGGGGGAGTCTGATGGGGGAGTCTGATGGGGGGGGTGTCTGATGGGGGAGTCTGATGGGGGGAGTCTGATGGGGGGAGTCTGATGGGGGGAGTCTGATGGGGAGTCTGATGGGGGAGTCTGATGGGGGGGTCTGATGCGGGAGTCTGATGGGGGAGTCTGATGGGGGAGTCTGATGGGGGGAGTCTGATGGGGGAGTCTTAATGGGGGGAGTCTGATGGGGGGGTGTCTGATTGGGGAGTCTGATGGGGGGAGTCTGATGGGGGGAGTCTGATGGGGGGGGTGTCTGTTGGGGGGGTCTGATGGGGGAGTCTGATGGGGGGGTGTCTGATGGGGGAGTCTGATGGAGGGAGTCTGATGGGGGGAGTCTGATGGGGGGAGTCTGATGGGGAGTCTGATGGGGAGTCTGATGGGGGAGTCTGATGGGGGGAGTCTGATGGGGGAGTCTGATGGGGGGAGTCTGATGGGGGGGTCTGATGGGGAGGGTCTGATTGGGGAGTCTGATGGGGAGAGTCTGATTGGGGAGCCTGATGGGGAGTCTGATGGGGGGTCTGATGGGGGGTCTGATGGGGGTGTCTGATGGGGAGAGTATGATGGGGGGTCTGATGGGGGAGTCTGATGGGGGGTCTGATGGGGGGTCTGATGGGGGTGTCTGATGGGGAGAGTATGATGGGGGGTCTGATGGGGGAGTCTGATGGGGGGAGTCTGATGGGGGGAGTCTGATGGGGAGTCTGATGGGGAGTCTGATGTGGGAGTCTGATGGGGGGAGTCTGATGGGGGAGTCTGATGGGGGGAGTCTGATGGGGAGAGTCTGATGGGGGAGCCTGATGGGGAGTCTGATGGGGGGTCTGATGGGGGGTCTGATGGGGGTGTCTGATGGGGAGAGTATGATGGGGGGTCTGATGGGGGAGTCTGATGGGGGGTCTGATGGGGGGAGTCTGATGGGGGAGGGTCTGATGGGGATGCCTGATGGGGAGAGTCTGATGGGGGAGTCTGATGGGGGAGGGTCTGATGGGGGTGTCTGATGGGGAGAGTCTGATGGGGAGAGTCTGATGGGGGTGTCTGATTTGGGGGAATCTGATGGGAGAGTCTGATGGGGGAGTCTGATGGGGGAGTCTGATGGGGGGAGTCTGATGGCGGGGTCTGATGGGGGGAGTCTGATGGGGGAGTCTGATGTGGGAGTCTGATGGGGGGAGTCTGATGGGGGGAGTCTGATGGGGGAGTCTGATGGGGGGAGTCTGATGGGGGGGTCTGATTGGGGTGAGTCTGATGGGGGGTCTGATGGGGGGTCTGATGGGGGGAGTCTGATGGGGGGGTCTGATGGGGGGAGTCTGATGGGGGGGTCTGATGGGGAGGGTCTGATGGGGGAGTCTGATGGGGGGAGTCTGATGGGGGGAGTCTGATGGGGGAGTCTAATGGGGAGTCTGATGGGGGGGGTGTCTGATTGGGGAGTCTGATGGGGGGAGTCTGATGGGGGGAGTCTGATGGGGGGGTGTCTGATGGGGGAGTCTGATGGGGGAGTCTGATGGGGGGGTGTCTGATGGGGGAGTCTGATGGGGGGAGTCTGATGGGGGGAGTCTGATGGGGGGAGTCTGATGGGGAGTCTGATGGGGGAGTCTGATGGGGGGGTCTGATGCGGGAGTCTGATGGGGGAGTCTGATGGGGGAGTCTGATGGGGGGAGTCTGATGGGGGAGTCTTAATGGGGGGAGTCTGATGGGGGGGTGTCTGATTGGGGAGTCTGATGGGGGGAGTCTGATGGGGGGAGTCTGATGGGGGGGGTGTCTGATGGGGGGGTCTGATGGGGGAGTCTGATGGGGGGGTGTCTGATGGGGGAGTCTGATGGGGGGAGTCTGATGGGGGGAGTCTGATGGGGGGAGTCTGATGGGGAGTCTGATGGGGAGTCTGATGGGGGAGTCTGATGGGGGGAGTCTGATGGGGGAGTCTGATGGGGGGAGTCTGATGGGGGGGTCTGATGGGGAGGGTCTGATTGGGGAGTCTGATGGGGAGAGTCTGATTGGGGAGCCTGATGGGGAGTCTGATGGGGGGTCTGATGGGGGGTCTGATGGGGGTGTCTGATGGGGAGAGTATGATGGGGGGTCTGATGGGGGAGTCTGATGGGGGGTCTGATGGGGGGTCTGATGGGGGTGTCTGATGGGGAGAGTATGATGGGGGGTCTGATGGGGGAGTCTGATGGGGGGAGTCTGATGGGGGGAGTCTGATGGGGAGTCTGATGGGGAGTCTGATGTGGGAGTCTGATGGGGGGAGTCTGATGGGGGAGTCTGATGGGGGGAGTCTGATGGGGAGAGTCTGATGGGGGAGCCTGATGGGGAGTCTGATGGGGGGTCTGATGGGGGGTCTGATGGGGGTGTCTGATGGGGAGAGTATGATGGGGGGTCTGATGGGGGAGTCTGATGGGGGGTCTGATGGGGGGAGTCTGATGGGGGAGGGTCTGATGGGGATGCCTGATGGGGAGAGTCTGATGGGGGAGTCTGATGGGGGAGGGTCTGATGGGGGTGTCTGATGGGGAGAGTCTGATGGGGAGAGTCTGATGGGGGTGTCTGATTTGGGGGAATCTGATGGGGGAGTCTGATGGGGGAGTCTGATGGGGGAGTCTGATGGGGGGAGTCTGATGGCGGGGTCTGATGGGGGGAGTCTGATGGGGGAGTCTGATGTGGGAGTCTGATGGGGGGAGTCTGATGGGGGGAGTCTGATGGGGGAGTCTGATGAGGGGAGTCTGATGGGCGGGTCTGATTGGGGAGAGTCTGATGGGGGGTCTGATGGGGGGTCTGATGGGGGGAGTCTGATGGGGGGGCCTGATGGGGGGAGTCTGATGGGGGGGTCTGATGGGGAGGGTCTGATGGGGGAGTCTGATGGGGGGGTCTGATGGGGGAGTCTGATGGGGGAGTCTGATGGGGGGTTCTGATGGGGGAGTCTGATGGGGGAGTCTGATGGGGGGGTCTGATGGGGGGAGTCTGATGGGGAGTCTGATGGGGGGAGTCTGATGGGGAGAGTCTGATGGGGGGGTCTGATGGGGGGGTCTGATGGGGGAGTCTGATGGGGGAGTCTGATGGGGGAGTCTGATGGGGGGAGTCTGATGGGGGAGTCTGATGGGGGGAGTCAGATGGGGGGGTGTCTGATGGGGGAGTCTGATGGGGGGGTCTGAATGGGGGAGTCTGATGGGGAGTCTGATGGAGGGAGTCTGATGGGGGGGTCTGATGGGGGGTCTGATGGGGGGGTCTGATGGGGCAGTCTGATGGGGGAGTCTGATGGGGGAGTCTGATGGGGGGAGTCTGATGGGGGAGTCTGATGGGGGGAGTCTGATGGGGGGGGTGTCTGATGGGGGAGTCTGATGGGTGGAGTCTGATGGGGGAGTCTGATGGGGGGGGGGTGTCTGATGGGGGAGTCTGATGGGGGGAGTCTGATGGGGGGGTGTCTGATGGGGGAGTCTGATGGGGGGAGTCTGATGGGGGGAGTCTGATGGGGAGTCTGATGGGGAGTCTGATGGGGGAGTCTGATGGGGGAGTCTGATGGGACAGTCTGATGGGGGAGTCTGATGGGGGAGTCTGATGTGGGAGTCTGATGGGGGGAGTCTGATGGGGAGTCTGATGGGGGGAGTCTGATGGGGGGGTCTGATGGGGGAGTCTGATGTGGGAGTCTGATGGGGGAGTCTGATGGGGGGAGTCTGATGGGGGGGTCTGATGTGGGAGTCTGATGGGGGGAGTCTGATGGGGGAGTCTGATGGGGGGAGTCTGATGGGGGGGTCTGATGGGGGGAGTCTGATGGGGGAGGGTCTGATGGGGGTGCCTGATGGGGAGAGTCTGATGGAGGAGTCTGATGGGGGAGGGTCTGATGGGGGTGTCTGATGTGGAGAGTCTGATGGGGAGAGTCTGATGGGGGTGTCTGATGGGGGGAGTCTGATGGGGGAGTCTGATGGGGGAGTCTGATGGGGGGAGTCTGATGGTGGGCTGATGGGGGGAGTCTGATGGGGGAGTCTGATGTGGGAGTCTGATGGGGGGAGTCTGATGGGGGAGACTGATGGGGGAGTCTGATGGGGGGAGTCTGATGGTGGGGTCTGATGGGGAGGTTCTGATTGGGGAGTCTGATGGGGAGAGTCTGATGGGGGGAGTCTGATGGGGGGTCTGATGGGGGGTCTGATGGGGGGAGTCTGATGGGGGAGGGTCTGATGGGGGTGACTGATGGGGAGAGTCTGATGGGGAGAGTCTGATGGGGGTGTCTGATGGGGGGAGTCTGATGGGGGTGTATGATGGGGGGAGTCTGATGGGGGGGTCTGATGGGGGGAGTCTGATGGGGGTGTCTGATGGGGGGAGTCTGATGGGGGGGTCTGATGGGGGGAGTGTGATGGGGGGTCTGATGGAGGGAGTCTGATGGGGGAGGGTCTGATGGGGGTGTCTGATGGGGAGAGTCTGATGGGGAGAGTCTGATGGGGGTGTCTGATGGGGGGAGACTGATGGGGGTGTCTGATGGGGGGAGTCTGATGGGGGTGTCTGATGGGGGGAGTCTGATGGGGGAGTCTGATGGGGGAGTCTGGTGGGGGGAGTCTGATGGTGAGGATCAGATGGGGGAGTCTGATGGGGAAGTCTGATGGTGGGAGCCTGATGGGGGGTCTGATGGGGGAGTCTGATTGGGGAGTCTGATGGGGGGAGTCTGATGGGGGGAGTCTGATGGGGGGGGGGGGTCTGATGGGGGAGTCTGATGGGGGAGTCTGATGGGTGGAGTCTGATGGGGGGGGTCTGATGGGGGAGTCTGATGGGGAGTCTGATGGGGGCAGTCTGATGGGGAGTCTAATGGGGGGAGTCTGATGGGGGGGGGGTCTGATGGGGGAGTCTGATGGGGGAGTCTGATGGGAGGAGTCTGATGGGGGGGGTCTGATGGGTGAGTCTGATGGGGGAGTCTGATGGGGGGAGTCTGATGGGGAGTCTAATGGGGGGAGTCTGATGGGGGAGTCTGATGGGGGAGTCTGATGGGAAGTCTGATGGGGAGTCTGGTGGGGGTTGTGATGGGGAGTCCGATGGGGAGTCTGATGGGGGAGTCTGATGGGGGCGTCTGATGGGGGGAGTCTGATGGGGGGAGTCTGATGGGGAGTCTAATGGGGAGTCTGATGGGGGAGTCTGATGGGGGAGTCTGATGGGGGCGTCTGAATAGGGGAGTCTGATGGGGGGAGTCTGATGGGGAGTCTTATGGGGGAGTCTGATGGGGGAGTCTGATGGGGAGTCTGATGGGGAGTCTGATGGGGAGTTTGATGGGGAGTCTGATGGGGAGTCTGATGGGGGGTCTGATGGGGAGTCTGATGGGGAGTCTGATGGGGATTCTGATGGGGGGTCTGATGGGGGAGTCTGATGGGGGAGTCTGATGGGGGGAGTCTGATGGGGGAAGTCTGATGGGGGCGTCTGAATAGGGGAGTCTGATGGGGGGAGTCTGATGGGGAGTCTTATGGGGGAGTCTGATGGGGGAGTCTGATGGGGAGTCTGATGGGGAGTCTGATGGGGAGTCTGATGGGGAGTTTGATGGGGAGTCTGATGGGGAGTCTGATGGGGGGTCTGATGGGGAGTCTGATGGGGAGTCTGATGGGGGGTCTGATGGGGGAGTCTGATGGGGGAGTCTGATGGGGGGAGTCTGATGGGGGAAGTCTGATGGGGGCGTCTGAATAGGGGAGTCTGATGGGGGGAGTCTGATGGGGAGTCTTATGGGGGAGTCTGATGGGGGAGTCTGATGGGGGAGTCTGATGGGGAGTCTGATGGGGGAGTCTGATGGGGAGAGTCTGATGGGGGGAGTCTGATGGGGGGGTCTGATGGGGAGGGTCTGATTGGGGAGTCTGATGGGGAGAGTCTGATGGGGGGAGTCTGATTGGGGGTCTGATGGGGAGTCTGATGGGGGGAGTCTGATGGGGGGGTCTGATGGGGGGAGTCTGATGGGGGAGTCTGATGTGGGAGTCTGATGGGGGGAGTCTGATGGGGGAGACTGATGGGGGAGTCTGATGGGGGGAGTCTGATGGTGGGGTCTGATGGGGAGGGTCTGATTGGGGAGTCTGATGGGGAGAGTCTGATGGGGGGAGTCTGATGGGGGGTCTGATGGGGGGTCTGATGGGGGGAGTCTGATGGGGGAGGGTCTGATGGGGGTGACTGATGGGGAGAGTCTGATGGGGAGAGTCTGATGGGGGTGTCTGATGGGGGGAGTCTGATGGGGGTGTATGATGGGGGGAGTCTGATGGGGGGGTCTGATGGGGGGAGTCTGATGGGGGTGTCTGATGGGGGGAGTCTGATGGGGGGGTCTGATGGGGGGAGTGTGATGGGGGGTCTGATGGAGGGAGTCTGATGGGGGAGGGTCTGATGGGGGTGTCTGATGGGGAGAGTCTGATGGGGAGAGTCTGATGGGGGTGTCTGATGGGGGGAGACTGATGGGGGTGTCTGATGGGGGGAGTCTGATGGGGGTGTCTGATGGGGGGAGTCTGATGGGGGAGTCTGATGGGGGAGTCTGGTGGGGGGAGTCTGATGGTGAGGATCAGATGGGGGAGTCTGATGGGGAAGTCTGATGGTGGGAGCCTGATGGGGGGTCTGATGGGGGAGTCTGATTGGGGAGTCTGATGGGGGGAGTCTGATGGGGGGAGTCTGATGGGGGGGGGGGTCTGATGGGGGAGTCTGATGGGGGAGTCTGATGGGTGGAGTCTGATGGGGGGGGTCTGATGGGGGAGTCTGATGGGGAGTCTGATGGGGGCAGTCTGATGGGGAGTCTAATGGGGGGAGTCTGATGGGGGGGGGTCTGATGGGGGAGTCTGATGGGGGAGTCTGATGGGAGGAGTCTGATGGGGGGGGTCTGATGGGTGAGTCTGATGGGGGAGTCTGATGGGGGGAGTCTGATGGGGAGTCTAATGGGGGGAGTCTGATGGGGGAGTCTGATGGGGGAGTCTGATGGGGAGTCTGATGGGGAGTCTGGTGGGGGTTGTGATGGGGAGTCCGATGGGGAGTCTGATGGGGGAGTCTGATGGGGGCGTCTGATGGGGGGAGTCTGATGGGGGGAGTCTGATGGGGAGTCTAATGGGGAGTCTGATGGGGGAGTCTGATGGGGGAGTCTGATGGGGGCGTCTGAATAGGGGAGTCTGATGGGGGGAGTCTGATGGGGAGTCTTATGGGGGAGTCTGATGGGGGAGTCTGATGGGGAGTCTGATGGGGAGTCTGATGGGGAGTCTGATGGGGAGTTTGATGGGGAGTCTGATGGGGAGTCTGATGGGGGGTCTGATGGGGAGTCTGATGGGGAGTCTGATGGGGATTCTGATGGGGAGTTTGATGGGGAGTCTGATGGGGAGTCTGATGGGGGGTCTGATGGGGAGTCTGATGGGGAGTCTGATGGGGAGTCTGATGGGGGGTCTGATGGGGGAGTCTGATGGGGGAGTCTGATGGGGGGAGTCTGATGGGGGAAGTCTGATGGGGGCGTCTGAATAGGGGAGTCTGATGGGGGGAGTCTGATGGGGAGTCTTATGGGGGAGTCTGATGGGGGAGTCTGATGGGGAGTCTGATGGGGAGTCTGATGGGGAGTTTGATGGGGAGTCTGATGGGGAGTCTGATGGGGGGTCTGATGGGGAGTCTGATGGGGAGTCTGATGGGGAGTCTGATGGGGGGTCTGATGGGGGAGTCTGATGGGGGAGTCTGATGGGGGGAGTCTGATGGGGGAAGTCTGATGGGGGCGTCTGAATAGGGGAGTCTGATGGGGGGAGTCTGATGGGGAGTCTTATGGGGGAGTCTGATGGGGGAGTCTGATGGGGGAGTCTGATGGGGAGTCTGATGGGGGAGTCTGATGGGGAGAGTCTGATGGGGGGAGTCTGATGGGGGGGTCTGATGGGGAGGGTCTGATTGGGGAGTCTGATGGGGAGAGTCTGATGGGGGGAGTCTGATTGGGGGTCTGATGGGGAGTCTGATGGGGGGAGTCTGATGGGGGGGTCTGATGGGGGGAGTCTGATGGGGGAGTCTGATGTGGGAGTCTGATGGGGGGAGTCTGATGGGGGGGTCTGATGGGGAGGGTCTGATTGGGGAGTCTGATGGGGAGAGTCTGATGGGGGGAGTCTGATGGGGGGTCTGATGGGGGGTCTGATGGGGGGTGTCTGATGGGGGAGGGTCTGATGGGGGTGTCTGATGGGGAGAGTCTGATGGGGGGTCTGATGGGGGGAGTCTGATGTGGGGTCTGATGGGGGGAGTCTGATGGGGGAGGGTCTGATGGGGGTGTCTGATGGGGAGAGTCTGATGGGGGAGTCTGATGGGGAGGGTCTGATGGGGGGAGTCTGATGGGGGGAGTCTGATGGGGAGTCTGATGGGGAGTCTGATGGGGGAGTCTGATGTGGGAGTCTGATGGGGGAGTCTGATGGGGGGGGGTCTGATGGGGAAGGTCTGATTGGGGAGTCTGATGGGGAGAGTCTGATGGGGGGAGTCTGATGGGGGGTCTGATGGGGTGAGTCTGATGGGGGGTCTGATGGGGGGAGTCTGATGGGGGTGTCTGATGGGGAGAGTCTGATGGGGGAGTCTGATGGGGGAGGGTCTGATGGGGGTGTCTGATGGGGAGAGTCTGATGGGGAGAGTCTGATGGGGGAGTCTGAAGGGGGAGTCTGGTGGGGGGAGTCTGATGGGGAGGGTCTGATGGGGGAGTCTGATGGGGAGAGTCTGATGGGGGTGTCTGATGGGGGGTCTGATGGGGGAGTCTGATTGGGGGGGAGTCTGATGGGGGAGTCTGATGGGGGAGTCTGAATGGGGGAGTCTGATGGGGGTGTCTGATGGTGAGTCTGATGGGGGAGTCTGATGGGGAGAGTCTGATGGGGGGGTCTGATGGGGAGTCTAATGGGGGGAGTCTGATGGGGGAGTCTGATGGGGGAGTCTGATGGGGAGTCTGATGGGGAGTCTGATGGGGGGTGTGATGGGGAGTCCGATGGGGAGTTTGATGGGGAGTCTGATGGGGAGTCTGATGGGGGGTCTGATGGGGAGTCTGATGGGGAGTCTGATGGGGGGTCTGATGGGGGAGTCTGATGGGGGAGTCTGATGGGGGGAGTCTGATGGGGGGAGTCTGATGGGGGCATCTGAATAGGGGAGTCTGATGGGGGGAGTCTGATGTGGGGTCTGATGGGGGGAGTCTGATGGGGGGAGTCTGATGGGGGCGTCTGAATAGGGGAGTCTGATGGGGGAGTCTGATGGGGAGTCTTATGGGGGAGTCTGATGGGGGAGTCTGATGGGGAGTCTGATGGGGGAGTCTGATGGGGAGATTCTGATGGGGGTGTCTGATGGGGAGTCTGATGGGGGGGTCTGATGGGGAGGGTCTGATTGGGGAGTCTTTTGGGGAGAGTCTGATGGGGGGAGTCTGATGGGGGGTCTGATGGGGGGTCTGATGGGGGGAGTCTGATGGGGAAGGGTCTGATGGGGGTGTCTGATGGGGAGAGTCTGATGGGGGGTCTGATGGGGGGAGTCTGATGTGGGGTCTGATGGGGGGAGTCTGTTGGGGGAGGGTCTGATGGGGGTGTCTGATGGGGAGAGTCTGATGGGGGGAGTCTGATGGGGGGAGTCTGATGGGGAGTCTGATGGGGAGTCTGATGGGGGAGTCTGATGGGGGGAGTCTGATGGGGGGGTCTGATGGGGAGGGTCTGATTGGGGAGTCTGATGGGGAGAGTCTGATGGGGGGAGTCTGATGGGGGAGTCTGATGGGGAGTCTGATGGGGGGTCTGATGGGGGAGTCTGATGGGGGAGTCTGATGGGGGGAGTCTGATGGGGGGAGTCTGATGGGGGCATCTGAATAGGGGAGTCTGATGGGGAGTCTTATGGGGGAGTCTGATGGGGGAGTCTAATGGGGGAGTCTGATGGGGAGTCGGATGGGGGAGTCTGATGGGGAGAGTCTGATGGGGGTGTCTGATGGGGAGTCTGATGGGGGGAGTCTGATGGGGGGGGGTCTGATGGGGGGAGTCTGATGGGGGAGTCTGATGGGGGAGCCTGATGGGGGGGTCTGATGGGGAGGGTCTGATTGGGGAGTCTGTTGGGGAGAGTCTGATGGGGGGAGTCTGATGGGGGGTCTGACGGGGGGTCTGATGGGGGGAGTCTGATGGGGGAGGGTCTGATGGGGGTGTCTGATGGGGAGAGTCTGATGGGGGGTCTGATGGGGGGAGTCTGATGTGGGGTCTGATGGGGGGAGTCTGATGGGGGGAGTCTGATGGGGGCGTCTGAATAGGGGAGTCTGATGGGGGAGTCTGATGGGGAGTCTTATGGGGGAGTCTGATGGGGGAGTCTGATGGGGAGATTCTGATGGGGGTGTCTGATGGGGAGCCTGATGGGGGGGTCTGATGGGGAGGGTCTGATTGGGGGAGTCTGATGGGGAAGGGTCTGATGGGGGTGTCTGATGGGGAGAGTCTGATGGGGGGTCTGATGGGGGGTCTGATGGGGGGTCTGATGGGGGGAGTCTGATGGGGAAGGGTCTGATGGGGGTGTCTGATGGGGAGAGTCTGATGGGGGGTCTGATGGGGGGAGTCTGATGTGGGGTCTGATGGGGGGAGTCTGATGGGGGAGGGTCTGATGGGGGTGTCTGATGGGGAGAGTCTGATGGGGGAGTCTGATGGGGGAGGGTCTGATGGGGGTGTCTGATGGGGAGAGTCTGATGGGGGGAGTCTGATGGGGGGAGTCTGATGGGGAGTCTGATGGGGAGTCTGATGGGGGAGTCTGATGTGGGAGTCTGATGGGGGAGTCTGATGGGGGGAGTCTGATGGGGGGGTCTGATGGGGAGGGTCTGATTGGGGAGTCTGATGGGGAGAGTCTGATGGGGGGAGTCTGATGGGGGGTCTGATGGGGGAGTCTGATGGGGAGTCTGATGGGGAGTCTGATGGGGGAGTCTGATGGGGAGTCTGATGGGGAGCCTGATGGGGAGTCTGATGGGGAGTCTGATGGCGAGTTTGATGGGGGAGCCTGATGGGGAGTCTGATGGGGAGTTTGATGGGGAGTCTGATCGGGAGTCTGATGGGGGGTCTGATGGGGGAGTCTGATGGGGAGTCTGATGGGGGGGAGTTTGATGGGGGCGTCTGATAGGGGGAGTCTGATGGGGGAAGTCTGATGGGGAGTCTGATGGGGGAGTCTGATGGGGGAGTCTGATGGGGAGTCTGATGGGGGAGTCTGATGGGGAGTCTAATGGGGGGAGTCTGATGGGAGAGTCTGATGGGGGAGTCTGATGGGGGAGTCTGATGGGGAGTCTGATGGGGAGTCTGATGGGGGAGTCTGATGGGGAGTCTGATGGGGAGTCTGATGGGGGAGTCTGATGGGGGGAGTCTGATGGGGGAGTCTAATGGGGGGAGTCTGATGGGAGAGTCTGATGGGGGAGTCTGATGGGGGAGTCTGATGGGGAGTCTGATGGGGAGTCTGATGGGGGAGTCTGATGGGGAGTCTGATGGGGAGTCTGATGGGGGAGTCTGATGGGGAGTCTGATGGGGAGCCTGATGGGGAGTCTGATGGGGAGTCTGATGGCGAGTTTGATGGGGGAGCCTGATGGGGAGTCTGATGGGGAGTTTGATGGGGAGTCTGATCGGGAGTCTGATGGGGGGTCTGATGGGGGAGTCTGATGGGGAGTCTGATGGGGGGGAGTTTGATGGGGGCGTCTGATAGGGGGAGTCTGATGGGGGGAGTCTGATGGGGAGTCTGATGGGGGATTCTGATGGGGGAGTCTGATGGGGAGTCTGATGGGGGAGTCTGATGGGGAGAGTCTGATGGGGGTGTCTGATGGGGAGTCTGATGGGGGGAGTCTGATGGGGGGAGTCTGATGGGGAGTCTGATGGGGGAGTCTGATGGGGAGAGTCTGATGGGGGAGTCTGATGGGGAGAGTCTGATGGTGGTGTCTGATGGGGAGTCTGATGGGGGGAGTCTGATGGGGGAGTCTGATGGGACAGTCTGATGGGGGAGTCTGATGGGGGAATCTGATGGGGAGAGTCTGATGGGGGAGTCTGATGGGACAGTCTGATGGGACAGTCTGATGGGGGGAGTCTGATGGGGGAGTCTGATGGGGGAGTCTGATGGGGGAGTCTGATGGGGAGTCTGATGTGGGAGTCTAATGGGGGAGTCTGATGGGGGGAGTCTGATGGGGGGTCTAATGGGGGGAGTCTGATGGGGAGAGTCTGATGGGGGTGTCTGATGGGCGAGTCTGATGGGGGAGTCTGATGGGGGAGTCTGATGGGGAGGCTCTGATGGGGGAGTCTGATGGGGGAGTCTGATGGGGGGGTCTGATGGGGAGGGTCTGATTGGGGAGTCTGATGGGGAGAGTCTGATGGGGGGAGTCTGATGGGGGGTCTGATGGGGGGTCTGATGGGGGGAGTCTGATGGGGGTGTCTGATGGGAGGAGTCTGATGGGGGAGTCTGATGGGGGAGGGTCTGATGGGGGTGTCTGATGGGGAGAGTCTGATGGGGGGAGTCTGATGGGGGGAGTCTGATGGGGAGTCTGATGGGGAGTCTGATGGGGGAGTCTGATGTGGGAGTCTGATGGGGGAGTCTGATGGGGGGAGTCTGATGGGGGGGTCTGATGGGGAGGGTCTGATTGGGGAGTCTGATGGGGAGAGTCTGATGGGGGGAGTCTGATGGGGGGTCTGATGGGGTGAGTCTGATGGGGGGTCTGATGGGGGGAGTCTGATGGGGGTGTCTGATGGGGAGAGTCTGATGGGGGAGTCTGATGGGGGAGGGTCTGATGGGGGTGTCTGATGGGGAGAGTCTGATGGGGAGAGTCTGATGGGGGAGCCTGATGGGGGAGTCTGGTGGGGGGAGTCTGATGGGGAGGGTCTGATGGGGGAGTCTGATGGGGAGAGTCTGATGGGGGTGTCTGATGGGGGGTCTGATGGGGGAGTCTGATTGGGGGGGAGTCTGATGGGGGAGTCTGATGGGGGAGTCTGAATGGGGGAGTCTGATGGGGAGAGTCTGATGGGGGGAGTCTGCTGGGGGGTCTGATGGGGGGAGTATGATGGGGGGAGTCTGATGGGGGAGGGTCTGATGGGGGAGTCTGATGGGGAGAGTCTGATGGGGGAGTCTGATGGGGGAGGGTCTGATGGGGGTGTCTGATGGGGAGAGTCTGATGGGGGAGTCTGATGGGGCAGCGTCTGATGGGGGTGTCTGATGGGGAGAGTCTGATGGGGAGAGTCTGATGGGGGTGTCTGATGGGGGGAGTCTGATGGGGGAGTCTGATGGGGGGAGTCTGATGGGGGAGTTTGATGGGGGAGTCTGGTGGGGGGAGCCTGATGGGGAGCCTGATGGGGAGGGTCTGATGGGGGAGTCTGATGGGGAGAGTCTGATGGGGGTGTCTGATGGGGGGTCTGATGGGGGAGTCTGATGGGGGAGTCTGATGGGGGGAGTCTGATGGGGGGAGTCTGATGGGGGGGGGGTCTGATGGGGGAGTCTGATGGGGGAGTCTGATGGGGGGGTCTGATGGGGGGAGTCTGATGGGGAGTCTAATGGGGGGAGTCTGATGGGAGAGTCTGATGGGGGAGTCTGATGGGGGAGTCTGATGGGGAGTCTGATGGGGAGTCTGATGGGGGAGTCTGATGGGGAGTCTGATGGGGAGTCTGATGGGGGAGTCTGATGGGGAGTCTGATGGGGAGCCTGATGGGGAGTCTGATGGGGAGTCTGATGGCGAGTTTGATGGGGGAGCCTGATGGGGAGTCTGATGGGGAGTTTGATGGGGAGTCTGATCGGGAGTCTGATGGGGGGTCTGATGGGGGAGTCTGATGGGGAGTCTGATGGGGGGGAGTTTGATGGGGGCGTCTGATAGGGGGAGTCTGATGGGGGGAGTCTGATGGGGAGTCTGATGGGGGATTCTGATGGGGGAGTCTGATGGGGAGTCTGATGGGGGAGTCTGATGGGGAGAGTCTGATGGGGGTGTCTGATGGGGAGTCTGATGGGGGGAGTCTGATGGGGGGAGTCTGATGGGGAGTCTGATGGGGGAGTCTGATGGGGAGAGTCTGATGGGGGAGTCTGATGGGAAGAGTCTGATGGTGGTGTCTGATGGGGAGTCTGATGGGGGGAGTCTGATGGGGGAGTCTGATGGGACAGTCTGATGGGGGAGTCTGATGGGGGAATCTGATGGGGAGAGTCTGATGGGGGAGTCTGATGGGACAGTCTGATGGGACAGTCTGATGGGGGGAGTCTGATGGGGGAGTCTGATGGGGGAGTCTGATGGGGGAGTCTGATGGGGGGTCTGATGTGGGAGTCTAATGGGGGAGTCTGATGGGGGGAGTCTGATGGGGGGTCTAATGGGGGGAGTCTGATGGGGAGAGTCTGATGGGGGTGTCTGATGGGCGAGTCTGATGGGGGAGTCTGATGGGGGAGTCTGATGGGGAGGCTCTGATGGGGGAGTCTGATGGGGGAGTCTGATGGGGGAGTCTGATGGGGGGAGTCTGATGGGGGAGTCTGATGGGGGGAGTCTGATGGGGGAGTCTGATGGGGGAGTCTGATGGGGGAGTCTGATGGGGGGAGTCTGATGGGGGAGTCTGATGGGGTGAGTCTGATGGGGAGAGTCTGATGGGGGAGTCTGATGGGGAGTCTGATGGGGGAGTCTGATGGGGAGTCTGATGGGAGAGTCTGATGGGAGAGTCTGATGGGAGAGTCTGATGGGGAGAGTCTGATGGGGGGAGTCTGATGGGGGAGTCTGATGGGGGAGTCTGATGGGGGGAGTCTGATGGGGGAGTCTGATGGGGGGAGTCTGATGGGGGAGTCTGATGGGGGAGTCTGATGGTGAGTCTGATGGGGGAGTCTGATGGTGAGTCTGATGGGGGAGTCTGATGGGGGAGTCTGATGGTGAGTCTGATGGGGGAGTCTGATGGGGAGAGTCTGATGGTGGAGTCTGATGGGGAAGTCTGATGGGGGAGTCTGTTGGGAGAGTCTGATAGGGAGTCTGATGGGGGGAGTCTGATGGGGAGTCTGATGGAGAGTCTGATGGGGGGAGTCTGATGGGGAGTCTGATGGGGGAGTCTGATGGGGGAGTCTGATGGGGGGGTCTGATGGGGGAGTCTGGTGGGGGGAGCCTGATGGGGAGCCTGATGGGGAGGGTCTGATGGGGGAGTCTGATGGGGAGAGTCTGATGGGGGTGTCTGATGGGGGGTCTGATGGGGGAGTCTGATGGGGGAGTCTGATGGGGGGAGTCTGATGGGGGGAGTCTGATGGGGGGGGGGTCTGATGGGGGAGTCTGATGGGGGAGTCTGATGGGGGGGTCTGATGGGGGGAGTCTGATGGGGAGTCTAATGGGGGGAGTCTGATGGGAGAGTCTGATGGGGGAGTCTGATGGGGGAGTCTGATGGGGAGTCTGATGGGGAGTCTGATGGGGGAGTCTGATGGGGAGTCTGATGGGGAGTCTGATGGGGGAGTCTGATGGGGAGTCTGATGGGGAGCCTGATGGGGAGTCTGATGGGGAGTCTGATGGCGAGTTTGATGGGGGAGCCTGATGGGGAGTCTGATGGGGAGTTTGATGGGGAGTCTGATCGGGAGTCTGATGGGGGGTCTGATGGGGGAGTCTGATGGGGAGTCTGATGGGGGGGAGTTTGATGGGGGCGTCTGATAGGGGGAGTCTGATGGGGGGAGTCTGATGGGGAGTCTGATGGGGGATTCTGATGGGGGAGTCTGATGGGGAGTCTGATGGGGGAGTCTGATGGGGAGAGTCTGATGGGGGTGTCTGATGGGGAGTCTGATGGGGGGAGTCTGATGGGGGGAGTCTGATGGGGAGTCTGATGGGGGAGTCTGATGGGGAGAGTCTGATGGGGGAGTCTGATGGGAAGAGTCTGATGGTGGTGTCTGATGGGGAGTCTGATGGGGGGAGTCTGATGGGGGAGTCTGATGGGACAGTCTGATGGGGGAGTCTGATGGGGGAATCTGATGGGGAGAGTCTGATGGGGGAGTCTGATGGGACAGTCTGATGGGACAGTCTGATGGGGGGAGTCTGATGGGGGAGTCTGATGGGGGAGTCTGATGGGGGAGTCTGATGGGGGGTCTGATGTGGGAGTCTAATGGGGGAGTCTGATGGGGGGAGTCTGATGGGGGGTCTAATGGGGGGAGTCTGATGGGGAGAGTCTGATGGGGGTGTCTGATGGGCGAGTCTGATGGGGGAGTCTGATGGGGGAGTCTGATGGGGAGGCTCTGATGGGGGAGTCTGATGGGGGAGTCTGATGGGGGAGTCTGATGGGGGGAGTCTGATGGGGGAGTCTGATGGGGGGAGTCTGATGGGGGAGTCTGATGGGGGAGTCTGATGGGGGAGTCTGATGGGGGGAGTCTGATGGGGGAGTCTGATGGGGTGAGTCTGATGGGGAGAGTCTGATGGGGGAGTCTGATGGGGAGTCTGATGGGGGAGTCTGATGGGGAGTCTGATGGGAGAGTCTGATGGGAGAGTCTGATGGGAGAGTCTGATGGGGAGAGTCTGATGGGGGGAGTCTGATGGGGGAGTCTGATGGGGGAGTCTGATGGGGGGAGTCTGATGGGGGAGTCTGATGGGGGGAGTCTGATGGGGGAGTCTGATGGGGGAGTCTGATGGTGAGTCTGATGGGGGAGTCTGATGGTGAGTCTGATGGGGGAGTCTGATGGGGGAGTCTGATGGTGAGTCTGATGGGGGAGTCTGATGGGGAGAGTCTGATGGTGGAGTCTGATGGGGAAGTCTGATGGGGGAGTCTGTTGGGAGAGTCTGATAGGGAGTCTGATGGGGGGAGTCTGATGGGGAGTCTGATGGAGAGTCTGATGGGGGGAGTCTGATGGGGAGTCTGATGGGGGAGTCTGATGGGGGAGTCTGATGGGGGGGTCTGATGGGGAGTCTGATGGGGGAGTCTGATGGGGAGTCTGATGGGGAGAGTCTGATGGGGAGTCTGATGGGGGGGTCTGATGGCGGGAGTCTGATGTGGAGTCTGATGGGGAGAGTCTGATGGGGGCAGTCTGATGGGGAGAGTCTGATGGGGGGTCTGATGGGGGAGTCTGATGGGGGAGTCTGATGGGGGGAGTCTGATGGGGGGAGTCTGATGGGGAGAGTCTGATGGGGGAGTCTGATGGGGAGAGTCTGATGGGGGAGTCTGATGGGTAGAGTCTGATGGGGGTCTGATGGGGGAGTCTAATTGGGGGAGTCAGTTTCAGAAATACACCAGCTTTCCTGGAGAACGCATGTGAGAGAGAGAGAGAGAGAGAGTGGAGGACCTTTCCCCTCAGTGTCCAGGGACCTGACTCTGCTTTCCTTCTGCCTTTGGAAATCATCCGACTCAGGCAGCATCCAATCACCTCCTGTTACTGGGCAGAATACTGTCTTTTGGTCAATTCATTGACCACCGACTAACCAATCGAATTGAGTCCCACCCCGTCTCTCGGGTGCCACATAGTCTGAGTTCTCCTGTTTGTAAATCCAGCACCATACACTAAGTTGGAACTTTCTGAATTTGTCATTCTCTCTGCAGCTTGACTGAAAGATACATAATCATTAAACATCCATGGATCAAAATGATAAAAGCAAAAATAAAGAAAGTGCAAATGAGGGAATCCTCAGGAAGGACTGTTACCCTACTCCTTGTTTGTATATTCACATGTTTGTAAATGTGGACAAGTAGAAAATTACAGCACAGCAGGAGGCACTTGGGTCATCATTCCTAAATTGGCTCTTTGAAAGAGTCGTCTTGCATCCTTGCTTTCTGCCCAGAATCCTGTAAGTTTGTCATCCTCGAGTGCCCAGCCTATTTTGTTATAAACTACTTATAGAAAGCTTTTCAGGCTGAGTGTTCTGGGGCGAGATTTTCCGACCCCCCGCCGGGTCGGAGAATCGCCGGGGGCTGACGTGAATCCCGCCCCCGCCGGTTGCCGAATTCTCCAGCACCGGAGATTCGGCGGGGGCGGGAATCACGCCGCGCCGGTTGGCGGGCCCCCCCCCCCCCCGGCGATTCTCCGGCCCGGATGGGCCGAAGTCCCGCTGCGAGATGCCTGTCCCGCCAGAGAATTAAATCACCTACCTTACCGGCGGGACAAGGCAGCGCGGGCGGGCTCCGGGGTCCTGAGGGGGGCGCAGGGTGATCTGGCCCCGGGAGATGCCCCCACGGTGGCCTGGCCCGCGATCGGGGCCCACCGATCCGCGGGCAGACCTGTGCCGTGGGGGCACTCTTTTCCTTCCGCCTTCGCCATGGTCTCCACCATGGCAGAGGCGGAAGAGACCCCCTCCACAGCGCATGCACGGGGATGCCGTGAGCGGCCACTGACGCTCCCGCGCATGCGCCGCCCGGCAATGTCATTTCCGCGCCAGCTGGCGGGGCACCAAAGGCCTTTCCCGCCAGCTGGCGGGGCGGAAATCAGTCCGGCGCAGGCCTAGCCCCTCAAGGTGAGGGCTCGGCCCCTCAAGATGCGGAGCATTCCGCACCTTTGGGGCGGCGCGATGCCGGACTGATTTGCGCCGTTTTTGGCGCCGGTCGGCGGACATCGTGCCGATTACGGAGAATCCCGCCCCTGGATCCCAAATGTTCGCTGAGTGAAAGGAAATTCTCCCCTCAAGCTACTTTCTCACTGATGTTGAATCTACAAATTCTATTGACTCACTCAGCAAAGGGAATTGTTTTTCCCAATTTACTCGGAGCAGGCTCGAGGGGCCGAATGGCCTATTCAAGATTTGAATGTTGATACTCTTATCAAAACATCATATCATCTGGAAAACTATTATTAGGTCACCTCTTAACCTTCCCTGTTTGCGAGAGAACAGTCCAAACATTGTCACCTCTCCTCTCCGAATAGAAATATAGGGGCGATTCTCCGATATGGAGGCCAAGTGTTTGCGACGGCGCGAGCAGGGCCCGGACACAACCTTTTCTGGCCTCCACTGGGGGCCAGCACGGCGCTGGAGTGGTTCACGCCGCTCCAGTGTCCTTACGCGGCGCCAAATGGGCGCGGCGCCAACCCGCACGTGCGCAGTTGGGGCAGCCCAATCCTGTGCATGCGCGGGGAACGTCTTACTCACGCCGGCCCCTCACCAACATGGAGCCGGTGTTCTGGGGCCGCACGCGGAAGGAGGTAGGTCCGGGGGGGAGAGGCCGGCCCGCCGATCGGTGGGCCCCGAACGCAGACCAGACCCCATCAGAGGCCACCCCGTGAAGGACCCCCCCCCCCCCCCCCCCCCCAGCGTTCCCGCAGAGTTCCCGCCGGCAGCGACCAGGGGTGGACGGCGCCGGCGGGAACCGTTCGTGTTGTAGTGGCCCGCTCGGCCCATCCGGCCAGAGAATCGCCACTCGCTGGTTCTCCGAGCGGCCCGGTGCGAATCGCGCGCCGCTGGTTCCCGGGGGGGGGGGGGTGGGAGAATCGCGTGCGGGGGTCGAGGCGGCGTGGTGCGATTCGCGCGGCGCCTCGACTATTCTCCCACCCGGCGTGGGGGGGGTGGAGAATAGCGCCCATAGCATCCAAAAGGGTGTGTGAATTCTGGGGCGTCATTCTCCGCCGGCGGGAGTCTCCGTTTTGCCGGCGCCCGGGGGTTTCCCGACGGCGTGGGGCTGCCCCACAATGGGAAACCCCATTGACCGGCCGGTGTAACGGAGACTCCCGCCGGCCGGTCGGGGCAGAAATGTGGCGGGGCGAGATGGAGAATTTCGCCCCTGATGTGTGCCCAGAATCAATTAACCCCACCCTCCAGGAGGGGGGGGGGGGGGCGGGCGGGGAGGGGGATGGGGGGTTATGTCAGAGGGACGGAAGATCCTGCCACATATCATTTGTGTCAATAAAATTTTGGTTCCTAATTTCACTCGGCGTGGACTCTCCGTGTCTTTATTAAACTGGCGAGGCGGAGTAAACTGGTTTACTGTCGACACTGCGGCCTACTCAGCTGAGCCGCCTCCCCGATTTTGTGAACCAGGTTTGAATTTCTTTGATTCGCTGTGCCTCTGTTTGGGCGGTTAGATACATTTGACGCCGGTGTTTCAGACTGCAACCCATACCCTGAACGAATGCGTATTTCTTCCAGGCCAAGTACGAGTGCCGGATGGTCATACTGTTGATGGTCTGTGGACTGCATCTATTCGGGGTGATCTGGAGTCTCACGTACCCGGCAACACCAGGTGCACAATCATTCGACCTCCTCATGACCCGGGTTTGATTCCGGCCTCGGGTCACTGTCTGAGCAGAGTCTGCACGTTCTCCCCGTGCCTGCGTGGGTTTCCTCCGGGTGCTCCGGTTTCCTCCCACAGTCCAAAGATGTGCAGGCGAGGTGGATTGCCCATGATAAATTATCCCTTAGTGTCCAAAAGGTTAGGTGGGGTTACTGGGTTACGGGGATAGGGTGAGGGGTTGGGCCTAGGTAGGGGTGCTCTTTCCAAGGGTTGGTGCCGACTTCATGGGCTGAATGGCCTCCTTCTGCCCTGTAGGGATTCTATGATTCTTTGTCATTCATTTCAGTAAGAAACAGGCATCTTGCTCAATTTTCAGGGAGAAAGAAGAATTTCTCCCTTGCATTACATATTATAAAATTGTGAAGCCACTGAGATTTGCATGGTGGTAATATTATCCCCTCCCTGTTTTAAATTGTCTAATATTCATTCTGGGTGAATCAGCAGTATTTACTTAGCAAGCACTTACATGCTAAAAGGTCAAAAGGAATGAATAATCCACATAACATTGAAATTGTTTTGCTATCGACATTTCTCAATTAAACGTGGCTGTAATTCGGGCCAAACCCATATGTCACGTTGTTCAATCTGAGACATTGTTCATTTTGTGTTTCTATCTTTCTGTCCACATCTATCCGGGATTCTCTGATCATCGGGATTCTCGGGAACATTCGGCCGGGGGCCTGGAAAATCCCGCCCCTGTTTCATTCACCGACGCTCTCTTCCTAAATTTCTTTACTCGCTTGTCTGTTGGGCTGTCTCTCTGTCTTCCTCTCCTGGCTTCCCTTTTCCCGATCGGCTTTCCTCGTCCCACCTGCCACCACTGTGTCCTTCACCCGCCATTGGCCTCGTCAGGTCAACGGCAAAACTCACTTGGCCTGGGAAAGAGAGGTGAACAGGAAATTCACCCTCCTGGGAATCCCGATGTTTGGCAGTAACGTCATTAAGTTTTTAATTGCTAGAGAGGGAAATCTGAGGGAGTTACAAAGGAGTGTTATTAGATGCCATTTGCCCTGAAATGTAGGATTGATGATAACTGTCCCCTAACTGATGATGTGCGAGCGGGCAGGACAATCTCTTACAAAAGGAGGTGTGAGCTGTCCAATAATTATTGAGGCTTCTCTGAGGTCAGTAAGAAAGATGATTGAGAATCTCAGCTTCCATGTTTATGTCACTAATTCATCTGGTTGATGTAGGTTATTGTTAACCAACATAATGGAAAATTGTAGTTTTTTTATTCATTCAAGGCCAGCATTAATTGCCCCAGGCCTAATTTGCATTGGGAAAGTGATGGTGAGCTTCCTGTTTAAACTGCTGCAGACCTGGTGGTGTAGGTACACCCACAGTGCTGATAGGGAGGGAGTTCCAGGATCTTGACCCAGTGAGAGTAAAGGGACGGCCAATATATTCCCAAATCAGGATGGTGTGTGGCTTGGAGGGGAACCTGAAGGTGGTGGTGTTCCCAGGTATCTGCTGCCCTTTTCCTTCGAGATGGTAGCAGTCATGAGTTTGGAAGGTGCTGTCTAAGGAGCTCTGGTGGGTTCCTGCAGTGCATCTTGCAAATGGTACACATGGCTGCCACTGTTTGTAGATGGTGGAGGGAGTGAATATTTGTGGATGGGGTGCCAATCAAGGATTGTCCTGGATGGTATAAAGCATCTTGAGTGTTGTTGGAGCTGCACTCACCCAGGCAAGAGGAAAATATCTCATCAGACACTGACTTGTGCCTTGTAGGTTATGGAACATTTTGAGGACTCAGGAGGTGAGTTACTCACCATTGGATTCCCAGCCTCTGACTGGCTCGTGTAGTTCAGTTTCTGGTCAATGGTAACCCCCACAGGTTGTTGATAGTGGGGGATTCAGTGATGGTAATGCCATTGAATGTCAAGGGATAATGGTTAGATTCTCTATTCATTGAGATGGTCATTGCCTGGCACTTGTGTGGCAAGAATGTAACTTGCCACTTGTCAGCTCAAGCCTGGATATTGTCCAGGTCTTGCTGCATTTGGACATGGGCTGCTGAAAAGCAAGTGCTGCTTGATAGTGCTGTTGATGACCCCCTTCCGTCACTTTACTGATGATCGAAGGAAGACTGATGGGATGGTAATTGCCCAGGTTGGATTTGTCCTGCTTTTTGTGTAAAGGACACACCTGGGCAATTTTCCACATTACTGGGTAGATGCCAGTGTTGTAATTGTACTGGAACAGCTTGGCTAGGGGTGCAGGTTCTGGAGCACTAGGACTATTGTCAGTATACTATAAATACTGTCTGGACAGATACACTTGTGGCAGGTTGGTGAGGACGTTTCTTTCCTCTTCTAGCAGCTATGTCCTTTAGGACTTGGTCAGCGAGGTTTGTGGTAGTGTTACTGAGACACCCTTGGTGATAAACCTTGGAGTCCGCCACGCAGAATACATTCTGTGCCCTTACCATCCTCGGTGCTTCCTCCAAGTGGTCCTCAAATCATGGTACAGATTCATCAACTGACGATGGACGGTACGTGGTAATCAATGTTGACCTAATTCCATGAGACTTCATGTGGTCTAGAGTTGATGTTGAGGACGGGTTAGGGTGGCAGATTTCCTTCCCGAAAGGACATTACTGAACCAGATGGGATTAGAACACCGAGCATTACCCTGGGTTTCTGGATTACTATCCCCGCGACAATCCCTCCACAGCACCACCTCCACCAGGCGTTTACATGTAATACCCTGCTCGCAAACAAGACGGCGTGTGAGACTGGCAACACCGTCTCAATGACAAGCTCCTGGAGACAACAGAGTGAATTAAAAATATGTTCAAGTTCTAAATCAGTCATTTGTAATATCTGTGACTGAATCTATTTTAATTTGTGCTATAACTGAATTAGTATTAGAAAAATAAACTTATGTTTATACATCACGCCTAGCAGAATGGGCTCAAAGTATTTTACATACAATTAACTACTTTGAAGTACTGTCAGTGTTGTTTAGTAGACAAATAAAGCATTTTTAGTGCAGAATAGAATCTTTCAAATTATATCCACAGGGGACAAGCTCGGTAATCCAAAACTTCTTTCAGTTTAGTTCATTTTCCTAATTTATTTACATTGGTTCAGGGTGAATCTATTTCTACCTAACTGGGAACACCAAGTGCTGGATTCTCCGATTTTCCGGCTACGTGCCGACACCGACGTGGGAACAGTGGCGTTTTACGACACCAAAATCATCTCCGATCCCTGACCGATTCTGGGACCGGTGAGGGGCTAGCATCGGCATAGGGTAAAACTCCCATTTCCCGTGCCAAAAATAGCCGGTGAATGCCCGGGTCCCTGGCGAACCCACTGGCCACCCCCTTGCCACCCCCTGCCCGCCCTGTGGCCACCCCTCACCAGTCCCCCCAGCCCTCGCGGAAGTCCCCCCCCAGCCAGCGACGTGGATCCTGACCGAGTGTGATGGCGCCGGACACAGTCCACAGCCACAGGCCGGGTTCAGACCACACGTCAACTGCGCGGCCGGGAAGTCGGCCCCTCGGGGGTGAAGCATGGCGGAAGAGCCTGCCGATGGCGTGGCAACGTTGTTGCAACGGCGTGTAGCGCGCGACGCGACTATGCCGTTTCGGAGAGGGGGGAGCGTCGAAAACCGGCGTCAAACGTGCAGCGCTCCTGATTTAGGTGTCGGAAGGGATTCTCCACCCAATCGCCGATTACGATATCGGCGTCAGACAACGGGATATCCCACCCACGGTATTTGAACAGGAAGTGAAATTCTATGCTTAGGTTTTGTACGTTTCAATCTGCTGGAACTAACTTTACATTTGAACTGTAATCTTCTTTTAACCTCGTTCCGGTGGATTAGCTACTGGACATGTTGAGCATATACTGCGAATGGGTCTGTGCGATCCAGGCTCAAACATAGTTAAAGCTGTGGTATTCCGCCTGCATTGATTTCCTTGTCAATTTCAGATCAATTTTGTGTATTCACAATCAACCAACCAGGGATCTCCGAGCACTCAAATTGATTTTGAAGAGAGACCACCGGTAAATAATTCACAACAATAAAATTTAACAGGAAGATGATTGGGATGAAATGATTTCAGAAAGTTCAAATAGGGGACAAAGTGCCTTTTCTGAGCATAAGAGCAAATATTGGTCCGTAAAGCGGCAAGGGAAGAAATTGGAGTTTAACAATGAAAGCTGAGGGGAAAATGTTCAAGTAAATAAACTGTACAGAATAAAAATGGTGAGGTAACGTGACGGGTACCCTGTGTGCAGATACAGTCAGAATGAGATTCCTCCTTCTGTAAGAACCCTTCAGGGTTTGAGTTTAGCAGAAATGCCAATGGCTCCCGGCGCAGAATTCGACGACTTGGCAAATATTGGTGCTAAACTGGCAATATTGGCAATTGGCAAGAGGTTAGTGACAGGGGGAAATGGAAGAAATCATAGATTCGTACAATTGACAGTGCATAAGGAGGCCATTCGTCCCATCGAGTCTGCACCGGCCCTTGGAAAGAGCACCCAACTTAAACCCACACCTCCACCCTATTATCCCCGGAACCCAGTAACCCCACCTAACCTTTTTTTTGGACACTTAAGGGCAATTTATCATGGCGGCCAATCCACCTAACCCGCACATCCTTGGACTGTGGGTGGAAACCGGAGCACCCGGAGGAAACCCACGCAGACACGGGGAGAACGTGCAGACTCCGCACAGACAGTGACCCAGCGGGGAGTCGAACCTGGGACCCTGGCACTGTGAAGCAGTGGTGCTAACCACTGTGCACCGTGCCGCCCACTTACTGCTTACTGAGAGATAGCAGCACCCTTCAGGGAATGGGGTTAAACGTGGCCAATGCTAAGCCGACCTGGGCAGTGCTTCACATTAGGAGTTTGAAGAGAAGATCCCCCATTTGCTAAGTTTTTAGAACAGTAGATGTTTATAAAGTAGTGGAATGTGAGGGTTACACTGATGGACCATTTGTTCATATACAGTAACCTGGAGCTTGTGATACAAGAGTAAAGGTCAGCTCATTTCTGAACATTATTAGAACTCAAAGGCTGAAGTAGATTTATATTCATTTCATCAATACTTCAAAATATTTGTGTCTTTAAAGTTTGAAAGGAAAAGGTCATCGACATTAATATTCATCTGTACATATCATGGGTAGCTGTTCATTTAAGCTGTTAATTTAAACTGTTCATTTAAGTAAAGTATTCATGGGATAATGCAATAGGGGTAAGGTGCAATTCCATATTTAATATAATACCAGATAATCGTCAGCATGGGCCCTGGGTGGGTTTTCAATAATATGCAGAATGATAATAGGTATATGCGATAGACATCTCCAGGGTTTTGTTCACAGTAACTCAGATAATATATGATGTGGAGATGCCGGCGTTGGACTGGGGTGAGCACAGTAAGAAGTCTTACAGCACCAGGTTAAAGTCCAACAGGTTTGTTTCAATCACTAGCTTTCGGAGCGCTGCTCCTGCCTCAGGTGAATGAAGAGGTAGGTTCCAGAAACATATATATAGACAAATTCAAAGATGCCAGACAACGCTTGGAATGCGAGCATTTGCAGGTAATTAAGTCTTTACAGCTCCAGAGATAGGGGTAACTCAGGTTAAAGAGGTGTGAATTGTCTCAAGCCAGGACAGTTGGTAGGATTCCGCAAGCCCAGGCCAGATGGTGGGGGGGGGGGGGGGGTGAATGTAATGTGACATGAATCCCAGGTCCCGGTTGAGGCCGCACTCATGTGTGCGGAACTTGGCTATAAGTTTCTGCTCGGCGATTCTGCGTTGTCGTGCGTCCTGAAGGCCGCCTTGGAGAACGCTTACCCGGAGATTAGAGGCTGAATGCCCTTGACTGCTGAAGTGTTCCCCGACTGGAAGGGAACATTCCTGCCTGGCGATTGTCACGCGATGTCCGTTCATCCGTTGTCGCTGCGTCTGCATGGTCTCGCCAATGTACCACGCTTCGGGACATCCTTTCCTGCAGCGTATGAGGTAGACAACGTTGGCAGAGTCGCACGAGTATGTACCGCATACCTGGTGGGTGGTGTTCTCACGTGTAATGGTGGTATCCATGTCAATGATCTGGCACGTCTTGCAGAGAGTGCCGTGGCAGGCTTGTGTGGTGGCATGTCGCTGTTCTGAAGGCTGGGTAGTTTGCATTCATCCCCCACCATTTGAGGTTGCGCGGTTGTTTGAAGGCAAGTAGTGGGAGTGTGGGGATGACCTTGGCAAGATGTTCATCTTCATCGATGACGTGTTGAAGGCTGCGAGGACCTTCAGCCGACATTATACACCAGATACATCGATGACATTTTTTTTCTTTGGACCCACGGCGAAGAATCACTGAAACGACTACACAATGACATCACTAAGTTCCATCCCAGCATCAGACTCACCATGGACTACTCTCCAAAATCAGTTGCATTCTTGGACACACTCGTCTCCATCAAGGACGGTCACCTCAGCACTTCGCTTTACCGCAAACCCACGGATAACCTCACGATGCTCCACTTCTCCAGCTTCCACCCTAAACACATTAAAGAAGCCATCCCCTATGGACAAGCTCTCCGTATACACAGGATCTGCTCAGACGAGGAGGAACGTAACAGACATCTACAGGCGCTGAAAATGCCCTCGTACGAACGGGATATGGTGCTCGACTCATCGATCGACAGTTCCAACGCGCCACAGCAAAAAACTGCACCGACCTCCTCAGAAGACAAACACGGGGACACAACCGACAGAATACCCTTCGTCGTCCAGTACTTTCCCGGAGCGGAGAAACTACGACATCTTCTTCGCAGCCTTCAACACGTCATCGATGAAGATGAACATCTTGCCAAGGTCATCCCCACACCCCCACTACTTGCCTTCAAACAACCACGCAACCTCAATAAACCATTGTTTGCAGCAAACTACCCAGTCTTCAGAACAGTGACCACGACACCACACAGGAATGTTCCCTTGCAGTCGGGGAACACTTCAGCAGTCAAGGGCATTCAGCCTCTGATCTCCGGGTAAGCGTTCTCCAAGGCGGCCTTCAGGACGCGCCACAACGCAAAATCGCCGAGCAGAAACTTATAGCCAAGTTCCGCACACATGAGTGCGGCCTCAACCAGGACCTGGGATTCATGTCGCATTACATTCATCCCCCACCATCTGGCCTGCGAAATCCTACCAACTGTCCTGGCTTGACACAATTCACACCTCTTTAACCTGGGGTTACTCCATCTCTGGATCTGTAAAGATTTAATCACCTGCTAATGCTCGGATTCCAAGCATTGTCTGGCATCTTTGAATTTGTCTGTATATATGTTTCTGGAACATACCTCTTCATTCACCTGAGGAAGGAGCAGCGCTCCGAAAGCTAGTGATTCGAAACAAACCTGTTGGACTTTAACCTGGTGTTGTAAGACTTCTTACTCAGATAATATAACAACTGGAGTCTAAGACCACGTGATGCACAATTTGTTATTTCCCTAAGAAAGAACAACATTTGCTAAGGGAACAATATTTAATTATTGCTAAGGAAACACAAGTTTAGGTCACTCAGAATTTCTTTGATGTTTGGCCAAGAAAGTGCATGCCAGATTCAGACTCAAATCCCAATACCTGGTTTTCCCTTTCTTTTAAACAGCGTTCCCATCGCTAACAGTCTGATGCCTGCAGTTTAACATCTGTGTGCGCCAACGTACTGATTTTATTGTGACTAATAGTTGCATGTGGCATTGCCTTTGCTGAGTCATAGGATATGTTGTCTTATTCCATGTAAAGTACAATATGTTATTAAATTCTGTTATTAATTACTGTGCTGTGGGAGTGCGTGTGATATTTTTGTGCTAGGGATTGATGATCATGTGCATATGTGTGCCGAAACTTGAAGTCAGTCGCTTCCGTTGTCGCTGAAAGTTCATTTTACTGTGCCTTCAATGTTGTCCTGTAACCTCTCTTAAACCTCAGGACCAGCAGGGGAGCCTCCCTCTCCTGCTGCACATGGGAAGGTTTCACAGGTAGATGTAGGTAATGTTGAGGACTGGAGCAGCATAGAGGCTGGTAGAGCTGAGAAGGTGGTTCCAGAGCTTGGAACGGCTGGTGACGGTAATGGCGGTTTGGAAAAGCTGGATGGGTGCTTGCAGGATGTGAGAATGCTGGGAGGATTGGTCACAATGTTTAGGGTCTGGGAGGGGTAGCACAGGTGGTTTAACCAGGTGATAGCATTAGGGAGGACTTTGGGGTAAGGGAATGAGAACCTGACACCCGTGAGCTCTGGGAAAGAGGCCCTGGCTGTGGTGATGGTTGGAGAGTGGTCTTCGGCATGGTAGCCCTGGAATGGTGGTGTGGATGTGGCACAGCATCGGGAAGGGAGAGTGTTCGCAGTGAGAATACAGTGAAAGGGTTCCTACTGCATCGACACAGTTAGAGGGCAGAGTGGAGATTGAAAATAGCGCAATGTTAAGGGTTTTCAGTGAGTCAGCAGTGGAAGGGGAGGAGAAAGGAATGGATATGAGGGAAGCTAGGAATCTAAGAGCAAGAAGTGACAAGAGTTAGTAGTTGGCTACAGCAACCAGGGAAGGAGATAGGTACCGGCACTAATGGTGGACGAGGCTGTGAGTGGAAGGGGGAGAAAGTTAATGAATTCTCTTTGTTATCCAGAAGTGTAGTAACATGTCCCCTGTCATTGCTGTATTGCTAGATATTGTGAATGGATCTCCCATCTGGAGTACAATCCAACATTGTGCCTTGAATCCCAAGACTTGAGATTCCCCTGCAGGAGCCGTGTTCCTGGCCACTGCCGGGAACCGTCTGGAGGATCCTGAGACATGCTTTCAAAATAAAGCAGCAGGGAATGGGGAAGACAATAAGAACTCTAATGGGGGTCACGGCGCTGCCTTTGAGGATAATAACAGGGAAGTATTGCTTGTCAATGTGCAACAGCACCACCTACCTTGGAGGACAAGCTTGGACGACTCAATCAGAGTTGATAAATGATGAAGTTATGTTTAACCATCGCATCCACACACACAAAAAATAAATAGAGTGGTAACAAAACCATGCAGGAAATAAAACACAGCAGAAAATTGCAACAGGAAGCAAACATGTAGGAAGTGAGTGCAGATGGGAGATTCTAATATGTTGTAGCTATACAGAATCGTGTTGGAGCGGGTACCCGACAGTAATTGAAGTGAAAAGTTCAGACGAGGTAATGAACTATTAGAGTAACCCTGAAACGTGTCATGATGTCATCAGACACTAACAGTAATTCCCAGTCAATTCTCCCTCTGCTTTTTAGAATGAGCATGGAAGTAATAAGTGGGTGTGATGTGTTTTCGTGTGGGACACTTTGATAGTTGGTCTTTTTCTTTTAAAAAAACGACTTCACTGTCACTTCGAATTACAAAATGTTCCAGTTAATTATAGCTTTGAGCTCTGATAATTCAGGTAAACAGCTCAATGTCTTGGGTGCAATTAGTTTTGGTTATTTATACAGCAAGGAACTGGAAAATCCTCATTCCAATATTGGTGCATGTGACTGACTGGATTTGTTGTGCCAATGATTCAATAAAATTTGTTTAAAAAGTGTAAACCTGGCCCCTGTCTATTAGGAAGCCCATAAAGATACAATTTTGACTTCCAATGATTGTATTTTGGCTGAAAGTCAATAAGTGACCCAGACAGTGGAACGGTCTTGATGGGATCAGTTTGAGCAACTCTGGAGAGAATTCCTCATTTCCTCATCTTTCAACCCATCGATGGACATGATTCTTTGCAGACGGGAAAAATTCAGGTTGGGACTTGGCACCAACTGGAACAAGTCGAGGCTGAGGCCCCAGTGAGACTTGCTGGGAAGAGAGAGGGTTTCAGACTCTACGACATGAACTGGCATATTTTGGGATCTTTACATGTACTTCACAGACCTGTGGCAAAGGGTGGACTTCAATCGTGAGAGGGACAACGAGGTTTTATGGGGGGGGAGGGAAACATGAGGATAGAGAGGGTCTTAAGGTGGTTGAGTAAACAGGGCCAAGGACGGAGAGGGTCCCAGAGGACAGGGGAACACTGACTGAAGGAGGAGAGAAACAATGGAGAGCAAGGAATAGGATTGGAAAAAGATTGAGTCAGAATGAATGGTTGGAGGAGGTATTGTGAAATAAAGCGACACTGGGATTTGGAGAGAGAGGCAACGGCCAGGAAGGAATGGGGAGAAATTGAATTTTGGGAAAATAAATATTCTGTGAGCAGAAGGCAGCAATAGAAGAGGTCATTTGTCTTTGATAGCAAGTAGCTCACATTGGGGAGAGAGTTAAATGAGGGAGGGAGCTGAATGAGGGAGGAAGCTGAATGAGGGAGAGGGAGAGAGTGAGGGGGAGGGAGCTGAGTGAGGGAGGGAGCTGAGTGAGGGAGGGAGCTGAGTGAGGGAGGAAGCTGAATGAGGGAGAGGGAGAGAGTGAGGGGGAGGGAGCTGAGTGAGGGAGGGAGCTGAGTGAGGGAGGGAGCTGAGTGAGGGAGGGAGCTGAGTGAGGGAGCTGAGTGAGGGGGAGGGAGCCTAGTGAGGGGAGGGAACTGAGTGAGGGGAGCTGAGTGAGGGAGGGAGCCTAGTGAGGGGGAGGGAGCTGAGTGAGGGAGGGAGCTGAGTGAGGGGAGGGAACTGAGTGAGGGGAGCTGAGTGAGGGAGGGAGCTGAGTGAGGGGAGGAAGCTGAGTGAGGGAGGGAGCTGAGTGAGGGAGGGAGCTGAGTGAGGGGGAGGGAGCTGAGTGAGGGAGGGAGCTGAGTGAGGGGAGGGAACTGAGTGAGGGGAGCTGAGTGAGGGAGGGAGCTGAGTGAGGGGAGGAAGCTGAGTGAGGGAGGGAGCTGAGTGAGGGAGGGAGCTGAGTGAGGGGGAGGGAGCTGAGTGAGGGAGGGAGCTGAGTGAGGGGAGGGAGCTGAGTGAGGGAGGGAGCTGAGTGAGGGGAGGGAGCTGAGTGAGGGAGGGAGCTGAGTGAGGGTGAGGGAGCTGATTGAGGGAGGGAGCTGAGTGAGGGAGGGAGCTGATTGAGGGGAGGGAGCTGATTGAGGGAGGGAGCTGAGTGAGGGAGGGAGCTGATTGAGGGGAGGGAGCTGAGTGAGGGTGAGGGAGCTGAGTGAGGGTGAGGGAGCTGATTGAGGGAGGGAGCTGAGTGAGGGAGGGAGCTGATTGAGGGGAGGGAGCTGAGTTGAGAGGTGAGCTGAGTGTGAGGAGCTCACTAAACCTTTGCAAATGTAAACTTACACATCATAGCAAATTTGCGTCGAGCAAGGTTCCATAAACAGGGATGTTTTTGAGCAGATAATGTGCTTTCTTTGAAGATGTGGTTGAGTGGTCAGTATTTCTGGGAGGCTCTTCAGCAGCTAGGATTGGACAGGTGACGGCAGCAGATCGGTGGTTTTGTGAACTCGATACAATGAGGATTGAAGCAGAGGTGAAGTAAAGGACCTCACTGCAGCTAATTCGAGCGATCAGAGGAGACCTGACGGGAAACTGGAGCAGTCAGATGAGGCAGGGAGAGTAAAGTCCATGGTTTTCATTCCCAACACAATGAAGTCCAGGATCTCCTCCGCATTCAACATCAAGATTTAAAAAAAACCATGGTTGTGTAACGTTCTAGTGGAATATTGCATTCAACCCTTTTAGTATGCCTGAAAAAACATACATGCTGTGGGGAGAGTGCAGAGAAGATCGACTAGAATGTTGCCAGGGCTGGAGAATTGTAGCTACAAGGAGGGATTGAAGAGGTTGGGGTTGTTGAGGGTTGAGGGGTGACATCACTGAGGTGTATATAATTATGAGGCAGGAGGAACCTGCTTCCCTTGGCAGTGAGTTTGAAGAGCAGGGGTCATAGCTTCAAGCTGAATGACAGAAAGAGTAGAGGGGACATGAGTAAAAACCTGTTTACTCAGAGGGTGGTGGGAGCCTGCAATTCGCTGCCTGAGTTCGTGGTGCAGGCAGAGACACTAAACTCTTTTTAAAAGAGCTGTAAGCTACAGGTCTGCGGGCCGTGTGCAGGAAGGTGGGGTTAGAAAGTGCACCTGGGTGTCCTCAGGCTGGCATGCACACGATGGGCCGAATGGTCCCCTTATGTGCTGTAACTTTTCTATGGTTCTGTGCATTGGACAGGAACAAGATGGATCCCAGGTACAGAGGGAATGAACAATGACGGAAAATAATCCAGGGAAGTAGGTCCACTTCTATCTGATCTGCGTCACATATATATTCAGTGTTGTCTTTCATACATTGCAGCGAAGAATCATACTTCTGAGCATAAATGTTTCAGAAGTATTGCAATGTGAAAAATATCACCAAAGTAAAGTCCTAGCTGTTCTCTTCAGAGAACATGGATAAGGAGCAGTCTGCTGCTCTCAACAAGGTGACAAGGTTGAAGATGCTAGGCCTTTTCTCATGAGAACAGAGAAGGACGAGGGGAGACTTGATCGAGGTTTATAAGATGATCAGGGGAATAGATAGAGTAGACAGTCAGAGACTTTTTCCCTGGGTAGAACAAACCATTACAAGCGGACATAAATTTAAGGTGAATGGTGGAAGATATAGAGGAGATGTCAGAGGTAGGTTCTTTACCCAGAGAGTAGTGGGGGCGTGGAATGCACTGCCTGTGGAAGTAGTTGAGTTGGAAACATTAGGGACCTACAAGCGGCTATTGGATAGGTACATGGATTACGGTTGAATGATGGGGTGTAGATTAATTTGTTCTTAATCTAGGACAAAAGTTCGGCACAACATTGTGGGCCGAAGGGCCTGTTCTGTGCTGTATTTTTCTATGTTCTATGTATTTCACCAGAACATGTTGCACCAATAGCCCACATGAAACAATAACACAGAAGAAACCATCCCCTGACCACTGTTCAGCAACACACAGAAGGCAGTACGACACGGCCCACTTAACTGGCAGAAATGTAGCAGAGAAAGTGAATGTTGGGGGCCAACAAATTGTGAGTTCTGGATGCTCCTGGTGATGTGCCTCAGAGTTCTCCCCTCAGTATCAGCCATGATTGCATGGCGGAGCAGACTTGATGGGCCGAGTGGCCTAATTCTGCTCCTATGACTTATGGTCTAACATTCTCCAGCAGTGATGTCTAACACTGAGTTCCAGAGGCCAGGGCCGTGGACATAGGCTTTTGAATCTCTCTCAGTTGAACAACTGCCTCAGCCATCAAACCACCCTGCCGTCTTGCCACACAGCTGGGGAACAGTGAGGAGTAACAGTGAGGAGTAACAGTGAGGAGTAACAGTGAGGAGTAACAGTGAGGAGTAAGGCTAACATGAAGAACCAAGACAAAGGCGTGGGCAACTTTAAAGCACAATAGCGAAGTATAAGAACACTTGCTGTATGTGAGTACTGTAACACCATGCATACTGCAATGTCGCTCCCACGCACATCAGGAGCACTATGTAATTCATAGATTATCATAGAATTTACAGTGCAGAAGGAGGCCATTCGGCCCATCGAGTCTGCACCGGCTCTTGGAAAGAGCACCCTACCCAAGGCCAACACCTCCACCCTATCCCCATAACCCTGTAACCCCATCCAACACTAAGGGCAATTTTGGACACTAAGATCAATTTATCATGGCCAATCCACCTAACCTGCACATCTTTGGACTGTGGGAGGAAACCGGAGCACCCGGAGGAAACCCACGCACACACGGGGAGGATGTGAAGACTCCGCACAGACAGTGACCCAAGCTGGAATCAAACCTGGGACCCTGGAGCTGTGAAGCAATTGTGATATCCACAATGCTACCGTGCTGCCCTTCACTAGACAAAGTACATAATTTGGGTTATATCCTGCTTTGCATCCTCTGGTGTGATGTAAAGGAAATTACTTTTATTAAAATGATACCAAATTGGCCCTGGGATTATTTTTGGTTCAATTAATCAGGTAAAGGGACTGGTGAAGGAGCTAGCTGCTCCAGTACTGTAAATATGTACCAGGTACATTACTGCTACACAGCTGTATGATCGACTGTGACTGGAAGATATGTGCAACAAGCCCATTCCACCACTGCTGAGGTTTGGGCACTGTTAGTGCCAGCTGAGGAGTCCGTGCTGTATCATTAACACTGTGGTACTCTAGTCACTGCCAGCTCTGCAGTGCTGAAACGTTTAAATATTATCCAAACTGCTGTAAGCAATTTGCTAACCTCCTTTTATTAGCTCCTGTGTTTCTCTTCTGAACAGCCCGCAACAAAGGGTGTATTTTTATTTAATGTTGCAAGAATGGGGAGACAATACACACATTGGGTTATAATGGAACACCCATGAGCATTAACTCAGGTTCCTTCACTAAAAGACCCATATCCACGTTTCAGCTTGTTAGAGAGGCAAATATGTCAGTTAATGATGTTTAATTGTACAATACCTATCAACCACAGTGTAACAAGTCTCTTTGCCGGGTATTAGGTCTGGTGGATTGTACAGACCCACGGAAATTTATTGACAGGTTTACAGATGTTAGTTACGAGCGGGAAACCCCTCGTGAAATTCACCCTCTAGAATTGAGAGCTAACCAATAATCTCTGCACAATAATACTGTGGAAGGCTGATGTTTGAAGATACTGCTGTCCGATTATCACTGTTGCTTCACAGCGCCAGGGTCCCGGGTTCGATTCCTGGCTTGGGTCACTGTCTGTGAGGAGTGTGCACGTTCTCCCCGTGTCTGCGTGGGTTTCCTCCGGGTGCTCCGGTTTCCTCCCACAAGTCCTGAGAGACGTGCTGTTAGGTAATTTGGACATTCTGAATTCCCCCTCTGCGTACCCGAACAGGCGCTGGAGTGTGGCGACTAGGGGCTTTTCACGGTAACTTCATTGCAGTGTTAATGTAAGCCTACTTGTGACAATAAAGATTATTATTATTATTATTCAAGGAGGACCCACAGCTGTCTCTATTTTGATGGTGAAACTATTTCTGACAGGAACTGTAAATCATTATTGAAATCCATGCATTAAATCTACGTCGAGGAATTTAACCTCCCTTTTATTTTGTCTTTTAGTGTTGCAGTTAAGGCGTCATCAATGGTACAATATCTTACCCGGAAGAAGCCATATTGATATCTGCAATACACACTTCAGAAGTTACTTCCATTGTTAACGGTCTGCTCCTTCTGTCGGTTTCTCATCTAAACTGGAGCAGTTATTTTGAACAGTTTCCTAATGCTTTGTGATGGAGCTTTTTAATGAGCTTACCTGAATGAACTTATCCCCTGCCAGAAATGTAAACAGGGCTCCTCTAACACGACTAAAATACACCCTTGGTACAGGTGAGAAGCTAATTGATGAGACTAGGGAGTCTTGCTTCTGGCCCACAGGGGATCAGACACAACACAAAACACGAAGAAATCTGCTGAAATACAGAGGGAAGGAGAAATGGACCCATCTTATTAATTTCATGAGTTACTCCGTGATACAACTCACCAAGGCTGGGACCTCGTTGAAAGGTAAGCTTCTATCTCAGGGGACCTGGAGCTGATCTACTTATGGCACATCTATCTAGATAAAATAGCCTTTAGAGTAATGCAGTTCCATCACATTTCAGACATCATTTTTCAAAGTGCCAAAAGAAAGACAGTTAATTCATGCTTTTTTTCTCCTCTGTGATGTACAGCTGAGAGTTTACAATCAGCTGCCAAACTTGCAAACAGCACTTCTAGCCAGTAAACTTTTATTTTTTAATAATTTTACTATTACATATTTGACCTTATAGGGACAGACCAAACTAAACTCTGCTGCACATTGGCAGCAGAATGATGAACACAGTTGATCTGCTAAACATTGAATATATTCAAGAGGCGGCTGGATATCGCACTCGGGGAGAATGGGATCAAAGGCTATGGGGAGAGAGCAGGATTAGGCTTTTGAGTTGGATGATCAGCCATGATGGTGATGAATGGCGGAGCAGGCTCAAAGGGCCAAAAGGCCTCCTCCTGCTCCTATCTTCTGTGTATCTATGTGTATGAATACTCTTCTGTTGTTCGAGCTGCAAGTCACCCACTTTGCAATGTTATCCATTGCAATGCAGATTTTGAGTGCGGAGCACTACCCACATGTGCTATGCAGACAGCTGTATTGTATCAATCGCTGAAAAAATGTATTGTTGCTTCTATATGAATGCATACAGCAAAAAACACTTTTCCCTTCTATTGATTCCTTCTGTAGCAGGGAGCGGACTAGTCCCTGAAGATTGTGCTCATTGAATGTACGTTATGTTCCCTGGATCTGCTTTGTTTGTGGTCACACTGGTGTCAAAGAGTGATTCTAAACAGAATGTTGCTCAAATCTGCTTCTATTTTGAGGATGTTCTGGGAGCAGTGTCAAGACAAGAGGCTGGATTCTCCCTTTCAGGGACTATGTGCCCACCCCGTCGTGAAAACCGGGTCTTTTACGCCAGGAAAACTGGCGTCAGAAGGCCCCAGATTCACAGCCCTGCAGGGGGCTAGCAGGAGCTGTCGTGGAGCTCGCAGCTCCAGCTGCCGATACGGCCCCTCCCCGCACTTCCGGGTCAGAAGCCGTGCACGCGCTAGGCGGCGGCCTCCAACCTCCAGCGGCCGCGCCGTGCTCCACGGTGGGGTCAGCCTGTGGACCTGGACCGCGGAAATAGTGCCCCCGCTCGGCCGGTCAATAAAAGCCCAGTCCCGAATGAGGTCCCCCCCTGCCCTCCATCATCCCGCCCCCTGCTGTGTGGAGGCTGCAGACTCACTTGGGTATCAGGGATGGTGGGACCACACTAGAAATACGCGGTAAGGACTTTGGCCGGTCGGGGGTGGAGGTGGGTGATACGCGGAGCTTTTCAGGGGGCGGAGAATTGCGGAACTGGCGTCGGTCCCGATTTGATGCGTGAAACTGGATTCTCTGCCCTGGCGCCGAATGTGATTTTGACGTCTGGGTCCGGCGAATCCAGCCCACGGAATGCAGGAGATGGGGTAGTGTGTACGCGACCATGGTGTCGGGGCAACCTGGGAGCAATAAACACTGGCTCCGCGTGGGGGGCCCATTTCCAAATGTTTCCAGGCACGTTTTTTTCCAAAAAGAAAGGATTATTACCACTGCACTGAATTTGTATTCAGACATACGAACAGACCAATCTCCAGCCCACTCCCAGTATACAGAAATTACATCATGTTGCCAGCACAGCAGATTTAAAGGGTTATTTCTTCCCCAGACACAAGACAATTGAAAGAAATCAATTATTATTTTTTCCGAGCAAGTTTGTATGGCGAAGGTCAGCAATACTGTTCGGGATGCCTGTCCAGAGTATAAATTGGTGCACAGCTTACATACCACTAAATAGTGTTAGCACTGGGTAATGCTACTTAACAGCACAAGGCTAATAGAATTTGTCCCAATGATGAACACATTAGTTTAATGAAAGCTATCGAAGGCATTTGATGTTTGATGTGTACATCAGGCACAGTGAACACCCTGCCTGTCCATTGTTATTGGGGAAGGCCGAATGGCCTTTGACATTCAGGCTTCATTAAATAAAATGGGATAACTAATCACTAACAGTATCAGACTCTCGAGGACATGGGAACTGGGAATCTTGTGGTTCATCCGCACAGCCTGAGGGACCTTTAGACCAGTGTTTTCCAAACCTTTCTTCCTGGGAACCACTTTTACCACCGCCGGACCTTCGGGACCCACGCCGACCGACCTTTGCGACCTATTCCGGCCGACCTTAGCCACCCACACCTTCCGACCTTCGCGACCCACGCCTGCCGACCTTCGCGACCCACGCCTGCCGACCTTCGCGACCCACGCCTGCCGACCTTTGCGACCCACGCCTGCCGACCTTCGCGACCCATGCCTGCCGACCTTCGCGACCCACGCCTGCCGACCTTCGCGACCCACGCCCGCCGACCTTCGCGACGCACGCCCGCCGACCTTCGCGACCCACGCCTGCCGACCTTCGTGACCCACACCTGCCGACCTTCGCGACCCACGCCTGCCGACCTTCGCGACCCGCGCCTGCCGACCTTCGCGACCCACGACTGCCGACCTTCGTGACCCACGCCTGCCGACCTTCGCGACCCACCATTTTCGCTTACCCTGAATGCGACAGGTGAGCCTGCTTGCTGCTCACGATCGCACTTGTTTCATCGTTCAATGTTACATTTCTGCTAAGGCCTTCAGCTGACGATTTACGTTCTCGCTGCATCCTATGAAAAAAAATCAAGATATTTGTCCTCGAACTCTCCATGCTTAGTCATCAAATATTTGAGGGGCGGGATTCTCCGCTGTCGGGATTCTCCGCTGTCGGGATTCTCCGCTGTCGGGATTCTCCGCTGTCGGGATTCTCCGCTGTCGGGAGTCTCCGTTGCACCGGCACCCCTAGGCTTTACCGACGGCAAGGGGCTGCCCACAATGGGAAACCCCATTTTCCGGCTGACGAGACGGAGAATCCGGGGGGGGCGGAGAATCCGAGCCGTACCAGAAATCTTGGGCGGGATTCTCTGATCCTGAGGCTGTGTTGACGCCGTCGTAAACGCCGTCGTGTTTCACAGCGGCATCAACATGGCCTCAGAATCAGCAATACTGACCCCTACAGGGGGCCAGCATGGCACTGGAGCGACCCACACAGCTCCAGCCGTTGATCCCGGCGTCACACGGGCGTGCGGGTCTGCGCCAGCCCTGACGCAACATGGCGCTGGGATACAGGAGCTGGCGCGGAACAAAAGAGGCCCCCAGCCTGAGAGACCAGCCCGCCGATCGGTAGGCCTCGATCGCGGGCCAGGCCATAGCGGAGCCCCCCCCGGCGTTGGACCTCCCTCCCCCCCCTTCAGGCCGCCCCCAGATGCCTCCACGCCGAGGTCCCGCCGCGTAAGAGGCGCCGGCAGGACTCGACGTTTTTAGCGTGGCCGCTCGGCCCATCCCGGGATGGTCCCGTAGAGCGGCCCCCAACTGGCGCCGCGCCGACCACGCCGGTGCCAATGGCGCCGATTCTCTGCTCTCCAGAGAATCGGCAGACCGGCATCGGGGCGGCGTGGCACGATTCGTGCCGGTCCCGGCGAGTTGTGCGGGGGGACAGAGAATCCCGCCCCAGATTTTTAAACGTCCATTTGTCAGTCCTTCCCTGCATATAACACACATGGGCTCTGCATGCTGGTTTGCATTGGCACAATTAGAGAAGTTAAGCACAATTAAGAAATCATCTTTAACTGCTTTGTTCCCAATTTCAGTTGCTTCTTAATTGTTTGTTCACTAGAGGCCCTGGAGCTCACACCAGCACTGCTTTGTCCTGCTGTGGACCCCCCCAGCACCTCTCTCCAGCAGATTCAGTTGTGAGATTCTGGCCAGTTTGTGTCTCTGACCCTCGCTACCTTATTTCAAAATAATCCATCTTCAGTTCTTCACACAGTTGCTTGTTGATAAATCTCTCCTCCATCATTTTGCGCCCAAAGCACGAATGTACAGGGAGCGTCAGTGTACGTGCCGGGTGGGTCAGTGTACGTGCCGGGCGGGTCAGTGTACGTGCCGGACGGGTCACTGTACGTGCCGGACGGGTCAGTGTACGTGCCGGGCGGGTCAGTGTACGTGCCGGGCGGGTCAGTGTACGTGCCGGACGGGTCAGTGTACGTGCCGGGCGGGTCAGTGTACGTGCCGGGCGGGTCAGTGTACGTGCCGGGTGGGTCAGTGTACGTGCCGGACGGGTCAGTGTACGTGCCGGGCGGGTCAGTGTACGTGCCGGGCGGGTCCGTGTACGTGCCGGGCGGGTCAGTGTACGTGCCGGGCGGGTCAGTGTACGTGCCGGGCGGGTCAGTGGACGTGCCGGGCGGGTCAGTGTACGTGCCGGGCGGGTCAGTGGACGTGCCGGGCGGGTCAGTGTACGTGCCGGACGGGTCAGTGTACGTGCCGGGCGGGTCAGTGTACGTGCCGGACGGGTCAGTGTACGTGCCGGGCGGGTCAGTGTACGTGCCGGGCGGGTCAGTGTACGTGCCGGGGGGGTCAGTGTACGTGCCGGGCGGGTCCGTGTACGTGCCGGGTGGGTCAGTGTACGTGCCGGACGGGTCAGTGTACGTGCCGGGCGGGTCAGTGTACGTGCCGGGCGGGTCAGTGTACGTGCCTGGCGGGTCAGTGTACGTGCCGGGTGGGTCAGTGTACGTGCCGGGTGGGTCAGTGTACGTGCCGGGTGGGTCAGTGTATGTGTCGGGCGGGTCAGTGTACGTGCCGGGCGGGTCAGTGTACGTGCCGGGAGGGTCAGTGTACGTGCCGGGCGGGTCAGTGTACGTGCCGGGCGGGTCAGTGGACGTGCCGGGCGGGTCAGTGTACGTGCCGGGCGGGTCAGTGTACGTGCCGGACGGGTCAGTGTACGTGCCGGGCGGGTCAGTGTACGTGCCGGGCGGGTCCGTGTACGTGCCGGGCGGGTCAGTGTACGTGCCGGGCGGGTCAGTGTACGTGCCGGGCGGGTCAGTGTACATGCCGGGCGGGTCAGTGTACGTGCCGGGCGGGTCAGTGTACGTGCCTGGCGGGTCAGTGTACGTGCCGGATGGGTCAGTGTACGTGCCGGGTGGGTCAGTGTATGTGTCGGGCGGGTCAGTGTACGTGCCGGGCGGGTCAGTGTACGTGCCTGGCGGGTCAGTGTACGTGCCGGATGGGTCAGTGTACGTGCCGGATGGGTCAGTGTACGTGCCGGGTGGGTCAGTGTATGTGTCGGGCGGGTCAGTGTACGTGCCGGGCGGGTCAGTGTACGTGCCTGGCGGGTCAGTGTACGTGCCGGATGGGTCAGTGTACGTGCCGGGTGGGTCAGTGTATGTGTCGGGCGGGTCAGTGTACGTGCCGGGTGGGTCAGTGTATGTGTCGGGCGGGTCAGTGTACGTGCCGGATGGGTCAGTGTACGTGCCGGGTGGGTCAGTGTACGTGCCGGGTGGGTCAGTGTACGTGCCGGGCGGGTCAGTGTACGTGCCGGGTGGGTCAGTGTACGTGCCGGGCGGGTCAGTGTACGTGCCGGGCGGGTCAGTGTACGTGCCGGGTGGGTCAGTGTACGTGCCGGGCGGGTCAGTGTACGTGCCGGGCGGGTCAGTGTACGTGCCGGGCGGGTCAGTGTACGTGCCGGGTGGGTCAGTGTATGTGTCGGGTGGGTCAGTGTACGTGCCGGGCGGGTCAGTGGACGTGCCGGGCACGTGACCATCTCGCTGCCGCTGCCTCTGGCGGAAAGACTCCCTCGTTCATGTTTAAACCCGGCCGCCATTCTTTTTGTTACTTTGAAACTTTATTTCCAATAGCTGATTTTTACAAGTTTCAGACTTTTTAACGACTGAAAATTAAACCTATTTCAGTTGAATATACGCATCCTTACAATTCCACATAAACTTTGTTTTAAATATATTCACATTTCTTTAGAAATTTACACAAGTATAGAAAAAAGAAGAATCTTGTTTTTACTTTACAAATTATGACTTTAGATGAGATGAAGTAATTTGTCAAACATGCACAATGTCATAATATTTCTTACTGGTTCCACTGCATTGACCTATCCAAACATTCAAGTAATCTCTTCTCATGGAAAGCACTTACTTTCCAGAGAGTGGTGACACAAAGTGATGACAGTGTAGGTTTCTTCCAGTGTTGACATGTGTCAGCTGTATTGACTGGCCTCACTTGGCCGGTATTCCTCACCGGCAAACCAGGCCTGGCTTCCCTCTCACGGTCCAGGAACTGCATCCACCCCAGTCACAGACCACTTCCCGACGAGTACTTCACGTTGTGGAAGTGTAAGCAGACATCGTGCCGGCCGTTGGACAGCTTGACCACGAAGCCGCTTGTCGCATACTGAGGGAGATACCGAGCAGCGCACAGAGGCGCTGGAGCGGAGCTCCAAGCTGGGACCACCACTGTGAGCATCGCGCCCACGTGAGCGCCCGTCAGCACCTGTTCCCCTCTCCGCGCGCCACCCCCTCCACCTCAAACGCTGCAATCAATCGGGGACTGCCCTCGGCCGGCATTCTGGAAAGCCGGTCGCGACGTTGGGACCTTTCCGCAATTGGAATGCCAGAACCGATCGCTCTGCGACCCTCCCGACACCCGCCCGCGACCCACCCGTGGGTCACGACCCTCAGTTTGAAACACACTGGGCGGGATTCTCCACCGGGCTGATTCTCCGTTTTGCCGGCAGCCCCGGTTTTCCCCGACGGCGTGGGGCTGCCCCACGATGGGAAACCCCATTGACCAGCCGGCGTCACGGAGCATCCCGCCGTCCGGTCGGGACAGAAATGTGACGAGGCGGAGAATCCAGCCCAGTGGGCTGGACCATAAGAAATAGGGACAGGAGCAGGCCATTCGGCCCCTTGAACCTGCTCCGCCATTCAATAGGATCATGGCTGATCCGACATTCCTCACATCCACTTTCCTGCCCTTTCCCTGTAACCCTCGATTCCTTGACTGACCAGGAATCTATCTCAGCCTTAAATATACACAAAGGGCAGATTCTTCGTCCCGCCAACCCCGTGTTCTGACGTGGCGCGCCCCCACCAGCAGTGGGATTCATCGTTCCCACAGCCGGTCAATGGGGTTTCCCAGTGTGCCCACCCCGCGCTGTCAGGAAACCTGCGGGCGTGGTTGTGATGCCGGTGAAGCGGAGGATCCCACAGCAGGTCTCTGCCCCCTCAGCTCTCTGTGACACGGAGTTGCAAAGACTCCCAACCCTCTGAAAGAAGAAATTCCTCCTCATCTCACTTTTAAATTGGTTCCCCTTTACTCTGAGACTCTGCCCTCTGGCCCTGTAGGGCCCACAAGGGGAAACACCCCCTCAGCATTTACCCTGTCAGCCCCTTAAGAATCCGACATGTCTCAATGAGATCCCCTCTCATTCTTCTAGATTCCAATGAGTAGATTCCCGACCTGTTTAACTTGGCTGCTCAGATGATCGCTGCATCCCGGGGATCATCCCAGTGAACCTTCTCTGAACTGCCTCCAGATATAATGGCCAGAATTCTCTGTTTGGGAGACTATGGGCGGGATTCTCTGGCCTGGAACACCAGGATGTGTTCCCCGATGGGATGGAGAATCGGACGCGGGGAAAATCGGGAGCAGCGCCCGAACACGATGTTCTGCCCCCCCCCCATCCGCTGGAGCCGCGAATGAGGTCCACGGAGTAGATCGGCGCGGGGGGGGGATTTAAATAAATGCAAATTGGACTTAATAACCTATTTGCATCTGTTTGAAGGGCCCAGCGGCCTGTGCTCCGGCCTCCCCCGATTCTCAGGTCCCGCAGTCGGGAATCACGTGGCCGCGGATCACTTGTGGCCTCAGCAAGCGTGAACCTGGCGGGGTGGACCTCACGGTGGGCCTAGGGGGTAACAGTTGGCCCACCATGATGTCCACCACGTTCAGGCCAAGCTGCCTGCCCACGCCTCTTCTAACAGAACTGCCCCCTCACAAGAACCTTTGTAATAGGGAGGCCCCAGGGATCCCTCCAATAAAAGGGCCGCCCCCAGGGATCCCTGTAATAGAGTGACCCCCCCCCCCTCCCGGAACCCTCTATCTAAAGAGCCCCCCTCCATTGATGCCCCCCCCCCCCCCCCAGAGAGACTTGAAGTCATCCAAAACTTATCGGTAGCCTCGCACCAGGTTCCAATCACTCATCAACCCTTTGGTTGCTGAGCGATTTTGGTTCCACCTGCGTTTCCATTATGAATGTTACTATTGAATCTGCTTACATCACCCTTTCAAGCACTGCGTTCCAGACCATAACAGCTTGTTGCATTAAAAATGTATATTTGTGCCATCAATTCTCCAATAACTTCGGGCAGCACGGTAGCACAGTGGTTAGCACTGTGGCTTCACAGCGCCAAGGTCACAGGTTCGATTCCCCGCTGGGTCACTGTCTGTGCGGAGTCTTCACGTTCTCCCCGTGTGTGCGTGTGTTTCCTCCGGGTGCTCCGGTTTCCTCCCACAGTCCAAAGACGTGCGGGTTAGGTGGATTGGCCATGATAAATTGCCCCTTAGTGACCAAAAAAGGTTAGGAGGGGTTATTGGGATACGGGGATAGGGTGGAAGTGAGGGCTTAAGTGGGTCGGTGCAGACTCGATGGGACAAATGGCCTCCTTCTGCACTGTATGTTCTAACTCTGTGTTCCTATGCCTCTGGCTGTTTGTGCACCTCCCACACCCTTTACTGAATCATTGGCGGTTGTGCCTGCAACTGTCTACACCCAAAGCTCTGAAACTCCCCCTCTAAACCTCTTTGACTCTCTCCTTTAGGATGCAACTTAAACCAACATCTTTGGCCAAGCTTTTAGTCATGGGTTGTAGTTATTTTTTTATTCTTTCACAAGGTGTGGATAGGCCAGAATTGGCTGCCCGTCCCTAATTACTCTTGAGAAGGTGGTGGTGAGCTGCCTTCTTGAACTGCCGCAGTCCACACGGTGTAGGTACACCCCCAGTGCTGTTAGGGAGGGAGTTCCAGATCTTTACCAACGACAGTGAAAAAAACGGTGTTATATATTTTCGAGTCAGGGTGGTGTTTGGCTTGGGGAGATTTTGCAGGTGATGGTGTTGCCATGCATCTGCTGACCATCTTCTAGGGGTGTTGGGCATGGGTTTGAAAGGTGGTGTTGAAGGAAGCTTGCTGAGTTGCTGCCGTGTACCTTGTATATGTGCGCCAGTGATGGATGGGGTGACAATAAAGAAGGCTGCTTTGTCCTGGGTGGTGTCGAGCTTCTTGAGTGTTGTTGGAGCTGTACCGATTCAGGGAGTATTCCTTCACACTCCTGACTTGTGCCTTGTAGGTGGTGGACAGGCTTTGAGGAGTCAGGAGATGAGTTAGTCAACACAGAATTCCCAGGTCTGCTCTTGTAGCCACAGTATTTATATAAGTAGTACTGTTAAGTTTTGGGTCAATGGTAATGCTCATGATATTGATAGTGGCAGATTCAACGATGGTAATGCCCCTGAATGTCAAGGGGAGATGGTTAGATCCTCTCTTGTTGGGGACGATCGTTGCCCGGCACTTGTGTGGTGAGAATGTCACTTGCCATATCTCTTCCTTTGTCTCGATCCCAGTTTTTGTTTGACAACACAAAGAGCCTTGGAATGTTTGGGTCATTCACGGTGCTTTGTAAATATAAGTTGTTGTTGTTGTACGACGTATTGTTCAGTTTATGTGAGAATTTCCACATCAAAGAGTTAACAGAGAAACTGGTTTTGATAACTCTGAGGACAGTTTCCACCGCATGTTAGTTATAATGTGCATGCAGAATATGTTTTTATAAATGACATATGCTACAATTCCCCCCCCCCCCCCCCCGAGGTCATTAAATGCATAAGTTTGAGACAGAACCAAATTTCTCCCAAAACCTGGTTCCTGATATGTGGCATTGTGAGAAGGAGCAGTTTAAATTCAATTTAGAAAGATGACTTGACTCACCAAAATTAAGGAGGCTTATACCGAATCCATTGGCAATCTTAAAAAGGCAATTAGTCCATTATGAATGTTCGTATTACTATGCCTGGCTGCTAAGATATATCTTTGTGCTAATGTCATAAGAACATAAGAACTAGGAGCAGGAGTAGGCCATCTGGCCCCTCGAGCCTGCTCCGCCATTTAATGAGATCATGGCTGATCTTTGTGGACTCAGCTCCACTCTCCGGCCCGTACACCATATCCCCGAATCCCTTTATTCTTTAGAAAGGCATCTATCTTTTTCTTAAAAACGTTTAAAGAAGGAGCCTCAACTGCTTCACTGGGCAAGGAATTCCAGAGATTCACAACGCTTTGGGTGAAGAAGTTCCTCCTAAACTCAGTCCTAAATCTACTTCCCCTTATTTTGAGGCTATGTCAAAGAGAGGCGTCAAATCTGGTCAACAATTTACCACAATGGCCTGATGGAGCTACGGACTGGAGCGAGGGGCCAATGTTCTGACCGTTGCCTCGCTGACTGCTCGAAGGTGGGTGCTAATGGGCTGGAGGTCAGCTTCTCCATCCAAACCCCCGGTATGGGCGGAGGATCTTATGGAGTTATTGTACCTCAAGAAAGTTAAGTAAACCGTGAGGGGAGCAATTGAAGGGTTTTACCAAACATGGCAGCCGGTTCTTTTGTAGTTTTAAAGAGCTGGTCACCGTTAGTTGTTAGGGTGAGGGGGTGTGGCCGATGGGGGGGGGGGGGGGAGGGGGATTTTTGTTTGGCTTTCTAAGGGGAAGGGGTTGAGGGGAATTTGTTATTACCTGTTTTTGTTTTTCTTATGTATAAATTTGGAAACATTGAATAAAAATACATCTTTAAAAATTTTACTGCAATGTGAGAAGTGGTAACACCTTCAATAGACACTCAATGAGTACATATTGTAGGAAAGGTATAGAATCTGGATCATGGGAACAAGAAACACTTAGAGGAACTGCTGTTCTCTTGACTTTGGCAAATCGAGTGCAAGTCCGTATTCTTTCCTCACGCTGATTCATCTGTCAGCTGCCGTCCACTATCCACCCCGAGCATGTCCACAACTGGTTTCCGATTGCTCAGCAACTGGATTGCAAGATTCTTTTTGCAGCCATTTAAAGCCGAGGCCATTGAAGATTTTTTACCTGTTCACATCAATGAAGCCATGTGGACAACCTGCTATTAACCTGTAACCCATGGCAACGGAGGCTGCCCAAATTCCCTCATCAGCAGCATCTCCGGGCAATTCGCCCTCGGTTTTGGGTGGATGCCAGGGCACCAATCGGCAGAGGGCCACGCGTTGTCACATCTGTCACTTGACTCTGATTGGCTCAAATGCCAAGAAAATCTACAGCAGAAAAAAAGATAATTAATTAATAGCTACACAATGTCAAAACAAGTCGCTCTTTTCAAAAGTAGGATTGAACAGAAAGAAGACAAAATTCTCATATCTGATTTGCGATGTAATTCAACATTCAGCTTTAAAGCAACTGCTCGTACACTGCAAGTCAGCCTAACAGGTACACACCTGGGTGACGTTGTTCAATAGATGCCACAGGGAAAGGGCCGAGGAGAATGTGAAATTTGGTGTGAAACTCATAATGAAATGAAATGAAAATCGCTTATTGTCACAAGTAGGCTTCAAATGAAGTTACTGTGAAAAGCCCCTAGTCGCCACATTCCGGCGCCTGTTCGGGGAGGCTGGTACGGGAATTGAACCGTGCTGCTGGCCTGCCTTGGTCTGCCACAGAGGAGGTGTAGCATCTCCAGCAAATAGCTTGCCCAGCGTTCTTGGTAATAAAGTTGCCATTCCAGCCTGAACCACCACCTGGGAAACATCGAGGCTTAGACTGAAATACAGCAGTTAATTGTCGCACCATATAAGTGTGGAGTCATGGCCATCTCCAACAAAAAACAAGTCCAGACATCTCCAGACTGTTCTTCAATGACACCATTGCCACTGAATCTCCCACCATTAACATCCTGGGGGAATCATCAGCCACAATTCCCGACCTAACATCATTGTGGGAGCATCGTCAATCCAGCACTAAAGAAAGCCTAATATCACCATGTCAGGACAACTGAGGATGTTCAATAAATGCCTTTTCCCCGGTGTCACCCATCTCCCAAGACCAAATATAAACATATCATTTTAATGTGGCTTACGTTCCCAAAACTGCCTGCTTACGTTATGACAAACGGACCCTTACTCCCGACCTTGTGATGTTTGGTACATTTCATGGACTCCTGTGAAATTGTGGCTTTTATATTCTGGAGAACTAACTCTGTCATCATCACCAGTCTGTCTCGGGCCCATTACATGAGGAACGCCTGCACTCCCAATCTCCCCTCCTGGCCTCAGACCCAGGAATATCCTAATTCCTGCCCTCAGGTTGAGGATTAATTTTTGCTGGATCAGCACATAACGGGATATAAAAACCTTTCTGTGACGTGGACAATTTCTGGCACTCGGTAGCATTGATGAGGATGCAACCAGCGAGACACTTTAGGGATTTTTGAGGAACCTCTGAGTTCTTTCAACAATGCTCATCTTGAGATGTACGCAAGAATGACAGGAAAAGTAACAAGTCTGCATTAAGAACAAACTGCACTCCATCCATTTCCCTAAACAATGTACGTATAACAGATTCTGTCCTCTTAGGGTAAGAAAAGAGATTGCTGAATTAAGATCAGAACGGGGCCAATTTGGCAGAACTTTTCGGGAAGTAAATGTTTTCCGAAGTCCTTCACCACCTAGCTGCTTTGCCAACTCACATCGGATTTAGACTGATGGTAGCTTAGATCTGAACCCGTACCAGCCTCCCCGAACAGGCGCCGGGATGTGGCGACTAGGGGCTTTTCACAGTAACTTCATTGAAGCCTACTCGTGACAATAAGCGATTTTCATTTCATTTTTTCATTTTCAACCCAAACAAAAACAATGTCATCAGCCGCTTTGGTGGAAATGAAGTTGTATTCCGCAGTGTGAGGTAATGCCTCTGTCTCCACTAATAGGGAGGAGAGATTCAATTCCATTCGCTGATTGAGGGGTGGAGAGTTTTCAAGTTATGAGATGCATATATATCCTCTTTATATGGAAAATTTCCGTCACATGGATATTCCTGCTTTAACGTTCTGTTTAATTAGCAGAACAAGAGCTGCCATATAATAAAATTCAGGCCCATTAAGTTTTCATATATTGTTATTAATATTTAATTTGGTTTTATTATATGTAATGCAACATACATGGTGGTATTGCCTGGGGCTATCGCTGAGTGTTTCACTCAAGGCCATCTTCCAATGTATCAGTTGTAATTCGGATCAAAATCAAGTCCGATAAATATTACATGTGGGTCAGTAAGGGTTTACAGACTTTGATTTGTTGTGGTTTAACCTCTTAACTGCCATTGGGCCGTTCTGAAGAAGACAATGAAATGTCAGGTGACACTGACCAAAGGAGGAAGCTGACATGCCTCTCAACAATTCCAGATCCACAGGGGCGTCCGGCTCACAACCGGAGCATTCCCAGATATGTACGCATTCATTGGAGCAGTAAGGGAATAACTCTTGGTTATTTGCCTACTGCTCGCTGGAGAGCAACATGTAAATGAAAGCACGTCAAACCATCGCAAGGGAAATCAAAGACAATTTCCTAAATGACCTCGGCTGCGCGAATGACGAGATTCTTCTAGAAATGTTTAGAGGGAGCCTTTTGCAATAGGAATTGTTGCCGCCACCAATACCAAACAGTGAAGAGAGTTACAATCTCATATCAATCTCTCTTATAAGCCTGTTTGCAGTTAATAATTAATAAAAGCAGGAATCTAGCCTGCAAAGCATTGAGAATCGCCCGAGACTCCAGTGAGTTTAAGTGGGTGACCACAGGGTCTGGCTGACTAACCATTGGCCTGTGCAGTGCACTCGCACACAGTGTTTGATATCCTGATCCTCTGAACAATGTGGTTTCAACCTCAGCTGGGTTGAGTATGGGAGGATGCATCGCAAATCAATGTGTGCGCACCCCCGGGCTCCCAGTACCGAGCAGTCACTTCCCACCCTTGTTAATTCTGACGTCCTTTTTCTGGATCCTGACATTGCAATTTTAAAGGCATTTGAAGAAATAATAAATGATTGATAATTAATATCCAATGAAGAAAACGTTGCACCCACGTTGGCAAGTGACCAGAGAACGACTGCCTGGACAAGTTGGTGGGAGAGGTTAATCGTGCACTGAGTTAACTTGAAGTAAAACCTACTTGTTTACACAGGAGTTCCTGTTTTGCGCAGGAGGCCTGTAGTTTTTTATCTGGTCGAGGTTGGGTTTAAAATCAGGAAATCAAGCCAATTGGCACAAGCCTGTTTTATCTTCAAATGGTTACTTTGAGAGTAACATTGGGAGTGGTGCAAGATGTGGTTTGCTGTCCCAGGCTGGGGGGGCGGGGGGGGGGGTGATGAGGGTTAAACACAACTTACAACTGTGTAAAAGAGAGTGTGGAACTTGCTCAAAATGTGATTCTGTCTAACTTACTGTGCAATAATTTGAATAAACTATTTTGTAAAATTTAAAACAGTACTGGTACTCAACTGTATGCCAATAACAAGAACTCAGGAACAGAAACACTTGACAAAGCTGGATTTCCCTCTCAACGCTCTGACAGTCCAGTGCTTGGATAGGTTCAGCAGCTCCTCCAGTGGACGGCAATGACGGCCTTATTTTCTTTCTGGGCTCGGTCAGATTATTTCACATCAGAACATTTTGATGCCTTTTGCAAATTTCTCAAAAACTCAGAATTGATGTTAGAATTATGGGGCAGAAACAGGTGTGGCCGGCTATTGTTTTAATACAAACATCAGAACAGGGAAACAGTAAATGCTGGAAATACTCAGCAGGTCTGGCAGCGTCTGTGGAGCGAGAAAAACAGAGGGCGTGATCTACCGGCCATGTCACACGCGATTGGGAGCACGACGGGGCCGGGATATCCTGGCTTCCCGACAGCCACCGATGCCTCGTGGGATCTACCCGAGTCCCACCAGGTGTCGCGATCAGGCACCCGTCCGCAGTGAGCAGGACCAAGTTACACTCGCGCAAGTAGGCCTCAAACCTACTTCAGGCCTACTTACCCGATGTCCACCAGCCTCCTGGGATCTACCAGGGAGGCTGCAGCCGGGTGCCATTGAGTACCAGTCCACAAAAACATGGACCATGCAGAACAGCACCCGGGGTCTCCCAGGCCATCAGAGGCCCCTGGGTGGCCAGGGATAGGATAGCGTGGTCCCCTGGCCCTCCCCCTGAAATTTGGGCACCTTACTACTTCCAGGCTGGCCCCTTGGCACTCCCACCCTGGCACCATGGTGCCAGTGACAGTGCCGAGCTGGCAGGATCAGTGCAAAGATACACACATGTCAGGCTGGCACTGCCAAGGGTCAGCACCCAAGGGCGGTCATGAAAGGAGGGTGGAGGGTGGTATTAAGGCTGGGAGGTGCAGGGCAGGTAAGTAGGGGCCTCTGGGAGGTTTGCGGGGATGATTATCATAGATTATCATAGAATTTACAATGCAGAAGGAGGCCATTCGGCCCATCGAGTCTGCACCGGCTCTTGGAAAGAGCACCCTACCCAAGGTTAACACCTCCACCCTATCCCCATAACCCCATAACCCAGTAACCCCACCCAACACTAAGGGCAATTTTGGACACTAAGGGCAATTTATCATGGCCAATCCACCTAACCTGCACATCTTTGGACTGTGGGAGGAAACCGGAGCACCCGGAGGAAACCCACGCACACACGGGGAGGATGTGCAGACTCCGCACAGACAGTGACCCAAGCCGGAATCGAACCTGGGACCCTGGAGCTGTGAAGCAATTGTGCTACCCACAATGCTACCGTGCTGCCCCCATGATGGTGGGGGTCCTGGAAAGGGGGGGCCCGTAAGGGGGTCCTGAAGAGTGAGGGGCCCCCAGGGACCCCATAATGGGGTGTCCTCACTTGGGAGTGTGTGGGGTAATGCTCGTGTGTATGGGGGTGACATTGCCCATGGGTGGAGGGTGTGGGCTCACTTTGGGGCACCCCTTCAAAATGACGGCCCAAATCTGAGTTCAACTCTCCAGTGCTGAAAAAAATTCTAAGGGCGTGACCTGCCTTTTGCTCGAGCGGGTAGATCCCTGGGGGGGTTTCCTGCGAGCTACCCAATAGCTTTTAATGCTCGTGGGATATACCCAAGTCCCACATGGCATCGGCATCCCGCCGAAAAAGCATGTGACAATAAACGGCGTGCTCCTAAATAGGTTTACTTGGGCGAGTTTACCCGTGATCTACCAGCCTTCCAGGGAGGCTGCAGCCGGGCGCTGTTCAGTGCTGGTCAACACAAACTCTGACCAGGTGGAACGGCACCCAGAGGGTCTCCCAGGTCACCGGAGGCCCCTGGGTGGCCAAGAATAATGCAGGGTGGCCCCCTGCCCCCCCTGCAACACGGGCACCTTGGCACTGCCTGGCAGGAGCACTTCCAGGTTGCCAGGATGGCAGTGCCAAGGCTCAGGGCCCGAGGGGGGTCATGCCCACGAATGGAGGGTGGAGGGGCATTTGAAAGGTAGGGCGATGCAGGGAAGGTACGTAAGGGCCTCTGAGAGTTTGGGGGGTGACAGGTGGGGGTCCTGGAGGGGGCGTAGGCATGTAACGGGCATGGGGGGGCCTGAAGAGGGGGGTGCCCAGGGACCCCTAAACGAGGTGTCCTCACTTGCGGGGTGTGGGGTAATGCCCATGTGTGTGGGGGCGACATTGCCCATGGGTGGGGGGTAATGCCCATGTGTGTGGGCGACATTGCCCATGGGTGGGGGGTGTGGGAGACCCACAAGCTCACTTAGAGATCGGGCACCTTTCAAAATGGCGGCCCGATCTCTGCGTCCAGCTCCCCAGTGCTGAAAACATTTGTGTGGGTTAAACCGGTGAGAAACTCCCAAGTGCCCAAAAGAGTGGCTTGAAGTGTCGATTGATAACGGTGGGAACTCTCCGGCAGAGCTGGGGGGGAAAATCCCTGAAAAACACGCCACAAATTAACTTAGAAATGTTTCCATTAAATTCCACCCAGAGTTAAAGGGCTGGATTCTCCAGGCTCCGTGGAGGCTGAGGTGCTGGGAAATAAGGGAAGCTGCACAACATTCCTGCTGCCTGGGAATGTTCATGGGCAGGCAGTGAACTGGACTGGACGTGGCCCCACCACTTAGGTACAAACAATAAACCTTTATTTACACAACATGCTGGGCGCGAGTCTCTCAAAGGGGAACAAAGTCTGTGAGTGGGCGTTTAGCTGAGAGACACATGGCTATTCAACTCGATTTGCATTGTATAAGGGGCCTCAATGGGGAACACGTAGATGAGGCCCCACATAGCCCCGTTTTGTACAGTGGGGTGCTCCGCTCGCCAGAGCTCCGAGCCCCCTGAAACAATCCCCGACGTCCCCACAGCCCAAACGCATATTGGGAGCGTAAAGTAAGACAGCTGTCTCACTCTAATGTGCAGAATTGCCAAGAAGTGGCAGGATTTACATCGCAACATCTCGTGAGATCGCGTTGAATCTCACGAGCAGTTACCAGCCAAGTAGATCCCGGGAGCAGGGGTCTCTCGGTTTTCATCGACCACGCTGCCCCGCGGCGAGCTGCTATTCGTGTGGCCGTTGGATTGCGCCCGCTACATACAGGGTGGCACAACAACGATGCTGCCAGTCTGCCTCTTGGATCAAACTGAGCAAAACTCGCACTCTGCTTGGAAAGTCCACCCGCTAACTACTGATTGGACGAGCAGGTCACATGACCCTGCGGAAGATTGCCGCTGAAAGGGGCCAGCTCCACAATCGGATTCCCACTGCACGGAGCCAGACAGTCAATTAGGGCGATTAAAGCCTCAATTAGGGACAATTTTGCGCTGGTGCCAGTATTTTACCAGCCCTGGTGCCAGGAGATACTGGCACCAAGGCAGCCTCTCCTGTGTGTGGTAAATGTCAGCTCATTGGAGACGGATTCCTTCTGTCAAGCTGTGGCCTATTCGATCGGGAGGCTCCTCGCCACAATGTCAAGGCTGCTAGCAGGAACTGCCTCACTTCCTGCCCAAATAGTCTCTCCTGAGAGGTTTCTCCCCCCAAGGGGCCTATCTGGTTCAGCCCCCACCACTCCTCAACTTCACCAATGCCGCTACGTTGAGGGACCCTGGCAGTTTTCTAACCTGCCTCAGGAGCGCCCACTTCTCCTGATGGGGCTGCCAGCTGTATAATTGGCCTACCAATACAGGAGGGAGGAAGAGAACATGGTGCTGTGGTGCAACAACAACAATCTCTCCCTCAATGTCAGCAAAAACTAAAGACCTGGTAATCGACTTCAACAAGCCAAGTGTCGTACACACCCCTGTCTGTATCAACGGGCCCAGATGGAGATGGTTGACAACTTCAAATTCCTAGGGGTGCACATCACCAACAATCTGTCCTGGTCCACCCACGTTGTCGCTACGACCAAGAAAGCACAACAGCGCCTATACTTCCTCAGGAAACTAAGGAAATTCGGCATGTCCAAAGTGATGCTTACCAATTTTTACAGATGCACCAGAAAGCATCCTATCGGGCTGCATCACAGCCTGGTATGGCAACTGCTCGCCCCAAGACCGTAAGAAACTACAGAGAGTCATGAACACCGCCCAGTCCATCACATGAACCTGCCTCCCATTCATTGACTCTGTCTACACCTTGCGCTTCCTTGGGAAAGCGGGCAGCATAATCAAAGGCCCCTCCCACCCAGCTTACTCACTCTTCCAACTTCTTCCATCGGGCAGGAGATACAGAAGTCTGAGAACACGCACTAACAGATTCAAAAACAGCTTCTTCCCCACTGTTACCAGAATCCTGAATGGCCCTCTTATGGACTGAACTCATCTCTCTGCACATCATCTCTACTGCTGTGGTACGGCACTGCTTATTCTTCACCCGATGTCTATGTATTTACATTGTGTATTTATCGTATATATTTCATCCACAGTTATCCACAAACATTCATTCTTTTCACCACCGACAAACAGTGGCAGCCGTGTGTACCGTCTACAAGATGCACTGCAGTAACTCACCAAGGTTCCTTGGACAGCACCTTCCAAACCCACGGCCACTAGCATCTAGAAGGACAAGAGCAGCAGATACCTGGGAACCCCACCACCTGGAGGTTCCCCTCCCAGTCACTCACCATCCTGACTTGGAAATATATCACCGTTCCTTCACTGTCACTGGGTCAAAATCCTGGAACTCCCTCCCTAACAGCACTGTGGATGTACCTACACATGGACGGTAGCGGTTCAATAAGGCAACTCTCCACCATTTTGTCAAGGACAATTAGGAATGGGAAATAAATGCTGGCCCAGCCATCAAAGCCCACAACCCTTAAATAAATAAAACAATTATAGAAACCATATTAGCTTTATTTCCATTTGAGTCAATGGCCTACGATGCTAATTCCATGCCTGGGGTTCAAGGTGAAACGTTACCTCACCTTGTGGTTTCCTCTGCTCCTGCACCATTTCACATGGACAGTGTCTCTATTAGGCTGAATTCAACTTCAGCATGGAGCACAAATTGGGCGATAGCCAATAAGGTTGCAGAGGTGACAAGGGTCATTGCATTTTGCCTTGCAGTTCATCTTTTTGCCAGTAGTTTCTCTTTTGCTCCTCTCCTCTCCATTTGGTGCTGTCCCTTGTCAGGTCACTATCACGGGGGCTTGGCAAACCTCTACCTCAGCCCCTTTTCTTCATTATTTATTCATTTACAGGATGGTGGTGCCTTTATTGCCCATCCTTAACTGCCCATGAGAAGGAAGTGGAGATCTCTTCTTGAACCACTGCAGTCCATGTGTTACACCCACAGTGCTGTCAGGTAGGGGGTTCCAGCATTTTGACCCAGTGACAGTGAAAGACCCCAGTCCCCAGTCAGGTTGGTGTGTGACTTGGGACGGAACTTGTTGATGATAGTGTTCCCATGCATCTGCTGTCCTTTTCCTTCGAGTACAATGGTTAGCATTGTTGCTTCACAGCTCCAGGGTCCTGGGTTCGCATCCCGGCTTGGTTTACTGTCTGCGTGGGTTTCCTCCGGGTGCTCCGGTTTCCTCCCACAAGTCCCGAAAGACGTGCTGTTCGGTGACTTGGACATTCTGAATTCTCCCTCCGTGTACCCGAACAGGCACCGGAGTGAGGCGACTAGGGGCTTTTCACAGTAACTTCATTGCAGTGTTAATGGAAGCCCACTTGTGACATGAATAAAGATTATTATTATTCTAGTAAGAAGTCTTACAACACCAGGTTAAAATCCAACAGGTTTGTTTCGAATCACTAGCTTTTGGAACACTGCTCCTTCCTCAGGTGAATGCCAGTCCAACGCCGGCTTCTACACATCATTATTATTCTCGGTGATGGTCACGGGTTTGGAAGATGTCAAAGGAGCTGTAGGGAGTTGCTACAGTGCGTTTTGGACATGGAAGCACTGTGGCCAGGATTCTCCGGCATCCGGCAGGGTGGGCTGTACCGTCGTTGGAGTGGTTGGCGCCGCGCCAACCGGTGCCGAAGGGCCTCCGCCGGCTGGCGGGAGTTGGCGCATGCGCAGGAGCACCAGCATGTTCTGGCGCATGCGCAGGGGTTCTTCTCCGCGCCGGCCATGGCGGAGCTTTACACAGGCCGGCGCGGAGGGAAAGAGTGCCCCCATGCTACAGGCCCGCCCGCAGACCGGTGGGCCCCGATCGCGGGCCAGGCCACCGTGGGGGACCCTCCCGTGTCGTCCCCCCCCCCCCCCCGAGGACTCCGCAGGCCGCCCTCAGAGCCAGGTCCCGCCGGTACGGACCTGGTCTAATCCACGCCGGCGGGACTGGCTGAAAACGGGCGGCCACTTGGCCCATCGGGGACCGGAGAATCGCTGGGCGGGCCACTGCCAACGGCCCCCGACCTGCGCGGCGCGATCCCCGCTCCCGCTAAAAAAACGGCGCCGGAGAATTCAGCAGCCGGCGTCAGAGTGGCGGGGCTGGATTCACGCCGCTCCCCGGCGATTCTCTGACCCGGCGGGGTGTCGGAGAATCCCGCCCCTGTGTATTGTTGCTAACTTTTGCCTTAGTTTAATTGCTCTGTTTTATCACCTTTGCTCTTGAGTCGCCAGGTATCTTTCTGATACCGCCACGTGGTTCAAGTCTGAGTAATGATCAATAATCCAATACACCGATTAGTAAGATTTAAATCCAGGCACATTTATTATACACAGTAATCGCTACTCATGCACAAATTCTACGTTTAAGCTACTTCTATGACAAACAGGCCAATACTTAACTCGGAACTGGCCCACCAGGTCAGGGAAACGAATGGCCTTTCGTTCGGGTTCTGAGCCTGCGGGATTCGAAGTTGGTACAGATCAGTAGCCAGGAGCGCCTAGCTCGTAGCGAACGTTGAAGTAAGACTTACTCTATTTCAGCGATGGCTGGACCGGTCACTGTCAAGGGTTGGTTCGCGTTGCTGAGTGACCCGGTCAAGAAGAACGATTTGAACTTGGGCTTGATTCTTATAGTCCCCAGGGGCTTCCCGCCTTTCAGGGCGGACCCTATACCTGGTTCCAAGCGATTGGACTTTGTCCCAATCACTTGGTTCGATTTTCTCCAATGCTGGAGCGATTCCTTGATCGATGGGCGGTCTTGAGGTTGTCGTTCACCTCCCTTTGTGTAGGCTTCTGCTGGCGCCAACGAGTCTGGGTTGGCTTTGTGTATCTAAATGTTGCTCATTGTTCCCGGGGATTGCTCATTAATATGCAGATGGCTGGTGTTTTGTTATGCTGATGGTTGCCGGTATCGATCTTGTCTGGCCTTTCCAGAGGTAAATACACACTCAACCCGCAGCTGCTTGTTTGTGTCCTGTTGGCTGACTTTCCCATCAGCCTTTGCCGTTCGCCATTTTAAATCGGGAGTTAGCCATTTTAACTGGCTACATTTTGCTGAAGTGACTATTGTTTCTGTGTGAGCCTAATTGTTCCTGGCCCAACTGACTTTGCCTCAGGGATTGGCCTTTACAAAAATCAACAAAGATGCACCAAGTCAAGGCACCCTGCGTAAATGGTTTGCTTCATGCCCACCATCTCCTGCAGGTGAAAGGTTGCCAACACGATTGTCCATACCGATGTCTCCTTTCCAGCAAGGAGCTCTCGCGGCTCTCCTTGTCCTGAGCCCAGCAGCATTGAGATCAATTCCAGCCCCGAACTCCTGGCCTGGCTGAGATTGACATATTCAGAATCAGACCGGGGAATGGATTTGGGGCCTATTGAGGTGTGTGACTGGACGAGAATATTGACTGGCAGTACTCACAGTTGTCCAATTGTTCCCCTCGGTCACAAAGCCAGAATCCAAGTTTACAAAGCGAAAGTCATCACTGTGACTGCAAGGAGCGCGCACACTTACAATTGAGTTAGAAACTGAAAGCTTCAATGTCATCTCAACAGGGAGGACAATTTTACTGGCAGGGGTTTTAGCTCCAACCTGAATATTGGTGAGGGGGGATCTTGAGGAAGAAATCATTTCTTGACAGCTATGAAGTATTACAGCTTTCCAGACCTTATTGCAAAGAACTGCGGCAAACTCACACAGCTTACCACCTCCCTTATTGCCACCGATAATCAGAAGCAGAGCCACAGATTAACTGAGACTGAATGATGTCAGATTCTGTCTTTATTAGAGGGTTTTTGAGATTCCTGGTGGTGTTGGCAACCTTGACGTTCTAATTGACTCAGAGCTGAGTTTCGGACCTGGACCTGGATTCACCGTTTGCCAACGCCAAAATCATGTTCGGCGAAGGGGGCGGAGGATCTGTTTTGGCGCCGAAAGCGGGAGCGGCGCCGGTTTCTCAATTCTCCGCGCCCTGAATATCGGCGTACTCGAGGATTACGCTGCGCCAAGTATCCACCGCCTCAGGCCCTTGCCTGAGGCCCCGCCCCGCAATGCTGCGTTGCCGACCGGCCGAATTCCCGACGGCATGGCTTACGTGTGCTCACACCATCCGGGATCCTCGTGTCGCGCCTGCAGGCTCGTATTCTAGTGCACCAAACCCCATTCTCCCATTGTCCCTTTGCTCACTGACCTATAATGGCTTCCAGACGTCTTTCTCAGTTTTAAAATACTCCCACAACCTTTAAATGTTGTCTGGCCAATTCACCTGCTCGATTTACTTGTTCCCTAAAATTTGACACGCAATCCAATAATGTAATTTTCGATTTCTCACTCACCAATTTTTCCTCAATCAATTTAAGTGGTCCTCTTACCTCATGACCAATAATTAGTTCAAAAGGACTGAAATACTGACACACTCCCCTGCAACTTCCTCACAATTACAGGCACACTCCCCTGCAACCTCCACACAATTACTGACACACTCCCCTGCAACCTCCTCACAATTACTGACACACTCCTCTGAAACCTCCTCACAATTACTGACACACTCACCTGCAACCTCCTCACAATTACTGACACACTCACCTGCAACCTCCTCACAATTACTGACACACTCCCCTGCAACCTCCTCACAATTACTGACACACTCCCCTGCAACCTCCTCACAATTACTGACACACTCCCCTGCAACTTCCTCACAATTACAGGCACACTCCCCTGCAACCTCCTCACAATTACTGACACACTCACCTGCAACTTCCTCACAATTACAGGCACACTCCCCTGCAACCTCCTCACAATTACTGACACACTCCTCTGCAACCTCCTCACAATTACTGACACACTCCCCTGCAACCTCCTCACAATTACTGACACACTCCCCTGCAACCTCCTCACAATTACTGACACACTCCCCTGCAACCTCCTCACAATTACTGACACACTCACCTGCAATCTCCTCACAATTACTGACACACACCCCTGAAACATCCTCACAATTACTGACACACTCACCTGCAATCTCCTCACAATTACTGACACACACCCCTGAAACATCCTCACAATTACTGACACACTCACCTGCAATCTCCTCACAATTACTGACACACACCCCTGAAACATCCTCACAATTACTGGCACACTCCCCTGCAACCTCCTCACAATTACTGACACACTCCCCTGCAACCTCCTCACAATTACTGACACACTCCCCTGAAACTTCCTCACAATTACAGGCACACTCCCCTGCAACCTCCTCACAATTACTGGCACACTCCCCTGCAACTTCCTCACAATTACTGACACACTCCCCTGCAACCTCCTCACAATTACTGGCACACTCCCCTGCAACCTCCTCACAATTACTGACACACTCCCCTGCAACCTCCTCACAATTACTGGCACACTCCCCTGCAACCTCCTCACAATTACTGACACACTCCCCTGCAACTTCCTCACAATTACTCCCCCCCCTTTGGTAACGCATCTATCTTGGTGTTTTTTTTAAAAAACATTCTGATTAGGTTACCCCTCATTGTTGGCCTCGAACAGGTTTTGGAACAGACCGACAAACTGTCCCCAAGTATCCAGAAGGCTTCACCTCCACACAATTACTGACACACTCCCCTGTATCTGCCTCACAATTACTGACACACTCCCCTGTATCTGCCTCACAATTACTGACACACTCCCCTGCAACCTCCTCACAATTACTGACACACTCCCCTGAAACCTCCTCACAATTACTGACACACACCCCTGTATCTGCCTCACAATTACTGACACACTTCCCTGTAACCTCCTCACAATTACTGACACACTCCCCTGAAACCTCCTCACAATTACTGACACACTCCCCTGAAACTTCCTCACAATTACTGGCACACTCCCCTGTATCTGCCTCACAATTACTGGTACACTCCCATGCAACTTCCTCACAATTACTGACACACTCCCCTGTAACCTCCTCACAATTACTGACACACGCTCCTGCAACCTCCTCACAATTACTGACACACTCCCCTGCAACTTCCTCACAATTACTGACACACTCCCCTGCAACTTCCTCACAATTACTGACACACTCACCTGCAACCTCCTCACAATTACTGACACACTCCCCTGCAACCTCCTCACAATTACTGACACGCTCCCCTGCAACTTCCTCACAATTACTGACACACACCCCTGTAACCTCCTCACAATTCCTGACACACTCCCCTGTAACCTCCTCACAATTACTGACACGCTCCCCTGCAACTTCCTCACAATTACTGACACACACCCCTGTAACCTCCTCACAATTACTGACACACTCCCCTGCAACTTCCTCACAATTACTGACACACACCCCTGTAACCTCCTCACAATTACTGACACACTCCCCTGAAACCTCCTCACAATTACTGACACACTCCCCTGTAACCTCCTCACAATTACTGACACACTCCCTGGAACCTGCTCACAATTACTGGCACACTCCCCTGCAACTGCCTCACAATTACAGACACACTCCCCAGAGAACCTGCTCACAATTACTGACACACTCTCCTGCAACCTCCTCACAATTACAGACACACTCCCCAGAGAACCTGCTCACAATTACCGACACACTCCCCTGAGAACCTGCTCATAATTACTGACACACTCACCAGGGACTTCCTGTCCTAACTTCACAACTACCCAAAGCAAGGTTGTCATAGCAGAGAAAGGTTTGCATCAAAATGCAGCAATGTGAGTGAGTTGTGCTGAATTTTGACGCGGCCTTTTGACCTTGATGTCTGTGGCAGTCGTCACAGTTGTATTATATTGTATATATGGGTATTATGGTAAGGCCCCTGTGTGTGCTCTCCGAACAGTAGCCGTTTCGTAAGCTGCTGTAGGAGGCCACACATCTCTGTGTAATAAAGCCCCGATTACTCTCTACACTCGTCTCGTCGTAATTGATAGTACATCAATTTATTACACAGAGATGTTTCAGAGATGGACCTCCGCATCAAACCTGATCGCCTGCAGCTATATCCTCAAGCAGACAATGCCAAAACGGACTTCCAACATTGGCTAGCTTGCTTTGAAGCATACATCAGGTCTGCGCCAGACCCAATCTCAGAAGCACAGAAGCTCCAGATTCTGTACACGCGGCTGAGTTCCAACGTTTTTCCCCTCGTCCAGGACGCGCCGACCTACGCAGAGACCATGGCGCTACTGAAGGAGAATTACGCTCAGCAGACCAACCAGATCTACGCCAGGCACCTCCTGTCCACGCGGCACCAACTTCCCGGTGAGTCTGTGGAAGATTTCTGCCGAGCCTTGCTCGCCCTGGTGAGAGACTGTGACTGCCAGGCCGTTTCGGCCACTGAACATTCGAACCTGCTAATGAGAGACGCGTTCGTTACGGGCATAGGGTCTGACTACATCCGCCACCGCCTCTTAGAAGGGGCCACGCTTGACTTCGCAGCGACAAAGAAACTAGCGCTCTCGCTCACAGTCGCCTCACGCAACGTACAGGCTTATGCCCCCGACCGCACGGTCCACCCCCCCCGTGTATCATGGACCCCGCCAGTGGCCACCCCATCGTGGATCCCATCAGCGACCGCCCCCAGCCAGCCCCACGCCTGCGCCGCGCGGCAGCCAACCAACCCCGGGGGGCCCAAATGCTACTTCTGCGGACAGACAAAACACCCCCGGCAGCGTTGCCCGGCGCGGAGCGTGCTCTGCGAGGCCTGTGGCAAGAAGGGACATTTTGCTGCAGTGTGCCAGGCCCACTCAATCGCCGCTATTGTCCCTCCACCCCCCGCGTGCGGCCCGTGGGCGCCGCTATCTTGCTCCACTCACAACACGTGCGGCCCGAGGGCACCGCCATCTTACCCGCCTCAGGACCCCTGCCCGTCGGGCACCTCATTGGGCCACTCATTGCCAGCAACCGCCGATGACCAGCCGCGTCTCGCCTCGGCCACGATCGACCAGTCTCGACCGCACAACCTCGCGACCGCTTCGACAAAGGTGAAGGTCGACGGGCACGAGATATCCTGCCTTCTGGACTCCAGGAGCGCTGAGAGCTTCATCCACCCCGATACGGCAAGGCGCTGCTCCCTCGCGGTACACCCCGCTCACCAAAGAATCTCCCTGGCCTCCGGATCCCACTCCGTGGTGATCCGGGGGTACTGCATCTCCACCCTCACCATCCAGGGCGTAGAGTTCAGCGGCTTCCGCCTCTACGTCCTCCCCAACCTCTGCGCTGCCTTGCTACTCGCCCTGGACTTTCAGTGCAACCTCCAGAGCCTAACCCTGAAATTCGGCCCTTAAGGTCGACACACCTTCCCTGTTTGCAAACCTCACCCCGGATTGCAAACCTGTCGCCACCAGGAGCAGACGGTACAGTGCCCAGGACAGGACCTTCATCAGGTCTGAGGTCCAGCGGCTGCTGCGGGAAGGTATCATCGAGGCCGGCAACAGCCCCTGGAGAGCCCAAGTGGTCGTGGTGAAAACCGGGGAGAAAAATAGGATGGTCGTTGACTACAGTCAGACCATCAATCGGTACACGCAGCTCGACGCGTACCCCCTCCCACGCATTTCTGATATGGTCAATCAGATTGCACAGTACCGGGTCTTCTCGACAGTGGACCTGAAATCTGCCTACCACCAGCTCCCCATCTGCAAGGCGGACCGCCAGTATACTGCGTTTGAAGCGGACGGCCACCTTTACCATTTCCTTAGGGTTCCCTTCGACGTCATCAATGGGGTCTCGGTCTCTTCCAAAGGGAGATGGACCGAATGGTTGACCGGTACGGGCTGCGGGCCACTTTCCCGTACCTGGACAACGTCACCATCTGCGGCCACGACCAGCAGGACCACGACACTAACCTTTCCAAATTTCTCCACACCGCCACACTCCATAATCTAACTTACAACAAGGAGAAGTGTGTGTTCAGCACGAACCGATTAGCCATCCTCGGCTATGTGGTTCAGAACGGAGTTCTGGGGCCCGACCCCGATCGCATGCACCCCCTCATGGAACTCCCCCTCCCCCACTGTCCCAAGGCCCTCAAACGTTGCCTGGGGTTCTTTTCGTATTACGCCCAGTGGGTCCCAAACTATGCGGACAAGGCCCGCACACTCATTCAATCCACCGCTTTCCCACTGACGGCCAAGGCTCACCAGGCCTTCAACCGTATCAAGGCCGCGATGCACGCAGTCGACGAGATGCTCCCCTCCCAAGTCGAGAGCGATGCATCAGACGTCACTCTGGCCATTACCCTCAACCAGGCAGGCAGGCCCGTGGCATTCTTTTCCCGCACCCTCCATGCCTCTGAAATTCGGCACTCCTCCGTCGAAAAGGAGGCCCAAGCGATCGTTGAAGCTGTGCGACATTGGAGGCATTACCTGGCCGGCAGGAGATTCACTCTCCTCACTGACCAACGGTCGGTTGTCTTCATGTTTAACAACACACAGCGGGGCAAGATCAAAAACGATAAAATCTTGAGGTGGGGAATCGAGCTCTCCACCTTTAATTACGAGATTTTGTATCGCCCCGGTAAGCTCAATGAGCCCCCCGATGCCCTGTCCCAAGGTACATGTGCCAGCGCACAAGTGGACCGACTCCGGACCCTGCACGACGATCTCTGTCACCCGGGAGTCACCCGCTTTTACCACTTCATTAAGGCCCGCAATCTGCCCGACTCCATCGAGGAAGTCAGGGCTATCACCAGAGACTGCCAGGCCTGCGCAGAGTGTAAACCGCACTTCTACCAGCCAGACCGTGCGCGCCTGGTGAAGGCCTCCCGCCCCTTTGAACGCCTCAGCGTGGACTTCAAAGTGCCCCTCCTCTCCACCGACCGCAACACGTACTTTCTTAATGTGGTCGACAAGTATTCCCGATTCCCCTTCGCCGACCCATGCCCCGATATGACATCTGCCACCGTCATCAAAGCCCTCAACACCATCTTCGCTCTATTCGGTTTCCCCGCCTACGTCCACAGCGACCGGGGATCCTCATTTATGAGCGATGAGCTGCGTCAGTTCCTGCTCAACAGGAGCATTGCCTCGAGCAGGACGACCAGCTACAACCCCCGGGGAAACGGGCAGGTGGAGCGGGAGAATGGGACGGTTCAGAGGGCCGTCCAGCTGGCCCTACGGTCCAGAAATCCCCCGGCCTCCCGCTGGCAGGAGGTCCTCCCCGGCGCGCTCCAGTCCATCCGATCGTTACCTTGCACTGCGACTAATGCAACCCCCCATGAACGTCTCTTTGCCTACCCCAGGAAGTCCACCTCCGGGGTTTCGCTCCCAACGTGGCTGGCAGCTCCAGGACCCGTTCTCCTCCGCAAGCACGTGCGGCTCCACAAGGCGGACCCGTTGGTTGAGAGGGGACAGCTACTCCGTGCAAACCCGCAGTACAGCGTACCCCGACGGCCGCCAAGACACAGTCTCCCTCAGGGATCTGCCACCAGCTGGGTCCCCACACACGCCCCCCCCCTCGCCCCGACGCCACCCTCCCCTCCCCCGGCGCACCCCACCGCAGCCCCCGCTCCAGGACAATCCGTCCTCCCCTTGCCCCCACCCGGGGATGAAGAGGATTTCGACACGCTCCCGGAGTCACCGAAGACCAAGCCGACACCTGAGTCGCCACCAGCACTGCGGCGCTCTCAACGACAAATCAAGGCGTCCGATCATCTAAATTTGTAACCTCTGTAATTTTAAAACCAATCTGTATGTATATAGTTTTCCACCACCCCCGCTGGACTCATTTTTAACAGGGGGTGAATGTGGTAGTCACCACTGTTGTATTATATTGTATATATGGGTATTACGGTGAGGACCCTGTACTACAGATACGGGGGTAGATCCCTGCCCGCTGGCTCTGCCCAGGAGGCGGAGTATAAACGTGTGTGCTCTCCGAACTGCAGCCATTTTGTAAGCTGCTGTAGGAGGCCACACATCTCTGTGTAATAAAGCCTCGATTACATTCTACTCTCGTCTCGTCATAAATGATAGTGGATCAATGTCAGGACCAAATGATGGGACAGCAGCAGAAGCACCTTGTGGAGGTGACCTGCCAACTGGCTGTCCCCATGGAGGGTGGTGGACAGATCGCTGCTGCTGCTGGACCAAATCTGAGGGTCAGCAGGTCTGGAGCCTTGGCAGCATCCCCCCCCACCCACCCACCCAACAACTCCCCCTCAGCTGAGACAGGTCACCCATTACAATAGTGCCTCAACATGGCTGCCCAGCAATGATCTATACGAGTAAGAGAAGCTGGGTGGAGAGGGGTGGGAGGAAATTCTTCTGCTGGATTGACCTCGGTCGTGACGGCAACCTTTAATAAACAACAGCCCCGACTTCCGGGTGCGGCTATGCAGAGCTAGGTCGCATATTCGGCAGCTCCCGCTTGGAACGGACTTTTGGGCTCTTTTACAGGGCCCCCACAGCATTTGTTTGACATTTCCCGGTGTGGGAAGAAGACTGCAGCATTCCCCTGACAGTGTCCCCCAGGAATGTTATGTCTTTTGGCTGCCAGACCCAGCAGAAACAGTAAAAGATTTGGCTTTGGCTGCAGGTTTAGACAAGGGCCTCTTCCAGCATGCAGGCGGGGGAAGGGCGAGCTTAAAGCTGCAATCTGACTTGACTCTATCAAAGGTGAATTCTAGCAGCAGAGGGAACAACTATGAAAGGATCTACCAGGGCCATTGAAGAAGCAGGGACGAGGCTTCAGGTGGCGGCCATGGAGGAGTAGGTCGCGCATTCGGCAGCTCCCGTCTGGAACCGACTCTCAGACCTTTTTCAGGAGTTTCCATAGACATTTTAAACGGACCAGAAGTGTAACGGCCAAAGGAGCGGCACTGGAGCAACGGGAGAAGCGAGGGAAAGAAAACAAAATGGCGGCGGCCAGGGACAAAGGGGAGCTGCAGGAGTTCATCAAGCGCTGCTTCGAGGAGCAGCGCGAGTAGATGCGCAAGGAGATGTTGGCGCCTATGCTTTCGGCAATTGAAGGACTCGGGATCACCCAGAAGGTCCACGAAGCTAAGATCCAGGAGGTACAGAAAAGAGTCAGTCAGAACGAGGACGAGCTCGTGGGCCTGGCGGTGAGAGTGGAGCAGAACGAGGCGCTACACAAGAGGTGGGCGGGAAGACTCAAAGACCTGGAGAACAGGTCGAGGAGAAAGAATCTGCGAATACTGGGTCTCCCTGAGGGAGTGGAGGGGGCTGATGCCGGGGCATACGCGAGCACGATGCTCGAGGCGATGATGGGCACGAAGGCCCCTTCGAGGCCGCTGGAGTTGGACGGGGCACACCGGGTGCTGGCGAAGAAGCCCTAGGCCAATGAGCCGCCAAGGGCGATGGTGGTGAGGTTCCACCGGTTCACGGACAGAGAGTGGGTCCTGAGATGGGCCAAGAAGGAGCGGAGCAGTAAGTGGGACAATGCAGAGATCCGAATATACCCGGACTGGAGCACGGAGGTTGCAAAGCGGAGAGCGGGTTTCAACCGGGCCAAAGCGGCGTTGTACCGGAAAGAAGTGAAATTCGGAATGCTGCAGCCAGCGCGACTGTGGGTCACATACAAGGGCCAACACTATTACTTCGAAACGCCTGAGGAGGCGTGGACCTTTGTACAAGCCGAAAAGTTGGACTCTAACTGAGGGTTTGTGAGGGTGGGGGGGATGTTTTGGGGTTTGATGTGTGATGGTTGTTGTATATAGGGGGTCAATCACGCGCAGGAAATGTTACATGGGCTGGGGGAGAGAGACAAGGCCGCGACAGGAGCTGCGCCAGAGGGGGCGGAGCGGGCTTTGGAAAGCGCGGGGTGTTTTCCCGTGCCGGGAAGAAAGGCGGGAAGGGGAACGAAGGAATGCATATGGATTGGGAGACTCCCACGCGGGGAGGTCAATGGGACAGCGGGGGAAGCCGGGGTCAGCAGGCGTCAGCTGACTTACGGGAGTGACATGGGGGGAGCAAAAAAGCTAGACAGGGGTCTAGCGGGGGAGAGGGGAGGGGGGGGGGGGAAGGTTGCTGCTGCACTGGCCGAAAGGGAATGGGACACAGAAGAGGTGGTCGGGACGGGGATCCCCCCTCTGGGGAACTGGAGGGTGAGGGAGGCGTGGACACGGGACTGGCCCAGAAAAGGAGATGGCTAGTCGGCGGGGCGTGGGGGGGGGGTGAGAGCCCCTCCAATCCGGCTAATAACGTGGAATGTGAGGGGCCTGAATGGGCCGGTGAAGAGGGCTCGAGTGTTCGCGCACTTAAAGGGACTGAAGGCGGACGTGGCCATGCTCCAAGAGACACATCTGAAGGTGGCGGACCAGGTCAGGTTAAGAAAGGGATGGGTAGGACAGGTATTCCACTCGGGACTGGACGCGAAGAATATAGGGGTGGCAATATTGGTGGGAAAGCGGGTGTCATTTGAGGCCAAGACTATTGTAGCGGACAATGGAGGGCGATATGTAATGGTGAGCGGTAGGCTGCAAGGGACGTGGGTGGTGTTGGTAAACGTATACGCCCCAAACTGGGATGATGCAGGATTCATGAAGCGCATGTTGGGGCGCATTCCGGACCTGGAGATAGGAGGCCTGATAATGGGAGGGGACTTCAATACAGTGTTGGATCCACCACTAGACCGCTCCAAATCAAGGACTGGAAAGAGGCCGGCGGCGGCCAAGGTGCTTAGGGGGTTTATGGATCAGATGGGGGGAGTGGACCCATGGCGGTTTGCAAGGCCGCAGGCCAGGGAATTTTCTTTCTTCTCCCATGTACACAAAGTCTACTCCCGGATAGATTTCTTTGTTCTGGGTAGGGCGCTCATCCCGAGGGTGGAGGGGACGGAGTATTCGGCTATAGCCGTTTCGGACCATGCCCCGCACTGGGTGGAACTGGAGCTGGGAGAGGAAAGGGACCAACGCCCGTTGTGGCGGCTGGATGTGGGACTGCTGGCGGACGAGGTGGTGTGTGGGAAGGTGAGGGGGTGTATCGAAAGGTACTTGGAGGCCAACGACAACGGGGAGGTGCGGGTGGGGGTGGTATGGGAGGCGTTGAAGGCGGTGATCAGGGGAGAGCTAATTTCCATTAGGGCTCATAGGGAGAAGACAGAGGGTATGGAAAGGGAGAGGTTAGTGGGGGAGATTTTGAGAGTGGACAGGAGATACGCAGAGGCCCCAGAGGAAAGATTACTTGGGGAAAGACGACGGCTCCAGACGGAGTTTGACCTGTTGACCACAGGGAAGGCGGGAGGCACAGTGGAGGAAAGCGCAGGGGGCGACCTACGAGTATGGGGAAAAGGCGAGTCGGATGCTGGCACACCAGCTCCGTAAGAGGATGGCAGCGAGGGAAATAGGGGGAGTCAAAGATGGAAGGGGAGCCACGGTTCGGAGTGTGACGAAAATAAACGAGGTATTCAAGGCCTTTTATGAAGAGCTGTACAGATCCCAGCCCCCAGCGGGGGAAGAGGGGATGAGACGATTCCTAGATCAGCTGAGATTCCCGAGGGTGGAGGAGCAAGAGATGGCTGGTTTGGGGGCACCAATTGGGTTGGAGGAGCTGAGCAAGGGTTTGGGGAGCATGCAGGCGGGGAAGGCCCCGCGACCGGACGGATTCCCGGTGGAGTTCTACAGGAAGTACGCAGACCTGTTGGCCCCGCTACTGGTGAGGACCTTTAATGAGGCAAGAGAGGAGGGGACCCTGCCCCCGACAATGTCGGAAGCGACAATTTCTTTGATCCTAAAGCGGGACAAGGACCCACTGCAATGTGGATCATACAGGCCGATCTCGCTCCTCAATGTGGATGCAAAGTTGCTGGCAAAAGTGCTGGCCACGAGGATCGAGGACTGTGTCCCGGGGGTAATCCACGAGGACCAGACGGGATTTGTAAAGGGCAGGCAACTAAACACCAATGTGCGGAGGTTCTTAAACGTGATAATGATGCCATCAGAGGAGGGAGAGGCAGAGATAGTGGCAGCTATGGACGCGGAGAAGGCCTTTGACCGAGTAGAGTGGGAGTATCTCTGGGAGGTGCTGCGCAGGTTTGGGTTTGGGGTAGGGTTTATCAATTGGGTTAAGCTCCTTTACAGAGCCCCGATGGCAAGTGTAGTGACGAACCGGCGAAGGTCGGAGTACTTTCGACTGTACCAAGGGACGAGGCAGGGGTTGTTCGCATTGGCGATCGAACCATTGGCCATGTCATTGAGGGAGTCTAATAAATGGAAGGGGGTGGTCGGAGGGGGAGAAGAGCATCGTGTGTCGCTATATGCGGATGACCTGTTGCTGTACATGGCGGATCCAATGGAGGGGATGGTGGAGGTCATGCAGACTCTAAGGGAGTTTGGGGAGTTTTCGGGCTATAAGCTCAATGTAGGGAAGAGTGAGCTCTTTGTATTACAGGTGGGGGACCAAGAAAGAGGGATAGGGGACCTACCGCTGAGGAGGGCAGAGGGGAGCTTTCGGTATCTGGGGATCCAGATAGCCAGGAGATGGGGGGACCCTACATAAACTGAATCTGACGAGGTTGGTGGAGCAAATGGAGGAGGATTTCAAAAGATGGGACATGTTACCGCTCTCGCTGGCGGGTAGAGTGCAGTCGGTCAAAATGGTGGTCCTTCCGAGGTTTCTGTTTGTGTTTCAGTGCCTTCCCATCGTAATCACTAAGGCCTTTTTTAAGAGAGTAGGCAGGAGTATTATGGGGTTTGTGTGGGCGAATAAGACCCCGAGAGTAAGGAGAGGGTTCCAGGAACGCAGTAGGGACCGAGGAGGGTTGGCGCTGCCAAACCTGGGGAGCTACTACTGGGCAGCAAATGTGGCGATGATCCGCAAGTGGGTTATGGAGGGAGAGGGGGCGGCATGGAAGAGGATGGAGATGGCGTCCTGTAAAGGAACGAGCCTGGGGGCGTTGGTGACGGCACCGCTGCCGCTCTAGCCGACAAAGTATAGCACGAGCCCGGTGGTGGCCGCAACGCTAAGGATCTGGGGCCAGTGGAGATGGCACCGGGGTGCAATGGGAGCATCGGTGTGGTCCCCAATCAGGGGTAACCACCGGTTTGTCCCGGGGAAGATGGACGGGGGGTTCCAGAGCTGGCATCGGGTGGGGATTGGAAGAATGGGGGACCTGTTCATCGACGGGACGTTTGCGAGCCTAGGGGCACTGGAGGAGAAGTTCGAGTTACCCCCGGGAAATGCCTTTAGATATATGCAGGTGAGGGCTTTTGTGAGGCGACAGGTGAGGGAATTCCCATTGCTCCCGGCACAAGAAGTTCAAGATAGGGTGATCTCGGGTGTATGGGTCGGGGAGGGCAAGGTGTGGGGAATACACCAGGAGATGAAAGAAGAGGGGGAAGCGCTGGTAGAAGAGTTGAAGGGTAAATGGGAGGAGGAGCTGGGGGAGGAGATCGAGGAAGGTCTGTGGGCTGATGCCCTAGGTAGGGTTAATTCCTCCTCCTCATGTGCCAGGCTCAGCCTGATACAATTTAAGGTGGTCCACAGAGCGCACTTGACGGGGGTGAGGTTGAGTAGGTTCTTTGGGGTAGAGGACAGATGTGGAAGGTGCTCAGGGAGCCCGGCGAACCATGTCCATATGTTTTGGTCATGCCCGGCTATGGAGGGGTTCTGGAGAGGAGTGGCGGGAGCAATATCTCAGGTGGTGAAAGCCCGGGTCAAGCCAAGCTGGGGGCTAGCAATATTTGGAGTAGTGGACGAACCGGGAGTGCATGAAGCGAAAGAGGCCGGCATTCTGGCCTTTGCGTCCCTAGTAGCCCGGCGAAGGATCTTGCTAATGTGGAAGGAGGCGAAGCCCCCCCAGCCTGGAGGCCTGGATAAACGATATGGCTGGGTTCATAAAGTTGGAGAGGATTAAGTTCGCCTTGAGAGGGTCTGCGCAGGGGTTCAACAGGCGGTGGCAACCGTTCCTAGACTATCTCGCGGAGCGTTAGAGGAAGGTCGGTCAGCAGCAGCAACCTAGGGGGGGGGGGGGGGGGGGGACTGCCTGGGAGGGTGGATGAGCAAGAGATAACATGAAGGGTTGGGGAAACTGGCACGTACGGGTGAGGGCCAGTGTACAAAGCTGTGTAAATATATCATTTTGCCATGTATATATCTTGCTCTGCGCGATTTATTGGTTTTTTTGTTACGGGGGGGGGGGGGGGGTTATTGTTTGTAAGGGAGAAAAATTGTGTTAAAAAACTTTAATAAATATATATTTTTTAAAATAAATAAACAACAGCCCTGATCGCGCCATGCAGCCCTCCAGTCTCCAGTAGCGGTGACCCCGCAGTCTCCCTGTGCCCGGCTGCCTGGTGAATTCCAGCCACCATCCCAAATTGGGGCCTGAGGTGTGCGAATTGGCTGCCGATCTCCCGGAGCGGTGGTCCTGGCCCTGGGCGAGCTCTAACCCTGGATGAGATTTCTTTGTGGCAGGAATGCTTTGGGGAGCCATCGATGCTGCCCCCCCCACATGACCCGGCTCTCCTGGACTCCCAGAGCTGGGGAAATGGAGCCCAATGGCGAACAGGAGCCTTCATTGCGAAAACCAAAGATCTACAAGAACCCGAGATGTGTATTTACTCAATTCGGAACTGTAAAACTGCGCCAAGTGACAATCCCAGCATTCAACTTACAAAATAATAGCGGCTTTTGTTTAAATTGGACGAGAGCACCTGGGAAAAAAATGAACAGGTGGCGACAGACACAGATGTAAACACCTGCTCCTCGGTGAACAAAGGCAGCCTGAAAAATGTTGGGGAGCAGCCATCTGCTCATCGCCAATATCTGTCGATGTATAGGATCAAATGAAATTAATTTCTAGTTTCCCTCAGACAAACATGGTTACCATGAGTATTGGGCAGGGATTGTAATCTGTCTTGGGGCACACTGGCACTGAGCACAGAGCTGCATTTCAGTTCAAATTCTGCCTCTTTTATTTTTTTCATTTGGATCAGGAACAAACGGCATTGGAAAAACAAGCAAAGCCAAACAGGACGGGCAGTTAGGCAATAAGAACAGAAGACACGGCAGCAGAATTAGGCCACTCGGCCCATCGAGTCTGCTCCGCCATTCAATCATGGCTGATATTTTCTCATCCCCATTCTCCTGCCTTCTCCCCATAACCCCTGACCCCCTTATTAATCAAGAACCTATCTATCTCTGCCTTAAAGACACTCAGTGATTTGGCCTCCACAGCCTTCTGCGGCAAAGAGTTCCACAGATTCACCACCCTCTGGCTGAAGAAATTCCTCCTCATCTCTGTCCCTTCAGTCTGAGGCTGTGCCCTCTGGTTCTAGTTTCTCCTACAAGTGGAAACATCCTCTCCACGTCCACTCTATCCAGGCCTCGCAGTATCCTGTACGTTTCAATAAGATCCCCCCTCACCCTTCTAAACTCCAACGAGCACAGACCCAGAGTCCTCAACCGTTCCTCATACGACAAGTTCTTCATTCCAGGGATCATTCTTGTGAACCTCCTCTGGACCCTTTCCAAGGCCAGCACATCCTTCCTTAGATACGGGGCCCAAAACTGCTCACAATCCTCCAATTGAAGATCTTATGAGGAAAGGCTGAGGGACTTGAGGCTGTTTTCGTTAGAGAGAAGAAGGTTAAGAGGTGACTTAATTGAGGCATTCAAGATGATCAGAGGATTGGATAGGGTGGACAGTGAGAGCCTTTTTCCTCGGATGGTGATGTCTAGCACGAGAGGATATAGCTTTAAATTGAGGGGAGATAGATATAAGACAGATGTCAGAGGTAGGTTCTTTACTCAGAGAGTAGTAAGGGCGTGGAATGCCCTGCCTGCAACAGTAGTGGACTCACCAACACTAAGGGCATTCAAATAGTCATTGGATAGACATATGGACGGTAAGGGAATAGTGTAGATGGGCTTTAGAGTGGTTTCACAGGTTGGCGTAACATTGAGGGCCGAAGGGCCTGTACTGCGCTGTAATGTTCTATGTTCTATGTTCTAAATGGGGTCTGACCAGAGCCTTATACAGTGTCATAGATTATCATAGAATTTACAGCGCAGAAGCAGAAGTGTCAGAAGTACATGGCTGAGGGGGCAATGTTCTCACCGGCTTGGTACTCCACAAGCCCAGTGGTATCGGCAGCCCTGAGGCATTGGGGACAGTGGAGGCAGCACATGGGGCTGGAGGGGCCTTTGGTGTGGGCACCGATATGTGATAGCCATCGGTTCGCTCCAAGGGTACTGGATGGGGGTGGTTTCGGAGGTGGCAGTGGGCAGCGATCGAGAGATTTGGGGATCTCTTTACTGATGAGGGTTTCCCGAGCTTGGATGAGGAGCTCGAGTTGCCGGGGGAATGGGTTCCGGTATCTGCAGGCGAGGGATTTTGTGCGGAGGCAGGTTTCGACCTTCCAGCACCTGCCGCACCAGGGGCTACAGGATAAGGTGGTGTCGAAAACAGGAGTAGGACAGGGGAAGGTCTCCGAGATCTACAAGGAGCTGATGGAGTGGGAGGGCGAGGCCATCAACACGGGTTCAATCCCCGTACCGGCTGAGGTTATTCATGAAGGCCCCTCCTTCGCAACTTTGCCCCTTGCCTGAGGTGTGGTGACCCTCGGGTTAAATCACCACCGGTCAGCTCTCCCCCTCAAAGGGGAAAGCAGCCAATGGTCACCTGGGACTGAGGCAACTTTACCTTTACTTTATTATGAAACATCCTGAAGGATCAGTCAAATTAATAAGGGAAGCTTAGGTGCAGTGCGCAGAGTTTGGAGCGTCTCTCTTTGAATGCTCTGATTGATGATGGTGAGGCTTTGAGATCTTCAGCTTAGTTCATGATAACAGTTTCTTTCAACCTTTTGGGAGAGGGGCCTCCAGAAACCCATCAATAAGTGAATCAATGACTGTGAAATGTGACAACGCACTGCACCTGGGGAGAGCAGTGCCCATAACTCCATCTCCAGAGGGACAGGTGCCTGGAAGCTGTTATGGGCCAGGGTTTAGAGAACCCCAAAGTGTATCATGGAGTTCACCTGACCCACAACTTTTACTAGATTGTGGTATGGGGAGCACACGGCCCACTCGACAGGCGTGGGACAGCAGAAATGGAAAAGTATTTTTTAAAGCAAAACAATGTTTATTCTATGAACTCAAGTTAACCTTTTTAAAACATACAATGAACATCTTAGCAACCATCAATTCAAATACAACCCCCAAAGAATACAACACGAAGTAATCCTTAATAACTTCCCAAACAACATCCAGAAGACAAAAGAAACACCTTTTAACAGAAGCACATTAGGTTTACATTCACTACTGAGAACATTTATAATTCTGAATTCACCAAATGATCAAGAGATAGTCTTTTCATGGCAGAGAGATCAACAGTACACCTGCTTTGTCTGGCTTCAGCTCCAACCCTGAAAACGAAACTAAAACACACCCTGCAGCAAACAGCCTAAAACGAAAGTAAAAAGCTGACAGGCAGCCCAGCTCCACCCACTCTCTGACATCACTGATAAACACCCATTTCTTAAAGTTACATTTCTTAAACACCCATTTCTTAAAGGTACTCTCACATGACAGAGGCTAGATCTTCGAAGATGTCCTAGGCCCAACCTAGGGGCTAAACCAGGGGCTGGTTTAGCACAGGGCTAAATCACTGACTTTTAACGCAGACCAAGTCAGGCCAGCAGCGTGGGTTCAATTCCCATACCAGCCTCCCCGAGCAGGCGCCGGAATGTGGCGACTAGGGGCTTTTCACAGTAACGTCATGACAATAAGCGATTTTCATTTTCATTGGGGCAGAGAAGACTGAGGGGGTGACCTGATCGAGGTGGACAAGATTATGAGAGGCATGGACAGGGTGGATAATGAACAGCTGTTCCCCTTAGTTAAAAGGTCAGTCACAAGAGGACACAAGTTCAAGGTGAGAGCCATAAATCATAAATCTTTTATTATTGTCACAAGTAGGCTTACATTAACACTGCAATGAAGTTACTGTGAAAATCCCCTAGTCGCCAAATTCCGGCGCCTGTTCGGGTACACAGAGGGACAATTCAGAATGTCCAATTCACCTAACAAGCATGTCCTTCGGAACCTGGGGGAGGAAACCGGAGCACCCGGAGGAAACCCACGCAGATACGGGGAGAACGTGCAGACTCTGCACAGACAGTGACCCAAGCCAGGAATCGAACCCGGGACTCTGGAACTGTGAAGCAACAGTGCTAACCACTGTGCTACCGTGCTGCCCATGAGGGATTGGGGGCAACCTTTTTTTACCTAGAGAGTGGTGATGGTCTGGAACGCACTGCCTGGGAGGGTGGTAGAGGCGGGTTGCCTCACATCCTTAAAAAGTACCTTGATGAGCACGTGGAACATCAGAACATTGAAGGCAATGGACCAGGTGCTGGTAAATGGGATTAGGTACGCAGGGCAGGTGTTTTTCGATGTTGGTGCAGACTCGATGGGCCGAAGGGCCTCTTCTACACTGTGTGATTAATAAAGCAGAAAAATGTTACCGAAATGCATCACATTCATCTGCTAATATTGGAAACTTATGTCTGAACAGATACATATGTGTGAATCTCCTCTCCTTTCTCTCTTTTCTCATTGCAGCATTGCCTGGACTTATTCCCATTTCGCTAATTCAATCGGTTTCGTTTGTTTAAAACAGCAACACATTGAAAATGTCACAAAGTTCGGCCTGAAGCTATGGCCTCGCCCGATGTACATTGATATCATGTTAAGCCAGGGATGGATTTGTACAGCAAGTAAGCTAGTTTCCTGTGTGTTTCCTGCATTAAAAATAAATAACCACTTGGCTAAATTGCCGTGGTTTTATTAGTGAACTGCATTTGGTGCAATACCTTGCATCTGATGTGAATTTGGTTGCGATCAATGTTGAAAAGGTGGACCTGTGATACAAAACACTCCCGAAAAAGCAATTTAAAAAGAGAAAAATGCTACAGACGGGCCAAATGCAAATTTATTGTTCAGTAGGAGCAATAAAGTCTGTAAAAGGGAGAAAACTATGCGTGAAACTGCCCTGGAAGAGGTTCACAATCTCTCTTTGATTGGTGTGAACGAATGGGTCAAAATGGACAAGGTTGTCATAAAGGGTAGCACGATGGCACAGTGGTTAGCACAGCTGCCTCACAGCGCTGAGGTCCCAGGTTTAATCCTGGCTCTGGGTCACTGTCGGTGTGGAGTTTGCACATTCTTCCCGTGTTTGCGTGGGTTTCGCCCCCGCAACACAAAGATCATAGAATCATAGAATTTACAGTGCAGAAGGAGGCTATTCGGCCCATCGAGTCTGCACCGGCTCTTGGAAAGAGCCTCATAACCCAGTAACCCCACCCAACACTAAGGGCAATTTTGGACACTAAGGGTAATTTAGCACGGCCAATCCACCTAACCTACATGTCTTTAGATTGTGGGAAGAAACCGGAGCACCTGGAGGAAACCCACGCACACACGGGGAGGATGTGCAGACTCCGCACAGACAGTCACCCAAGCCGGGAATCGAACCTGGGACCTTGGAGCTGTGAAGCAATTGTGCTAACCACTATGCTACCATGCTGCCTAGATGTGCAGGGTAGGTGGATTGGCCACGCCAAATTGCCCCTTAATTGGAAAAAATGAATTGGGTATTCTAAATTTTTTTTTAAAGGTTGTCTTAAATAAGGATGGATAGACCTCGACAGAAAGTTGGATATGATTGAGAAATACGGGAAGGGAAACAGCTCAAAACATCAGAAGATACAAGTGGGTCAAACAGAGAAAGAGAGAATGGCGAGCGATTGCAAAAAAAGTAAGAAAGCACCGACCTGCTCGATTTAGTCTCTCATCGTACACGTTCACTTAAGTCTAGATTATTAACAATTACTTTGGAAAATCTTGAGGTGGAATCTAGCTACCACCCACAAAATTATTTCCCAACTTATTAATTTACATTTTTGATGCTTTTGTAGTTGCTGGATTATAGCAGCTGTTGTATCAGTCTGGTAGACAACATGCCTAAGAGACTAAAGTAATCAAAATATCTTTCAACATTTAAAAACTTTTCGACATTTTTCAGATCTTGTTAACTTTTTGACGTTCTTTAGCATGCTCTCAGAGTGAAATTGCAGCTTTGACGTGTCTGGGTCTCTGGAGTGGAGTCTGATGTGTTGGGTAGGCTGGGTCTGTGAGGACTGTGTTTACTGCAGCAGAGAGAGAGACAGGCTTCCAATACTTGAGGAAATGCAACTCTATTTTATTAAACTCTTAACTACTAAACATGCTTGAACTGTGGGTTGACACTATGCTGAGTTGACTGGAGACCTGAGGCTAACCTGACCAGACTATCTTACTGCCACATGGTGTATGTTCTAGTTGTTGCTCACAGGCTCTGACTGTCTTAGAGGCTGGATCCCGAGAGTGCGGGAAAACTAGTGCCCCCTGGTTATATAGTGGCCGTGTCCTGTCTGGTGATTGGCTGCTGTGTTCTGTATGTTCATTGGTCATCCTTTGTGTCACGCACTGTCTGTCTGTGCACCATCATATACTTGTGTGTATATTATGACATCTCCCCCCTTTCAAAAAATGTGTGTATGTGTCAATAAATAATGGGTGTGTGTATGAGCCTGACTATGTACAAAGTATGCGAGCGTATTTACATGAGTAGGAGCTGAACTGTATACAAAATACGTGAAGGTATTTACATGGGAAGGTGTCTAGTGCAGATAGAGAGCATACAACAAGTTAGGAAGAAACAATATGTACCGATGTGTAAACGGATCACAAGGTAATGCAACATTCAGTCTATAAATTCAGTCTCTGTGTCGGGCGACGAATTCTGGTTGACCGTAAGGGTGGCACACCACTCATCGTCCGGATCAATGCTCAACACTGGGAGTGGATTAGCCTTTTTTTTGGAAAGCATTGTGTGCTTGGTGATGATGCCCACCCGGAATGGGGATGTGAGATCCTCGGTGTCGGGATCTGGAACCATGTCGGAGTTTGCAACGGGTTGCTGTATTGACCGGACGTTCCTGCGCTGCGGCTGGGATCGCTGTGTGGTGAGCAGTTGAGCAGATCTGCACAGGGCTGCATAGTGGCCAAGCTTGCCACACTGGAGACAGCGTCGAGATTTCGCAGGACATTGCCGCTTTAAGTGGGCGGAGCCACAGTTGTTGCACGTCATGACGCTGACGTTAGGACGTTCCGTGCGTCACCGTGCATGCATGGTGCAGTCGAAAGATGTGCGCACATGCGCAGTTCGATCCTCGGCCTCGCCATCCCCTCGGTCGTTGTGCGCATGCGCAGGAGCCCGGGAAAAGCGCGTGAAATGGCCTCCCTCATCCAGACTCAGGCCCTGGAGCTGCTTTACGGCCTGCACCCGTTCCGCATCGTGCGGGCCTTGCTGCGCCGTCTCTGCCACCTTGATATGGGAGTACCAGTTGTTAGCGTGCTCGTGGCAGACGCAGGTTTCAATGGCGATGGTGAGGGTGAGCTGCTTAACTCTGAGGAGTTGCTGGCGAAGGGGATCGGAATGGAGCCCGAAAACGACCTGGTCGCGGATCATGGAGTCGGAAGTGGAGCCGTAGTTGCAGGACTGCGCGAGGATTCGGAGATGGGTTAAGAAGGACTGAAAAGGTTCAACCTTACCCTGAAGCCTCTGCTGGAACACACAGCGTTCAAAGCTCTCGTTGACTTCGATGTCACAGTGGCTGTCGAACTTCAGCAGGATTGTTTTGAACTTTGTCTTGTCCTCGCCTTCAGCAAAGGTGAGGGAGTTAAAAATGTGGATAGCGTGGTCCCCAGCTGTAGAGAGGAAGAGAGCAATCTTTCTGCTATCCGATGCGACCTCGAGGTCAATGGCTTCAAGATACAGCTGAAACTTCTGCTTGAAAATCTTCCAGTTCGCACCGAGGTTGCCGGCGATGCGGAGCTGCGGGGGAGGGCGGACGCTGTCCATGTTACCGGATGGCTGATCGCTGGTCAAAGGTAGACTATCTCAAGGTGGGTCCATCAAACTCGAGCATGACTCACTGGTACCGTGATGTGTTGGGTATGCCGGGTCTGCGAGGACTGCGTTTACTGCAGCAGCGAGAGGGACAGGCTTCCAACACTTGAAGAAATGCAACTCGATTTTATTAAACTCTTAATAACTAAACATGCTTGAACTGTGGGTTGACACTATGCTGAGTTGACTGGAGACCTGAGGCTAACCTGACCAGACTATCTTACTACCACATGGTGGATTTTCCAGATACCTAATGATTATGGGGTAAATTTCTCCAGCTGGTCCTACATAACATCGACGAAGAGCTGGAGAAAGCCACAAACACCGGTGTGTTTCTCTGGGGCTCAGTGCCCGGCCCGTACCTCCCTATTAGAGTGACTGCAGAGCTGTGAACCAAGCGATTATAGAGATCCACCCCCTTTCTGTTTGACCATTCAGTGACCAGTGGATTCCTTCTGTATGTTACATGTTGATATGTCCAATCTGACATTGCGTTAAGAGCGGGAAGATTCTGGGCGGGAGCGTTCGCGGTCTTAGCCAGGATAGTGGAGGAGGGAGTGGACCCGGACCCTTTGGAGGCGATATTTGGGGTTTCAGAGAAGCCGGAGCTCATGGAGAGGAGGAAGGCCGATGTCGTGGCCTTCGCCTCTCTGATTGCACGGTGATGAATTTTGCTGGAGTGGCGGTCGGCATCGCCACCGGGGGTAGCAGCATGGTTGGGTGACCTGTACGACTTCCTGCGGTTAGAGAAGATAAAGTATGAGTTAAGGGGCTCAGCAGGGGAGTTTGAGAAAAGCTGGGGCATGTTTGTGACCGTGTTTGAGGAGCTGTTCGAACTGGGGCGAGATTCTCCCCTCCCCGGCGGGGCGGGGGGTTCCGGCGGGATGGAGTGGCTGGAACCACTCCGGCGTCGGGCCGCCCCAAAGGTGCGGATTTCTCGGCACCTTTAGGGGCCAAGCCCTCACCTTGAGGGGCTAGCCCCGTGCCGGAGTGGTTGGCACACCGCCAGCCGGCGGGAAAGACCTATGGCGCCACGCCAGCCGGGGCTGAAAGGACTTCGCCGATCGGCGGAAGTCCGCGCATGCGCGGGAGCGGCAGCGGCAGCTGCGCAGGGGTGGGGGTCACTTCCGCATTGGCCATGGTGAAGACTGTGGCCGAGGTAGAAGGAAAAGAGTGCCCCCACGGCACAGGCCCGCCCGCGGATCGGTGGGCGCTGATCGCGGGCCAGGACACCATGGGGGCACCCCCGGGGCCAGAGCGCCCCGCGCCCCACCCAGGTCCCCGGAGCCCGCCCGCGCCGCCAGTCCCGCCGGTAAGGGAGGTGGATGGATTCACGCCGGCGGGACGGGCATGGCAGCAGCGGGACTCCGGCCCATCGCGGGCCGGAGAATCGCCGGGGGGGGGGCGCCAACCGGTGCGATTCCCGCCCCCGCTGAAGTTTCGGTGCCGGAGAATTCAGCGCCCGGCGGGGACAGGATTCACGCCGCCGCCCCCGGCGATTCTCCGACCCGGCGGGGGGTCGGAGAATCCCGCCCCAGGTCTCTAATCTGTAGCTCAGATGAAAATGACAAACATTTTGAGATGCTGCAATTGCCTTTAAGCTCAGCTTCAGAATCATTGATTTATACAATAATATAACAAAGGAGACCATTCGCATCTGTGCTGGCTCTTTCAGACAGCAATTCCCTACTCTATCCCTGTAATCTTTCCCCTTCTGGCATTTATCCAATTTCCTTTAGCAGGATTCTGTTCATCTTTAGGAGCAGAATCGTTTTAATGTGAATGAAGTCGAATGCAGCGGCCTCCCGGGAATTACTGACTTCCCAGCGGGAAGTCGCTCCGGCGTCGTTTAGTACTCCTTTTCAAAAATGTGAGGCTGGCGCGATGGCTACTGAGGGAAAGTGAGAAGGGGAGGAGCCATTTCCATTTCCCAGCATGCAGCTCAAGGGTGGCAGAGGGGGAATCCTTCGGGGTTGGCGGGCTGAAGCATTCCAGGTTGGGGGTCACCCCTGGATCGAGGGGGGGGGGGAGGGACTTTGTGTCTGCGGGGCCTTCAAGCCGTCTTTAAATATTGTGCAGACCCATAACAGGGGCAGCCATATGAGGAGTTAGCCTTGTTGGTTGTGAGAGCATCTCATGCTCCCCAAATCTCAAGTGCCTCCTCGAAGGCACAGGTCCCAGAGGAGGATTAATGCAGAGCATGTCCAGCAACCTTTGATGCCTGAACTCGAGGAGCGTCAGCACCATAGAGGCAGCTTCCCACAATCAAACACTAAATAGCTGGGCTTCACCACTGAGGGCCCCCTCGGGGCTAAAGGGTAAGTATGTGGATGAGCTGAGGGCAGCTCAACACGGCCCCCCTAATGTTCCCCTGAAATCTGGGGTCTAGGGTCTCTTGATCTGGTTGGGGGTGAGTGTGCAGGGTGCAGCACATCTGGATGGAACTCTGAGAGAAGGTGGGACAGTCCTGGTAAGACTGGGGGAGGCGCGGGGAATTTGAGGGTCCCCGGGTGGAAGCGCTAATGGATTTTCAGTCTCTCTCCTCCAGATATAGCGATGTTTGCTGGTCAATCCCGCAGAGGCTGCCTTCGCTGTGCCTGTGATCGCCGAGAAGACAGCAACGCCAACGCAGGCTGGAAGCGGCACCTCTTTTGCAGGGGGCCGCTGTACACCCTGAAGAGCCAGCCGCACCTCAGGGAGCCAGATGGGGAGGCCAGTGACCCAAGGTGTACAAGCGTCGTTGGTCATTCAATGAGCTGATAGACACCATGTGCCACCGAAGACTCGGTCTCTGCAGAGAGATCGTACGACACATGTGACGTGTGCCACATCCTTGCGGACTTGGCACCCCGTGAAGGAGGAGGACCCCCGCTCCAGGTAGCCATGAGGGTCACCACAGACCCTTCAATGTCAGCGGGTTGTTCTAGGCCTCGAGTTGGGCCCTGTGTGGTATATCCCCATCTTCTGCCCACTGATCCACCTGGAAGGTGACAGAAGCTCTGTATGCCCGGGCATCAGACTGTATCGCCTTTGACCTGAACCAGATCCACCAAGATACCCGGGCTTCAGGATTTGCCACAATCGCCCTGATGCCCCAGGTCCAGGGGGCAAGAGCCAGGGCCTCAGAGAGTGCCCAATCTTCAGAGAAAGGGGGTCCACTCCTTGAATGTCCAGATGGTGGTGCAACCACTGACTCCGAATCATGCACGTGTGTGCCCGTTACCTGGGGAGAGTGCATGACAGCGACATCCAGAGATGCCCGGGGTCTTCGAGGACCACCCAGGATGCCGGGTTGGCTTGGAGGGGGCAAGAGATACCTGCTGAGGTCATGGTTAATGACACTAGTGTGGAGGCCTGAGACTGAAGCAGAGACCCGATACAATGAGGCCCACGATGCCTCCTGTGCTGTCATTGAGCTGTGACGTTGCCTTCAGTGACTAGGCAATGCTCTGCAGCGCCTCAGTAAAGTCCATTTGCATCTGGGACACGTCCCTCAGTGACTGGGATACTGGATTGGATTGGATTGGATTTGTTTATTGTCACGTGTACCGAGGTACAGTGAAAAGTATTTTTCTGCGAGCAGCTCAACAGATCATTAAGTACATGAGAAGAAAGGGGAATAATAGAAAATACATAATAGGGCAACACAACATATACACGGTAACTACATGAGCACCGGCATCGGGTGAAGCATACAGGGTGTAGTGTTAATGAGGTAAGTCCATAAGCGGGTCATTTAGGAGTCTGGTGACAGTGGGGAAGAAGCTGTTTTTGAGTCTGTTCGTGCGTGTTCTCAGATTTCTGTATCTCCTGCCTGATGGAAGAAGTTGGAAGAGTGAGTAAGCCGGGTGGGAGGGATCTTTGATTAGTCTGCCCGCTTTCCCTAGGCAGCGGGAGGTGTAGATGGAGTCAATGGATGGGAGGCAGGTTCGTGTGATGGACTGGGCGGTGTTCACGACTCTCTGAAGTTTCTTGCGGTCCTGGGCCGAGCAGTTGCCATACCAGGCTCTGAGACAGTCAGATTGGATGCTTTCTATGGTGCATCTGTAAGAGTTGGTAAGGGTTAATGTGGACATGCCGAATTTCCTTAGTTTCCTGAGGAAGTATAGGCGCTGTTGTGCTTTCTTGGTGGTAGCGTTGATGTGGGTGGACCAGGACAGATTTTTGGAGATGTGCACCCCTAGGAATTTGAAACTGCTAACCATCTCCACCTCGGCCCCGTTGATGCTGACAGGGGTGTGTACAATACTTTGCTTCCTGAAGTCAATGACCAGCTCTTTAGTTTTGCTGGCATTGAGGAAGAGATTGTTGTCGCTGCACCACTCCACTAGGTTCTCTATCTCCCTCCTGTATTCTGACTCGTCGTTATTCGAGATCCGGCCCACTATGGTCGTATCGTCAGGAAACTTGTAGATGGAGTTGGATATGATGTCGAGGTCATCAGTCATGGCCATCACAGACTGAGTCTGGCCTTGGACACCACCCCTTAAGACGTGGACGTCGTATCCCAGGTTTGTCATTGCAGTCACCACCCTTACAGTCGCTGGAATGCCACTGATGCCCCCTCCTGAATATTACTGCCATGTCCTATCATCTTCATCAGTGCTGGCAGAACCTTGTCCAGAGGCTTTGTATCTGACTGTGACTCAGCTGATCCAGCAGATGTCCAACTCCTGTCTCCCTTGGATATTCCTGCCTCCACCTGATGTGCATCAGCAACTGTGAGGTGCTCACCAGATTGTGCCCCCCAAGCCTGTTCACTAATGTCACCCACCGAGGTGTGTTTCTGCGAGCTTGTGGAAGGTGGGGGTGATAACTGTGACACCTCGCCCGTTGTCTCCTTGGAGCTCTCCTCTGAGATGTTCTCTTGGGTGATGGGCGTGCGGCGGCGGGGGGGGGGGGGGGGGGGGGGGGGGGGGGGGGGCGACTCCGGATGGCCCGACCTCATCAGATAGAGATCTTGCGAGACTAAGGACATGTTGTCAGTGAGCGGGAAGGATCATTTTGTCTGACATGAACAACACACTTGAGGCAGGTTGTCTGGGTGAAGGGTCAGTGGATCCTCCTCTCTGACGCAGGCCAACCTCGCTGTCGGTGACTGCTCTCTCCTCGGGAAACCCCGCAATTTCCAGGGCCCGTTCCTCATGCGGGTGAGGACTCGAATCTCTGGCATCCCACCCTCCCCCCGTCTTGGCCCTTTCCCGTTTGTTATGGGCTATCTTCTCCTGTGGGGACAAAGAGAGAGTTTTGTGAGCCAGACGCTTGTTGTGTCAGGGGGTCTATAGCAGGGGACATGTGTGAAGACTGCACCTGGACTTGAAGGGGTTGTGCAGGTGTGTGTCAGGGGACTCTGAGGACAATGATTGAAGATCGGACATGGTGGATGCGAGGTGTCAGCCAGTGGATAGGGGAGTTGGGTGTTTTGTGAATTTGAGGAGTGGCAGGCGGATCTGATCCCCAGAGGGAGGAGGTATCTAACCCTTGCAGCTCAGTGGAGGTTGTTTGTCTTCTTCCGACATTGGACGTTGGTCCTCCTGGTCATGCTGCCCGCACCGACAGCCGCTGCCACTGCCCCCCAGGCAACATTGCTGACCCTGCTGCTGCTCCTCCGACCCCCTCAGGGGAACAGGGCACCCCGCCTCTCATCCACAGCGTCGAGCAGCCTTGTGTGGTCGACATTGCCAAAGCGAGGAGCAGATCTGTGCGCTGCCATGCTTGTGTGTTGACTGCGAGTGAGTGGCGGCGAGCGTTTAAAAACAGCTCCCCCTTTGTTAGCGGCGAGGCGCTGAGGCGCGAGTCGGACGAATCAGAGGCAGCCATGTCGAGATTCTCGTGGTGGCTCATATTTAGCACTAAGTGACGTTGAATACGGGTTGCGAACTCGCCACTGTGGCCATCGAAAAACACCCCGCCAAACACTCCCAAAACTGGTCTGCTGAAAGGCATCAATGTCTTAAAACCAAATCTTCCAGCGAGCTCTTCACTCCTGTTACACTGTCTAGATATCCAGGACATCATTCCTGTGCACGCACCTCAAAGTCACACCACCTCTTCCTTCCTAGTCCTAATTCCAGCCTCCATCACCTTGGACAGGTCAGTGGGTTGTGAGTACAAATTTGCAGCTTATTTGGGAAAGGCTAACCCTGTCTTGATGGTTCTCTTACTCAGGCACATGGAGTGATGAATGAGTGAATGGCGAGAATGTCGCTGCCCACGCTGATTCTGCAGTTCCGTGTCTGGCTTTTCCTAACTTTCTGTCATCTGGCAGGAGCAGCCTGCCTACTGTTAGGGGCCTCTGAACTAACAGAATGTATTAACATAGCATAGAATCATAGAAATTACAGCAAAGTAGGCTAATCAATAAATACATCAATGCCAATATTAGCACTTCAAATGGAGTTAGCTACTCTAATCCCATTTCCCAGCCCTCTATTGTTTTATATTTGTCCTTTTCAAATATTTATCCAGCTCTCTTTAAATGATGCTATTGTCTCTATCTAAGTAATCACTGGAGATGCAGCAGCTCATATTGTAATAAGCTCTGTGGGAAGAGTGTTCTTAGAACTTTTCTCTCATTCTCCTATTGCTAATCGTGTATTCATGGTTTCTTGTTGTTGATTTACAAACGAGTGGATACAATCTTCCACCATTCACCCTCTCAAAACCTGTCAGAATTTTGAAAACCTCTGTGGCTTTTCATAGAATCTTGGAATTTACAGTGCAGGGGCTATTCGGCCCCTTGAGTCTGCACCAGCCCTCGGAAAGAGCACCCTACCCAAGCCCACACCTCCCTCCTATCCCAGTAACCCATTAACCCCATCTAATCTTTTTGGACACTAAAGGGCAATTTATCGTGGCCAATCCACCTAACCTGCACATCTTTGGACTGTGGGAGGAAACCGGAGCACCCGGAGGAAACCCACGCAGACACGGGGAGAACGTGCAGACTCCGCACAGACAGTGAACCAAGCCGGGAATCGAACCTGGGGCCCTGGAGCCGTGAAGCAACAGTGCTAACCACTGTGCTACCGTGCTGCCCTTACCATTTCCTTTTCTGTTTTGGTGAAAAATGTTTTCATCCTTCAAATCTTTCTCTTTTCTGGTGTAACTCCAGTGAACGAAGATGTTTCCTTTCCGATGTATTCTTCCAATAACAGATGCCACAACTGTTCTGGCAGTATGTCTTGTACAAATTTAATATCACTCCCTGACTTTTATCGTCAGTCTCTCAAACTCAGTATCCCATTTGTCTTTTTCTGTGTGTGACATTTTCGTTGTATGCTTCCACCTTTAACTATCTATTCATCTCTACATTTCAAATTCCTTCTTCCTCTTCTCTGTTAAGAAGCTAAAGGATACATTTTTCCAGCCTGTGCTCCAATTTCCCGCAGATCGAAGGGCATGAAGACCCACATTGCCGGGTCTCCCCACATTTTTGTTGCCTTCAGAATTTTGGGCTTTATTTTGCCAGAAGTAGGTGATTCTGAGGGATCTGGGGCGAAATTCTCCGTTATCGGCGCAAAGTCCGCTGATCGGCGCAAAAAACGGCGCAAATCCGACTTGCGTCACGTCGGAAAAATGGGTCGAAAGTCTCCGGCCCGAAATGGGCTAGCAGCGACGTAACGGGATCCGCGCTTGGGCACGTGGTTCACGCCGTGCAGCGTCATACGCGCCGCACGGCGTGACGGCTCATAAGGCCGCGCTGCTCCCCCCCACCCGACCGGAACACCCGACCGCAACACCCGACTTGATGGCTGGCCGTCGCTCAGCCCCGAGGTTCGAGTCACGCGATGTGGAGGCGCTCCTGGACGCAGTGGAGCAGAGGAGGGACGCCCTGTATCCCGGGCACGGCCGCAGAGTTGCCCCACGCCACAGCCGGCGTCTGTGGAGGGAGGTGGCAGAGGCCGTCACCGCTGTGGCCCTGACACCACGGACAGGCACCCAGTGCCACACGAAGGTGAACAACCTCGTCAGAGCAGGCAGGGTGAGCCTCCCCATATCCCCCCTCCCCCATATTCCCCCTCCCCATATCCCCCATATCCCCCCTCCCCATATCCCCCATATACCCCCTCCCCATATCCCCACTCCCCCATATCCCACTCCCCCATATCCCCCTTCCCCCATATCCCCCCTCCCCCATATCCCCCCTCCCCCATATCCTCCATATCCCCCCTCCCCATATCCCCCCTCCCCCATATCCCCCCTCCCCCATATCCCCCTGCCCCATATCCCCCATATCCCCCCTCCCCATATCCCCCCTCCCCATATCCCCCCTCCCCCATATCCCCCATATCCCGGAGACGGAGAGACCCGCACCCTCCAGCATGCGACGCCCGCAGGATGCCCCTCGCACACCACGGGAGACGGAGAGACCTGGAGCAACAGGGAGACGACACCCCCGTCACGTGCGGGAGCGACCACCCAGCGATGAGGGGGGCAGCCACAGGCCCCCGTCACATCCGAGCCAGGACACCACTACCCAGGACACCACTACCCAGGACACCACTACCCAGGACACCACTACCCGGGACAGCACTACCCGGGACAGCACTACCCAGGACACCCCTACCCGGGAAGACGAAATACCGGACAGTGACTCAGAGTGGATGGGTGGAGACGAACCCCCACCCCAAAGTGCCATGGACTCAGAGTGGGACGAAGAGCACGACACAACGCCACTGCTGTCACCAACACCCTCCACCATCGCAGAAACACTCACCTCGGTTGGGCACTTTAGTGATGAGGCGTCTGGTACACTCACTGGTGCGCACAACACAGCCGTCCCGGTACAGCAGGTGGAGGTAGGAGCAGCAGAGGGGCCGGGCGGTCGGAGGGCAGCCCAGCCCAAGCGAACATCTGCCGCCCAGATGGATCCCGGGTTCCTGGAGTTACCACACCCACACATAGATCCGATGCAACCACCGACCCGGAGACGAGCGAAGAGAGTGACGGCCGGCTTGCGGCGGCTGCAGTCGCAGGTGGAGGAGTCCACCCGCGTCCAGGAGCTGGAAGTGGTGCCGGTCATACGTGCCACCCAGGCCGATACCGCACGGGTGGCGTCCGCGGTGGAGGCAATGGGTGCGATGGTGTCAGACATGGGGAACGGTTTGCGAGGCCTGGGGCTTTCCGTGCAGGCGGCGTCTGTGGCCCAGGAAATGGCTGCCCTCTCACAGGAGGCCATGAGCCAGTGCCAGCGCCAGATGGCAGAGGCGCTCAACACCATAGCCCAGTCTCAGCAGGCCATGGCCCAGTCTCTGCAGGCCATGGCCCAGTCTCTGCAGGCCATCGCTGAGGGCATCGGCGCCAGTGGCCATGTGCGAGCCGGCGTCGCACTGTCACAGACAGGGTTTGCCAACCCCCTGGGCTCCATGGCTGCAAACCTGCAGACCCCTGTCGATACCAGCACGGGCCTCCAGGACTGGCAGCGCCAGATGCCGGGGGGGCGTCGGATGGCCAGTCCGTTCGCATCCTCCACCCATGTAGAGGCCTGGGGGCCATCGGGCACCCCGAGGGAGGAGGAGGTGGTGTGGTCCATCCCGGGTCCCCCTGTAGGGGAGGTCCGGGAACACCGCGACACCTCGGACTCCCCCCCTTCCGTCCCAGGTGCATCGGGTGGGCAACGGGCAGGACAGGCTGGCAGCTCGCCATCCCAGTCGCCCGGGCCGCAGCCTGGCCCATCTAGGCCAGGACGCCCCAGGAAACGGCTGCCAAAGGGATCCAGTGTCAGAGGGCAGGAATCACAGGAGTCTACCTCCAGTTCTGCTGTACCGTCTGGGGAACCGGCAGGTGGATCGGCAATGGGGGGGGCATCCGTGCATGCGGGTGGGGTGGGTGGGGTTGGGGAGGGGGGTGAGGGTGCTGGGTGGGTGGATGGGTGTTGGGTGTGGGTGGTCGGCTGTTGCCATGGTGTGCGGTCTGTGGCCATACTACCCGATTCCCACGCCCATCTAGTCAGTGAAGTGGGCGGCTATCAGTCTGTCCCGTGCCCGCTGGGCCAGCCGGTAACGGTGGACAGCCACCCGCCTGTGTCTACCCCATCTGCCCTGACCATTACCCCCATCCCCCTCATCTGGGGAGGACTGCGCCTCTTCCTGCTGCTCCTCCACTCCGCCCTCCTCTGCCTGCGGCACATCGCCCCTCTGTTGGGCTATGTTGTGCAGGACGCAGCACACCACAATGATGCGGCCGACCCTATCTGACCAATACTGGAGGGCGCCCCCAGAGAGGTCCAGGCACCTGAAACGCATCTTCAGCACGCCAAAGCACCTCTCTATCACTCCCCTTGTCGCTACATGGGCATCATTGTAGCAGTTCTCCGCCTCATTGCATGGCCTCCGTACAGGCATCATCAGCCACGATCGCAATGGGTAGCCCCTGTCGCCCAGCAACCAGCCCCTCAGCCGGGGATGGCGTCCCTCGTACATACCGGGGATGGATGACCGTGACAACACGTATGAGTCGTGTACACTGCCTGGGTAACGGGCGCAGACGTGCAGGATCATCATGCGGTGGTCGCAGACCACCTGTATGTTCATCGAATAGGTCCCCTTCCTATTGGTGAACACGGCCCTGTTATCTGCAGGTGGCCGCACGGCGACGTGCATCCCATCGATCGCGCCCTGGACCATGGGGAACCCGGCAATGGCAGAGAAGCCCACGGCCCGGGCATCTTGGCTGGCCCGGTCCACAGGGAAGCGGATGTAGCGGTGCGCCATGGCATATAGGGCATCTGTCACTGCCCGGATGCACCGATGCACCGATGTCTGCGATATGCCGGACAGGTCTCCACTCGGTGCCTGGAATGACCCCGTTGCATAAAAGTTCAGGGCCACCGTAACCTTGATGGACACGGGGAGAGGGTGTCCCCCGCCAGTGCCACGCGGTGACAGGTGTGCCAGCAGGTGGCAGATGTGTGCCACGGTTTCCCGCCTCATCCGGAGTCTCCTCCTGCATTCCCGGTCCGTGAGGTCCTGGTATGACTGCCGGGAGCCCCCCCATCCCCCTCCATGGCACGGACCACCCCAACCTCCTCCCCGGCACGGACCCCAACCTCCTCCCCGGCACGGACCCCCCCATCCCCCTCCCCGGCACGGACCCCCCAACCTCCTCCCCGGCACGGACTCCACCCATCCCCCTCCCCGGCACGGACCCCCCCCAACCTCCTCCCCGGCACGGACCCCCTGAACCTCCTCCCCGGCACGGAATCCCCATCCCCCTCCCCGGCACGGACCCCCCCAACCTCCTCCCCGGCACGGATCCCCTCCCGGCACTCCCCCGGAGCCCAGCCCACTCTAACCACCCCCCCCCCCCCCGCTGCACACACACACACACATCCCGAGACACACCTCTCCTCACACATTCAGACTGCGGCCACGCCATCGCCTGCCCAGCGGCCAACCCCCCAGGCCGTCACTCACCTCCACGCTGGTCGGCGTGAGCCTGGAGCACAGGTTCACGCCGATGAAAAGGAGGTTTGATTTACGTCGACGTGAACGGTCATCGCGTCGACGGGACTTCGGCCCATCCGGAAGGGAGAATATCGGCAGGCCGAAAATCGGCTGCCTTGCGCAGACCCGTGACATTCTCCGCGGCAGCGGCGACATTAACGCCCCGCCGGCTTTTCCCCCTTCGGAGACTTCGGCAACCGGCGGGGGCGGGATTCACGGCGGCCAACGGCCATTCTCCGACCCTCTGGGGGGTCGGAGAATGACGCCCCTGATGTCAATGAATTGGGGAGGGATGGTAATTTCCACATTCCCAAGCTTCCGTTGCCTCTTGCCACCAGTTGGACAATAATGTTTAAGGTTCCCAAAGGAACTAGGTTCTGGTCCAGACGAAGCAGTCACTCTGGCTGGGGAGGTTTCCTCTGATTATTACCTTTTAATGAGCCAGGTTCCTGCAGATTCATTTAGAATTTCTCCAAGAACAATGAAGCAGGAAATGGACGTGCTATGTTTATAATGTTGCTAATTTAATCAGGACTCAGGGAGTCCACATCAAGTAAAATACAGAACTTTGATTAATTCAGAATTCCGGTATATACCCTTCCCGATAGATCCCTACCGGCTCTCTCCTGACTGGTGTTTTACTGGCCGACCTTTTATACAATGTTAAATAGAGTTCCCCCCACTCAGTGGGGGGGGGCTCGTACTCCGCGAGAACCACGGGGAAGGTAATCATGCCCACCCCCCATGTGGGATAGTGCATTCCTGCCCCCAAAGTCCAAAGACCCTCTCAACGATTGACGAGGAGGAGAAGGAAGAACAGGTGAAGGACGGCGGACTCTCTCCGGTTCCGGTAAGTCGTTGTGTACCTGATGCGCTGGATCAGTCGCCGTATACCCGGCAGGGGAATGTCGCCTGCAGCAGGATCGACGCGGTGCGCAATCTGCAGGAGGCGGCTGAGCTGATGAATCGCCGTCCGAGACCTCAGACGTCTGCGTCTCCATTTCTGAATCTGAAGATATGACGTCGGGCATGTCGGCGTCGACACAGACTGGAGGCGTCCTGTCAGGCCGCTCCGGTAATGGAGTCGGAGGATCCAAAACAGATTTCTTCGGAAGAACCTCACGAGGGACCAACCTCCGTGAGCGAATATGACCCAAATACCATCTCATCAGTTGCCCTACCTGAACTTGGTAAGGGACTGGTCCCGTTTGACAGACGACAATTCCAGAGAGCCGGCGAGCGCCGCCGGTGAAGTTACGAATGAACGCCGTGTCATCAGGGGCGGACCGTCTAAAGAGGTCGACGTCGGACTGGGCAGCGTCCTTCCAACTCCTGGGAGAATCAAACTGAGTCATGTGCAAAGCTTTCGACCCATTAGCATCTCAGCGGGGGCCACCCCAGTTACTGCGTGCGGCTGGTCCGGTACGAGAATAACAAACCTGGCGGCCTGGTGTCCATCGGGACCCCCGTTTAACTGTCTGTACGGCCCTCTCTGGCAAGCTATTCGATGCTGGATGGTATGGGGCAATGTGGACATACCGTATCCTGTTGGCTTTCATGAAAGCAGCAAACTCATTTTACGTGAAAGAGGCCCCGGTATGTGTTACGAACATCCCCGGGATTCCATGGGTAAAGAGAAATGCGCAATCGCTCGATGGTTGTCCAGGAGGTGATCGTCGCCATTTTGTAGACCTCCAGCCATTTGGAGAAGCGTGAGAAACAGTGAACCCAGGAATGGACCGACGAAATCGGTGTGTACCTGAGCCCAAGGGCACCCCAGCCACTCCCAAGGGTGTCCCAGACACTCCCAAGGGTGTCCCAACCACTCCCAAGGGTGCCCCAACCACTCCCAAGGGTGCCCCAACTACTCCCAAGGGCGCCCCAGCCACTCCCAAGGGTGTCCCAACCACTCCCAAGGGTGTCACAACCACTCCCAAGGTTGTCCCAACCACTCCCAAGGGTGTCCCAACCACTCCCAAGGGTGTCCCAACCACTCCCAAGGGTGTCCCAGCCACTCCCAAGGGTGTCCCAACCACTCCCAAGGGTGTCACAACCACTCCCAAGGGTGTCCCAACCACTCCCAAGGGTGTCCCAGCCACTCCCAAGGGTGTCCCAGCCACTCCCAAGGGTGTCCCAGCCACTCCCAAGGGTGTCCCAGCCACTCCCAAGGGTGTCCCAGTCACTCCCAAGGGTGGCCCAGCCACTCCCAAGGTTGTCCCAACCACTCCCAAGGTTGTCCCAACCACTCCCAAGGGTGTCCCAACCACTCCCAAGGGTGCACCAACCACTCCCAAGGGTGTCCCAGCCACTCCCAAGGGTGTAGGGGTGTCACCATGGGGATCTTCTGGTGCTCTTGACAGATGGAGCACTATTGGGCTAACATTTCGATATCCATGTCCAAACCCAGCCACCAGACATAACCTCCCGCCAACATCTTCATTTTGGACACTGAGGAATGCTCGTTGCAATGGTCCTTTAACACGATTGCCTGACTTTTCACCGGATCAACAATCCTCGTGCCCCACAGGACGATACCGTCTTCTCCAGGCAGCCCCGAGAACGTCGAGGAGAAGATCTCCAACTCCCCTGGTATCTGTCGATGCTGCCCACGGAATAGCACCAGTTGTCGCACCTTGACAAGGACACGGTCGGTTTGCGTCCAATCACGATTAAGCGATGCAGTGACGGGTAAGGAGTCCAGAGAAAGAATTCAGGACAACAACCACTTGGTCCTCCGTAGGGGGGGGGTTTGTGGATTTGGTCATCAGAGGAAGTGGCTCAACTCATCAGCATGCACAACCTGGCTCCCTTGCTCGTGCTCAAAAGAGTTTCCTTAAGCAGCCAATCACAAGGCCCGGCGCTGGATCCTTGCAGAAGCAATCAGTGGGATCACCTTGTCTTTACAAAGAGGCCCATCAACGGCTTGTGATCTGTGGCGATAAAGAAATAGCGGCCTTAGACATCCTGATGAAATCACTTCACTCCTGACCTTCCTTTTCTCTTTGAGCACAATTTCGCTCAGGCGCAGCCAGCGTCCGTGAGACAAAGGCGATCGTACGTTCACGGCCATTGCTTATCCGGTGAGAAGGACTTCCCCAACCCCATACAGCAACTCATCACATGTGACAAACTTCTGTGCGAAACACGCACTCCGCGCAGCGCAGGCGGAAAAGCACTTCTACACCACTTCAAGATTCTGTAAGTGTTCCTGGTCCATGGTCCCCGTGACTAGCACCTTGTAAGTAAATTGCAGCGCACGGCAATCCTCGCAGGGTGTTCTCTATGACGCGCTGGAAGACTGCACACGCCGAGGATACTCTGAACGGCAGCCGGGTGTGCATCTACAGACCCTTGTACTTATTCATCGTGACTTCCACGAGAATGTTCCGAACTCCAGCTGTAGATAAGCATTGCTCATGTCCAATTTCATAGATGTGCAGCCAACGGCCAATGTAGCATAAAGACCCTCGATATAGGGTAAAGGATAATGGTCTAACCTCAAAGCCGTGTTCACCGTTAATTTATAGTCTCCGCACTGGCGGACTGTCTCACCCCAGGGTGAGGGGGTCATCGGCGCCACCCAATCGGCAAGGCGCACAGGTCTAATGATGCCCAAACATCGGGGCTGGGCCTCTGGGTCCACCTGGATCCTGGCCACGGCCCCTATAATGGTTCCCAAACCCGGCTGAAAAACCTCTGGGAATTTGCTCAGTAACGTACACAGACCGCCAGATCCCACTTAGAGGATATGTTGCCAGTCCAACTGTACCTGGTGTAGCCAATCACGGCCCAACAGGCGAGGGCCACCTCCTTGCATGACAATGAGGGGAAGGCAAACCGATTGATGCCCATAAACCACCGGAGTCAACGCCATTCCCACAACATTCAGTCGCTCTCCTGTATAATTGGCCAAACAAGCCGCTGTGTCTGCCAAAGTCAAAGTGCGTCCACCCCGGCTAATAAGATTAAAGGGGCTATGCACCACCCCAGAAACAGCCGCTCCCGTATCCAATTCCATCTGGAGCATATGGCCATTCACCTGTATTGGAACAGGACTAAGGGCCACACGGAGTGCTGCCAAAATGTTTACCTGCATCTCAGCCTCATCCTCTTCTGGGTATCCAGGTGCAAGGCCCGGCCCTGAGCGAACACCTACCTGGATCAGGGTGCCCGGAGCGCTGGCCCTCCTGCTGCCGACACTCATTCGTTGCACAAGGGCTGGAATCTCCTTCAGCCGAGTCTGGGGAGATCCCATGTCTTGACGGCCAGCCTTTTTGCCCAGAGGCCGGAGTCGCTGCGGATATCACGTGAGGGACAACACCCCAAAATGTTCACCTCCATCTCTTGTATTTGTTGACCACCGGGTTCCGCGAGATATGAAGTGCCTGTTGAAAAGTCAGGGAGGTTTCGACCACAAGCTTCCTGATCCAACTCCTGTGGTGTATATTGGGGATGATGCACTGGTGCATCTTCATATCTAACAGGTCATGGTGAATAAAAGTGGCACATGATCAGAGTTGCATTTAAGTGGGCTGAATACACATTCTTGTCAAGGAAATAGGGAATAGGAAAAACTTGCATGGGGATTTACAGAGCTGCACACACATTAACTGAACTGTAATTGCTTTTGACAGAATAAAAAGCAACATTTACAGTTCCCAAGAAACCAACAGATAAGGACCTCCTGTTATCCTGCAAAGTGAGGCTTGTCTTCCTTCCAAGATGTTCTTGTTCCTTTGCATCAGGCACAAACTTGTCGCTTCCTGTGGCCCTACCAACCCGAGCAGCTGAAGGTGAGACTCGAGGCACAATGATAAGGGGTGCAGGGAGGGAAGGACATGGGAGACAGGGCAGGCCGGGAATGGTAAGTGCCTTGTTAACATACAGGTACATACACAATCTACACAATGTGCTGAAATCATCATTGCTTCATATATGAAAATCCAATCTCATTCATTATCACCCTCACAAGGGCATTTAATGCTTAACCCTATGAGTTACAGCAGCAATCCTTACCTTCAAGATCAAAAATACAAGACTATAACATTTTATAGAATGAAAATAAAATAACAAATAATAAAATCTTCTGGATTTTTAGAATATTTAACATTAGAGAAGGGTGGGATGTAATTTTCCCAACGTTATCTAATGCAAGAATTGCTTATTCGCTGTTCAATTGGGAAGATTTCTGCGTCCAATCTTCCCATGTAGGTAACACTCATCATATGGTACCACACCAAAACTGATCAATATTTCAATGATTACTGCTTTGCAACTACAACCTGATTGAAATTCTTGGATCTGAACTTGTCCTGGTACATACACTGCTTCTAACTTGGACGCTTCCATTACCAAACTTCTCTCAAACTGCTTTCATTAACAACGCTGACAGCACAATAGGCAAGAAGTCATGCGGTCTGACAAAACATGCTTCTGAATTCTCTTGTAAATTTTCTTCAATCCATTAATCAGTGTTTAAAAGAGCAAAAACATTCACATTTTTACGGTGCTATTCTATCGCTTGTAGGCTGCAATAGATTAAACAAGGAATAACAGGAGATTAAGGGTAATTTATTATCTTGGACAGAAGACTGGCTAACCGACAGAAGGCAGAGAGTCAGGATAAATGGGTCTTTTTCTAGTTGGCAAGCTGGAACTAGGGGTGCCACAGCGTTCGGTCCTCGGACCCCAACTATTTACAATCTATAATCATGACTTGGATGTAGGGATTTAGCACAGTGGGCTAAACAGCTGGCTTGTAATGCAGAACAATTCCAGCAGCATGGTTCAATTCCCGCTCCAGCCTCCCTGAACAGGTGCCGGAATGTGGAGACTAGGGGCTTTTCCCAGTAACTTCATTGAAGCCGTCTTGTGCCAATAAGCTATTATTATATAGAAGGTTCTATAGCCAAATTTGCAGAAGACACTAAAATAGGTGGAACAGTAAGTTGCAATGAGGGAATAAGAAATTTACAAATGGATATTGATAGGTTCGGAGAGTGGGCTAACATTTGGCAGATGGAGTTTAACGTGTGAGGTTATCCATTTTGGTTGGAAAAATGGAAAGAAAACTCATCTCCTCTAAATGGAGAGAAACTTCAGAGTGCTTCAGTGCAGAGGGACCTGGGGTCCTTGTGCATCAATCGCAGAAAACTAATACGCAGGTAATGAGGAAGGCAAATGGAAGTTTGGCCTTTGTAGCTAAAGGATAGAGTATAAAAGTAGGAAAGAGTTGTTGCAACTGTACGAGGCATTGGTGAGACTGCACTTGGAGTACGTGCACAGTTTTGTTTCCTTTATTTAAGGAGGCAGTTCAGAGAAGGTTCACTAGATTGATTCCAGAGGTGAGGGGTTTGTCGTATGAAGAGAGATTGTGCAGTTTAGGCCGACACTCTCTCGAGTTTAGAAGAATGAGGGGGAGATCAAGTTGAGGTAGAGCAGATGCTTCCTCTTGTGGGGCAATCCAGAACGAGAGGTCATAGTTTTCGGATAAGGGGTAGCAGATTTAAACTGAGGAGAAGAAATTACTTCTCTCAAAGGGTGGTGAATCTGCGGAATTCGCTACCCCACAGCGCGGTGGATGCTGGGCGATTGAGTGAATTTAAGGAGGAGTTAGACAGATTTTTAATCAGTAACTGGTTGAAGGGTTATGGAGAACGGGCAGGACGGTGGAGATGAGACCGAGAGGAGATCAGCCACGATCATATTGAATGGCGGAGCAGGATTGAGGGGCTGAATGGCCGACTCCTGCTCCTCGTTCATACGTTCTTAATGTTACGACACCCTGGGCCCGGGCACGGTCAATTCCAGCCCCCCCTTGACCCGGAGTCAAAACACAATTGAATTAACAAATAATTCTGAGAAAAATACCCCAAATCTTTGGCCCGCGGCTGCCAAATGCACCAATTAGGTTTGTAAATTTAAACATAATTACTTTCTATTTATAACAAGAACTAGAAATATGCAGCAAATACAACTGGTTACCTCTTATCTGAATCATTGCTTCTCGGCCTTTTGGCTAAGCTGAGCGTGAGGTCAGGTGTGATGCCTGGATCTGGTCTGTCTCTCTTGTGGAGACCATGAATTGGATTCAATTTGAATTGGTTTCTGGAGCAGGCAAGTTGCTGGATTAGAGGTTTGCTCCTGTCCGCACTCTGAGCCCTGGCTTTGTAACTCTGACAAAGGAACAAAAAGAAACATATGGATAAAAGCAAATTACTAGTTGGCAAGCTGGAACTAGGGGTGCCAGCGGATGCTGGAACCTGAAACCAAAGAGAAAATGCTGGAAAATCTCAGCAGGTCTGGCAGCATCTGTAGGGAGAGAAAAGCTTTGACAAGTGGTCATCTGGACTCGAAACTTTCGCTCTTTCCTCTCCCTACAGATGCTGCCGGACCTGCGGAGATTTTCCAGCATTTTCTCTTTGGAAAAAGAAACAATTAATCCAAATTATAATCACCCGCTTAACTTGCCCCCACCCTCTATACACACACACATAGACACACAAGACAAACAAACACAGAGGTGAAGAGAGGAGTAAAGATAATAAGCAAAAGGCTAAATAGTCTTTGCTTCAGATGGTATCGAGCAAGCGAGAGAAAGAGCAGGTCCTTGTCTCTCAGTGTCCAGATCTCCAAGTCTGCTTTCCTTAGTCTCTGGAATCATCCCATTCAGGCAGGAGCCAATCACCACCTGTTACTGGGCAGAATAGGGCCTTTTAGCCAAATCATTGGCCACCGGCCAACCAATTGAGCCGCGTCCCATCCCACCTTTCGGTTGCCACAAAGTCTGATTTTTGGCACTCGAAAGTTAGCACCATGTACTATGCTGGAACTTCGTGAGTTCCTCATTCTCTCTGCTGCTTGACTTAAAGACACATGTCCATTAATCACCCATGGATCAAAGTGATAACGGCAAAAAAATAAAGAAAGGGGAAATAAAGGAATCAACAGGAGGGATCTTTACAATTATGTTCTGATGTTGTGATAGCCATGAACTGCAAAGGTTCAGGTACCGCCTTATTGAATGGAGGAGATGGCTCATTGAGTCCTGCACCCGATCCAGGCTCCTCTTTCTTATTCGAATTCCAATCATTTATTACTCTAATGGATCTCTGTCTCCCTTGGTTTGATTGAATGAGCTATTTACACACACAAACATACCAATTAGGACCATGAGTTGGCCCCTCATGCCTGCCCCTGCGTTTGGTAAGACCATCGTTGATCTGAATGTAGCCTCAATTCCACTTTCCTGCCTACCCCATACCATGTGATTCCCTTGTTCGTCAAGAATCTGTCTAACTGCCTGAACAATGTTCACTGATCCTGCTCTGAAAGCTCTCCTAGGGAGGGAATGCCACAGGCTCAAAAACCTTCTGAGAGAAAGGAATTCTCCTCCTCTCCATCTTAAATGGGACACCTCTGATTTGTAAACTGACTGCCCTGGTTCCAGTCCTTCCCGCCCAGGGAAACATGCTTGCAGCATCCACCCTGTCAAGTCCCCTCATGATCTTATATGTTTCAATGTGATCACCTCAAAACCTTCTAAACTCCAATAGATACATGCCCAGCTTTCTTCATAAGAGAACTCCTTCACCTCAGGAGTCAGATGAATGAACCTCCTCTGAATTGCTTCCATTGCAATTAGATCGTTTTGTAGAGAAACATAGAAAAATAGAAAATGGGAGCAGGAGGAGGGAATCCAGCCCCTCGAAACCCCACCATTCATTATGATCAATGCTGATCATCCAAGTCAATAGCTTGATCCTGCCTTTCCCCCATATCCTTTCATCCTCTAAGAAATAATAATAAAAAATAATAATCGCTTATTGTCACAAGTAGGCTTCAATTAAGTTACTTTGAAAAGCCCCTAGTCGCCACATTCCGGCACTTGTTCGGGGAGGCCGGAACGGGAATTGAACCCGCCCTGCTGGCCTTGTTCTGCATTACAAGCCAGCTGTTTAGCCCACTGTGCTAAACCAGCCCTCTTCGCTCCGAGAACTATGTCTAACGGCTTCTTGAAAACATACATTATTTACGCCACAACTACATTCTGAGGCCGCGCGTTCCTCAGCGGTGGGGGGCAGCGCGCCGATCGCAGGCAGTGGGATTCACTGCTCCCGCCGCATGTCAATGGGATTCCCTATTGAAGCCACCCCAAGTCACCAGGAAACCCGCGGCAGGGGAGCGCTGCCAGTGCGGAATAGAGAACCCAACAGTCAGAGAATCCCGGCGTAGCACTAGTGTGAGTATGGTACAGGAAGCACACTTTCACAAGTGTGATGACAGAAAACATTGGTAACGTATTGTAAAACTCAAGCATTTTTTTTCTAGACCCAATAATCGGCCACCCAAATGTCCGAGTGTTGTTTTGAGATAAAGGTGGAGTAGTTTAGGAGAAGCTACTTCTGATGACTGGGAGTCTGGGACTATCCTATCCCCACCACAGTGTGTTTTACAATGGCAGAGGCGGACAGCCATTGGCGGGCACTTGGATCTTCCAGTCCGCCAATGTCTAGGCCCAACAACGATCAACAAATCAATCAAGGATTAACCGAGCCCACCTCAGCGTGAGCCACTTCTCAGTTCCATGGAACACCAACCTCAGAGTAAACCCAGTCCTCCCAGGATACATAATCTGCCCGAACCATTGACGGAGATACGCCCAGATTCATGAATTCAAAATGACAAAAAGGTGAATAAAAACCCAACACAATTAGCTCTGACTGGGAAATGTTCCTCATTCTCAGTCTAACTAACCCTATCACCAACTAACCCGACCACAAATTAACTCTATCACCAACTAAGCTGAACCCAACTAACCCGATCACCAACCAACTCTATCACCAACTAACCCAAACCCAACTAAACATATCAACAGCTAACTCTTTCACCACCCGACCACCAATTAACTCTATCAGGGGCTGGTTTAGCACACTGGGCTAAATCGCTGGCTTTTAAAGCAGACCAACGCAGGCCAGCAGCGCGGTTCAATTCCCGTACCAGCCTCCCCGAACAGGCGCCGGAATGTGGCGACTAGGGACTTTTCATAGTAACTTCATTTGAAGCCTACTTGTGACAATAAGCGATTTTCATTTCATTTCATTTCATTTCATTTTCACCAACTAACCCTATCACCAACTAACCCTATCACCAACTAACCCTATCATCAACTAATTATATCACCAACTAACCCTATCATCAACTAACTATATCACCAACTAACCCTATCACCAACTAACCCTATCACCGACTAACCCTATCATCAACTAACTCTATCACCAACTAACCCTATCACCACCTTTCTCTATCACCGGCTAATTCTATCACCAACTAACCCTATCACCAACTAACCCTATCACCAACTTTCTCTATCACCGGCTAATTCTATCACCAACTAACCCTATCATCAACTAACTATATCACCAACTAACCCTATCATCAACTAACTCTATCACCAACTAACCCGTTCACCACCTTTCTCTATCACCGGCTAATTCTATCACCAACTAACCCTATCACCAACTAACTCTATCACCAACTAACCCTATCACCACCTTTCTCTATCATCGGCTAATTCTATCACCATCTAACCCTATCACCAACAAACCCTATCACCAACTAACTATATCACCAATTAACTCTATCACCAAATAACACCAACACCAACTAACCCTATCACCAACTAACTCTCTCACCAGCTAACCCTATCACCAACTAACCCTATCATCAACTAACACTATCACCAACTAACCCTATCACCACCTTTCTCTATCACCGGCTAATTCTATCACCAACTAACCCTATCACCAACTAACCCTATCACCAACTAACCCTATCACCGACTAATTCTATCACCAGCTAACCCTATCATCAACTAACTATATCACCAACTAACCCTATCATCAACTTACTCTATCACCAACTAACCCTATCACCAACTTTCTCTATCACTGGCTAATTCTATCACCAACTAACCCTATCATCAACTAACTCTATCACCAACTAACCCTATCACCAACTACTCTATCACCAGCGAACCCGATCACCAACTAACCCTATCACCAACAAACCCTATCACCAACTAACTATGTCACCAATTAACTCTATCACCAAATAACGCTAACACCAACTAATCCTATCACCAACTAACCCTATCACCAGCTAACCCTATCACGAACTAACCCTATCACCAACTAACTCTATCACCAACTAACCCTATCACCAACAAACTCTATCACCGGCTAACTCTGTCACCGGCTAACCTTATCACCAACTAACCCTATCACCAACTAACCCTAACACCAACTAACTCTATCACTGACTAACTCTATCACTGGCTAACCCTATCACCAACTAACCCTATCACCAACTAACCCTATCACCAACTAACTATATCACCAACTAACCCTATCACCAACAAAGTATATCACCAACTAACCCAATCAACAAATAACTCTATCACCAACAAACCCTATCACCAACTAACTCTATCACCGGCTAACTCTGTCACCAACTAACCCTATCACCTACTAACCATATCACCATCTAACACTATCACCAACTAACTCTATCACCAACTAACCCGATCACCGACTAACTATCAACGGCTAACCCTATTACCAATAAACTCTATCACCAACTAACTCTATCACCAACTAACCCTATCACCAACAAACCCTATCACCAACTAACTATATCACCAATTAACTCTATCACCAAATAACGCTAACACCAACTGAGGCACAATCAATTGAACAAAGATTAGAGTTGGATACAACTGAGGCTATATTGCTCTAAGGTGTGTGGCCTCCCACAGCAGCTGGCGAAATGGCTGCTAAATGGAGGGTACGCATATTTATACTCCGCCTACTGGGCGGAGCCAGCAGGCAGGGACTACCGGCGAACCTGTAGTACAGGTTCTACCTTACATCACCTAATAAAGGTGTGACAGTGGTTTACCACACCAACTAACTCTATCACCAACTAACCCTATCACCAACTAACTCTATCGCCAACTAACACGATCACCAACTCACCATATCACCAACTAACCCTATCACCAACTAACCCTGTCACCAACTAACTCTATCACTAACAAACCTTATGACCAACTAACCCTATCACCAACTTTCTCTATCACCGGCTAATTCTATCACCAACTAACCCTATCATCAACTAACTATATCACCAACTAACCCTATCATCAACTAACTCTATCACCAACTAACCCGTTCACCACCTTTCTCTATCACCGGCTAATTCTATCACCAACTAACCCTATCACCAACTAACTCTATCACCAACTAACCCTATCACCACCTTTCTCTCTCATCGGCTAATTCTATCACCATCTAACCCTATCACCAACAAACCCTATCACCAACTAACTATATCACCAATTAACTCTATCACCAAATAACGCCAACACCAACTAACCCTATCACCAACTAACTCTATCACCAGCTAACCCTATCACCAACTAACCCTATCATCAACTAACTCTATCACCAACTAACCCTATCACCACCTTTCTCTATCACCGGCTAATTCTATCACCAACTAACCCTATCACCAACTAACCCTATCACCAACTAACACTATCACCGGCTAATTCTATCACCAGCTAACCCTATCATCAACTAACTATATCACCAACTAACCCTATCATCAACTTACTCTATCACCAACTAACCCTATCACCAACTTTCTCTATCACTGGCTAATTCTATCACCAACTAACCCTATCATCAACTAACTCTATCACCAACTAACCCTGTCATCAACTAACTCTATCACCAACTAACCCTATCACCAACTACTATATCACCAGCTAACCCGATCACCAACTAACCCTATCACCAACTAACCCTATCACCGGCTAATTCTATCACCAACTAACCCTATCATCAACTAACTATATCACCAACTAACCCTATCATCAACTAACTCTATCACCAACTAACCCTATCACCAACTTTCTCTATCACTGGCTAATTCTATCACCAACTAACCCTATCATCAACTAACTCTATCACCAACTAACCCTATCACCAACTACTCTATCACCAGCTAACCCAATCACCAACTAACCCTATCACCAACAAACCCTATCACCAACTAACTATGTCACCAATTAACTCTATCACCAAATAACGCTAACACCAACTAATCCTATCACCAACTAACCCTATCACCAGCTAACCCTATCACGAACTAACCCTATCACCAACTAACTCTATCACCAACTAACCCTATCACCAACAAACTCTATCACCGGCTAACTCTGTCACCGGCTAACCTTATCACCAACTAACCCTATCACCAACTAACCCTAACACCAACTAACTCTATCACTGGCTAACTCTATCACTGGCTAACCCTATCACCAACTAACCCTATCACCAACTAACCCTATCACCAACTAACTATATCACCAACTAACCCTATCACCAACAAAGTGTATCACCAACTAACCCAATCAACAAATAACTCTATCACCAACAAACGCTATCACCAACTAACTCTATCACCGGCTAACTCTGTCACCGGCTAACCTTATCACCAACTAACCCTATCACCAACTAACCCTAACACCAACTAACTCTATCACTGGCTAACTCTATCACTGGCTAACCCTATCACCAACTAACCCTATCACCAACTAACCCTATCACCAACTAACTATATCACCAACTAACCCTATCACCAACAAAGTATATCACCAACTAACCCAATCAACAAATAACTCTATCACCAACAAACCCTATCACCAACTAACTCTATCACCGGCTAACTCTGTCACCAACTAACCCTATCACCTACTAACCATATCACCATCTAACACTATCACCAACTAACTCTATCACCAACTAACCCGATCACCGACTAACTATCAACGGCTAACCCTATTACCAATAAACTCTATCACCAACTAACTCTATCACCAACTAACCCTATCACCAACAAACCCTATCACCAACTAACTATATCACCAATTAACTCTATCACCAAATAACGCTAACACCAACTGAGGCACAATCAATTGAACAAAGATTAGAGTTGGATACAACTGAGGCTATATTGCTCTAAGGTGTGTGGCCTCCCACAGCAGCTGGCGAAATGGCTGCTAAATGGAGGGTACGCATATTTATACTCCGCCTACTGGGCGGAGCCAGCAGGCAGGGACTACCGGCGAACCTGTAGTACAGGTTCTACCTTACATCACCTAATAAAGGTGTGACAGTGGTTTACCACACCAACTAACTCTATCACCAACTAACCCTATCACCAACTAACTCTATCACCAACTACCCCTATCACCAATTAACTCTATCACCAACTAACCCTATCACCAACTAAACCTATCACCAACTAACCCTATCACCAACTAACTCTATCGCCAACTAACACGATCACCAACTCACCATATCACCAACTAACCCTATCACCAACTAACCCTATCACCAACCAACTTTATCACTAACAAACCTTATAGGTGCTGGGTGGGGGGGGGCAGCCTAGGTGCTGGGTGGGGGGGGCAGCCTAGGCGCTGGGTGGGGGGGGCAGCCTAGGCGCTGGGTGGGGGGGGCAGCCTAGGCGCTGGTTGGGGGGGGCAGCCTAGGCGCTGGGTGGGGGGCAGCCTAGGTGCTGGTTGGGGGAGGCAGCCTAGGTGCTGGGTGGGGGGGGGCAGCCTAGGTGCTGGGTGGGGGGGGCAGCCTAGGTGCTGGGTGGGGGGGGGCAGCCTAGGCGCTGGTTGGGGGGGCAGCCTAGGTGCTGGGTGGGGGGGGGCAGCCTAGGTGCTGGGTGGGGGGGGCAGCCTAGGCGCTGGTTGGGGGGGGCAGCCTATGTGCTGGTTGGGGTGGGGGCAGCCTAGGCGCTGGGTGGGGGGGGGCAGCCTAGGCGCTGGGTGGGGGGGGCAGCCTAGGTGCTGGGTGGGGGGGGCAGCCTAGACGCTGGTTGGGGGGGGCAGCCTAGGTGCTGGGTGGGGGGGGCAGCCTAGGCGCTGGTTGGGGGGGGGGGCAGCCTAGGCGCTGGGTGGGGGGGCAGCCTAGGTGCTGGGTGGGGGGGGGCAGCCTAGGCGCTGGTTGGGGGGGCAGCCTAGGTGCTGGGTGGGGGGGGGCAGCCTAGGTGCTGGGTGGGGGGGGCAGCCTAGGCGCTGGTTGGGGGGGCAGCCTATGTGCTGGTTGGGGTGGGGGCAGCCTAGGCGCTGGGTGGGGGGGGGCAGCCTAGGCGCTGGGTGGGGGGGGCAGCCTAGGTGCTGGGTGGGGGGGGCAGCCTAGACGCTGGTTGGGGGGGGCAGCCTAGGTGCTGGGTGGGGGGGGGCAGCCTAGGCGCTGGTTGGGGGGGGGGCAGCCTAGGCGCTGGGTGGGGGGGGCAGCCTAGGTGCTGGGTGGGGGGGGGCAGCCTAGGCGCTGGTTGGGGGGGGGGCAGCCTAGGCGCTGGGTGGGGGGGGGCAGCCTAGGTGCTGGTTGGGGGGGGGGGCAGCCTAGGCGCTGGTTGGGGGGGGGGCAGCCTAGGCGCTGGGTGGGGGGGGCAGCCTAGGTGCTGGTTGGGGGGGGGGCAGCCTAGGTGCTGGGTGGGGGGGGCAGCCTAGGCGCTGGGTGGGGGGGGAGCCTAGGTGCTGGGTGGGGGGGGGCAGCCTAGGTGCTGGGTGGGGGGGGCAGCCTAGGTGCTGGGTGGGGGGGGCAGCCTAGGCGCTGGTTGGGGGGGGCAGCCTAGGCGCTGGGTGGGGGGGGCAGCCTAGGCGCTGGGTGGGGGGGGCAGCCTAGGCGCTGGTTGGGGAGGGGCAGCCTAGGTGCTGGGTGGGGGGGCCTAGGTGCTGGGTGGGGGGGGGCCTAGGTGCTGGTTGGGGGGGGCAGCCTCGGTGCTGGGTGGGGGGGGAAGCCTCGGTGCTGGGTGGGGGGGGAAGCCTAGGCGCCTGTTGGGGGGGGGCAGCCTAGGCGCTGGTTGGGGGGGCAGCCTCGGTGCTGGGTGGGGGGGCAGCCTAGGCGCTGGTTGGGGGGGGGCAGCCTAGTCGTTGGGTGGGGGGGTGCTGACTCAACACAATCACTCACCTCCACCCCTCACGATGATCATCACAGACAGGATGACATAAGGCCAGCAGGCGGGGCCCAGCCGACCACAGGCCTCGAAGACCGGGTGCCTCGTGCTCCGTCAAACCTGATACACCCCGATCTCCAAACCAGGATTACCAAAGCACGGCAACCTGTCTCCCAACTCCAAACTCAGTTGGGAACTCTCACTTCCCGCCGGAAACCGGACACACGGACACACCGTGTCCAGTCCCTGCCTCCTGAAAACACCCGCAATTGCGACATCTGTCCCAAAGAAAGAAAATGATAAAATGTGCACAAGGATAAACTAAAGGATTAATAGACAAGCAGAAGCATAGCTGACGAAAACGCAGCCACTCACAATTCAGGGTAATGGGACAATAATGGGCGTATGGAGGTAGGTCACAGATCAGCCATGATATCATTGAATGGGAACAGACTTGAGAGGCTGATGGTCATCTCTGACCCTGTTCCTACGTTTCCTCTGCGTCTGTTTGAAAATAAATTTAGAATAAACAATTTTTTTTTCCAATTAAGGGGCAATTTAGCGTGGCCAATCCACCTAGCCTGCACATCTTTGGGTTGTGGGGGCGAGACCCACGCAGACACGGGGAGAATGTGCAAACTCCACACGGACAGTGACCCAGAGCCGGGATCGAACCTGGGACCTCAGCGCCGCGAGGCAGTAGTGCTAACCACTGCGCCGCCCTGCCGCCCTGTCTCCTCTGTGCCGAAATGTTCTTCTTACCTTTGCTTCGCGGGGACGTTTATTCAACAATGAAATTCCGGTGCACCTGATGAGGAACTGTGCTGACAATAATTGGAAAGGTGTTTATGCATATTTACTGAGCGATGTGACTTAGCGTTCTGTGCTGCAGACTAAAATACGAGTGGGTACAGATGCTTCATGACACGGAGACTAGAAGGGTCTCCAGTTCTTCTTGATATCTGGGAGAATGTAAAGGAAATGAGCTCCCAATCCGTACTGTCCGCTTGAAGCAATCCTGTGGCTTCAACTTAATGAATGCCACGAGCTCCAGGCATCTCTCATTCTGCTTGGTTCAAAGTCACTGAAGTTGAATGACTTGATATTTAGAAGAGTATAATTTAACCGCACTATAAACACATGGTGTTATGAGATTAAATCAATTTTGTTTGCTTACCATACACTGTTTATGCAGTAATGTTTCAGCCGTGGTGTCCAGCATTGCTAAGCTTCTTGAAGGAAAGGACTAAGTTTTAAATCACCCATTTCCCTGCAAATGTCTGGTGTTAATGTCAACAGCTACTGGATACTAATAGAGACAGAAACCGTGTTGCTGAAACAGACCTTGCATGGTGAGATTCAGGGCATCATGTTGCTGTGGTGTATTTATTGCTTGTGTGTTAGTGAGGGGAGAGGTATTTTATGCAAAGACTGGTACTCGCTCAATGCTTGGGGAGACTTTGCCCATTCATCAACATCCGATCCTTTGATGACATCTCTTCGATACTGCGGGTGACATTTTTTAAATTTCTTTTTTCATGGGTGTCCGTGGCAAGGCTAACATTTGTTACCCATCCCTTACTGCTCATGAAATTAGGTTTTTTCCGTGTCAGCCACATTGCTGTGGATCTGGAGTCATATGTAGGCCAGACCAGGAAGGACGGCAGATTTCCTACCCTAAAGGACATTGGTGAACCAGATGGATTTTTACAACAATCTCTTACTGAGACTAACTTTACATTCCAGATTTATTAATTGAATTAAAACGCCACCAGCTGCTATAGCGGGATTTTAACCCATGTACCCAGGGCATTAGCCTGGGCCTCTGGGTTGCTAGTCCAGTGACATTACCAATGACGGTCACCGTCTCCCCCTGGCCTTGCAGAAGCCCACTATGCCTATCTGCGCAGTGATGTATAACACTTAATATTCAGGCAGTCCAGCATGATTCTCTTGGCAATTTCAGGGTCACATGCAGCAAAGACCCTCCCATTGACCAAGACAAACTGGCCTACATCATCTCTGCTCATGCTCTGTTTTGGTTTAGAAAGGGGCTCAGTGTCCATCTCTCCATTGTTTGGATTCGTCAGGGGCGACCTTAAGGCAGGGCGTCATAGATACCAATAGTAACAGCACACTGACATGGTGCTGTGAGGGGATGCCCAGCGGATGGCATTGCAGGAGATGGCAGAGGTGAGGGTGTTGTTTATCAGGGTCACCTTGCATCATTTTACCCAGGTACCCTGCTCAGATGACGGCCAATTTGCACAGTATTTTAGGATCTGGCAGCATCAGGTGTGACACCAGCAGGTCCAAGAATACCTCCAACCTGAAAAGGTGCAATAGAGAGGTCCATCACGTTCGAGCAGCTTTGATCCAGTTCTCAAGTAACCTGCCCATTTATTGAACTTTAATTTGCATGAGCTTAGCAATATTGGTACAATGCTTTTTAGGACTGAGTTTAGGAGGAACTTCTTCACCCAAAGGGTTGTGAATCTATGGAATTCCTTGCCCAGTGAAGCAGTAGAGGCTCCTTCATTAAATATTTTTAAGATAAAGATAGATAGTTTTTTGAAGAATAAAGGGATTAAGGGTTATGGTGTTCGGGCCGGAAAGTGGAGCTGAGTCCACAAAAGATCAGCCATGATCTCATTGAATGGCGGAGCAGGCTCGAGGGGCCAGATGGCCGACTCCTGCTCCTAGTTCTTATGTTCTTAATGCCTTTAATATCCCAAAGTGCTGGACACGGCAATTCCAGATGTGATAAACAGTAAAAAGTCTTACAACACCAGGTTAAAGTCCAACAGGTTTGTTTCGAATCACTCGCTTTCGGAGCGCTGCTCCTTCCTCAGGTGAATGGATTCACTTGATGAAGGAGCTGCGCTCTGAAAGCTAGTGATTCGAAACAAACCTATTGGACTTTAACCTGGTTTTGTAAGACTTCTTACTGTGCTCACCCCAGTCCACCGCCGGCACCTCTACGTCGTGATAAACAGTAACATACTCAGGGGCCAATGTGAGGGATGCATTTGTAAGGTTGAGAGTTGGGGCACAATGGTTTTAAGAAGAAGTTCAGAGGCAGCTTAACTCTGCATCCAGTGGAGATGTAGCTGAACTGAGAGAGTTCAACATTCGATATCAAGTGGGAGAAGTTGAATTTTTTTCTTAAATTCCCTGATGCCCCTCATTTGTATCAATACAATATTCAGCAAAAACAAAAATGCATCTGAGCACTTCTGTCCAATGATATTCGGAGGAGAGTCTGAATAACTCTGAACCCGTTGTATTACGATGCCTGTGTTGTACTGCTGAAATTATGAGGTCTTCAACTTTTGAAGGAAATTGCATTATGTTAAGTAAATCATTTTGATATCACAGCCTAAGTAGGTCAACAAATATCTCCCTTCAGGAAATACTCCAAATGCATCTAACATTAATTTTTAAACAAAATATATAGCTGAACACTTAGATACGAACACAAATCTTTGCTGACGACCTTGTGTTTTGAGGAGGTGAAGGTTTCACTGAGAATCTGCTGCACATTTACAGAGCACATCTAATTTGCTGATGTCACTTAAAGCATTAGGTTAAAATGGCACATAAATGGATTTGGGTTATTATTTTCAGCATCAGTGAAATGGACTAAGAAAACCACACAGAGAGGACACGATGTATTATGATTGATAGGTGTCTAAAAGCTAACAGCAACAAGGTCACTATATCCAAACTATCTATCTGACTAACAGCGCCGTGCACCGAGTATCGCACAGTTTCTCGATAGCCTTTCATGGAAAAACCTGGACAAAGGTGATGGAGCAAAGGTTAAAATAAAAGATTTGGGGAACATCATAGGCTTAACAGAAAAACATTGGACTGAACTCAGAGGTGAGTCTAATCCTCTTCTTCCTGCATTATTTGGGGGGGAAGGACAATGGGAAATTATGTCGGGGAATTTAACCTTGGAGGCCGGGTTCAGGGGCCGGACATCCAGTCTCAGGCCTCTGCCGGCACTTCTGTGAAAATTCAGGCGGTGGTCTGTCTGAACAGCAACCGGGCCGAGCACACATGGCCTCCTGAGAGTTGCAGAGCTGAAACCGCTTTTACTAAACCCACAGCTTCTCAACATGCGAGAATTAAAGATTCTCCCGCCAGTGTCATTTTGCTTCCTGCCACTTCAACGTACATCGAAGCTGACTGAGGCTCTATCAATGCTTACTTCCTGTATCATTCATAGAATCATACCATTTACAGAGCAGAAGGAGGCCATTCGGCCCAGCGAGTCTGCACCGGCCCTTGGAAAGAGCAGCCTACCCAAGCCCACATCTCCACCCTATCCCCGTAACCCCACCCAACCTTTTTGGACACTATGGGGCAATTTAGCATGGCCAATCCACCTAACCTGCACATCTTTGGACTGTGGGAGGAAACCGGAGCGCCCGGAGGAAACCCACGCAGACACACGGGGAGAACGTGCAGACTCCGCACAGACAGTCACCCAAGCTGGGAATCGAACCTGGGACCCTGGAGCTGTGAAGCAATTGTGCTAACTGTAGTGATATTCAGATATCAATATACATGATCAATGTATGTAAATGTAGTACAGTCATTTCAACACTAGATGCCTCACAGTCAGATACTATAAGAACTGGTTTCCCGCCTTTTCTAAGTCAGATGATGCAGATGATGTGATTCAGAACATTGAACAAGCAAGACATAGAATAGCTAGAGTGAGAGAAATTAGAACTAGTTTGTTATAATAGTGTACAGTTATATAGTTATCTGTAGTGTACTCTAATTCTTTATTGTTAGTCTGAGTAAAAGGACTCACAGTTTATTATTTTATTACTCATTAAATAGTTCATCTTTCAACAAGAAGACTATTGGTTATTTTATCATCCGGGTGGATTCAAGAGTAATATATATATTTTAGATAAGTCATTATTTAAAATATAACACTAACCACTTGAAAAAGAGCAAGAATCATCAGATTGCAAAGCAACATAACTTCTATATCATTGCAGGATACTTTCAAACTTGCAGATATTCAGAAAAATACTGTTTTATACATGCACATCCTTTAATAAATCTTCACATCAATATTAAACATAATGTCTGAATGTGCAGGTTGTTTGTGTGAGACGCAGAACATTCCAAACATTGTGAACTTGCTCAATGCCAGGTTCTCTGGGGGGATTGGGGGGGGGGGGTCACCCTCATCTTGCAAAGTTCTTGTGTGCTGTATTATATTATCATAGTAAAACTAAAAGCGGATAGGTCTTTCAGGCATTAAGCGAAAACATGGGCTCATTAAAAATGTCCACTACTTACACGCTGAGGTTAAGAGCCACTACAATTAAGCCCTTAAAAACATACAATTAGTTTGACAGTATTCCGAAACCTGAGAAATGTGAATATAACTGGGGGTGACACAGAATGATGCCAAAATGCCGACAAGATCGTCACTGTTGGCTGCACCTTGTTCAATGTGGGTTTAAAGGAGAGCGACGCTACAATTTGATGAGGACAAAGTTCATCTAAGACAATATGGAGGGAATCGGGAGTTGGGGGGGTGGGGGGTGAGCATTGGTAAGCGAGGGGCTGCGATAGCTTGGAAACGTTAAAAGCTGTTGCATTGTGAATTTCTCCATTGATAACATGTGCACCATTTCAATAGATGACAAACATTGCTTCTATTTCTGATTTCGATTCCATTATTTTTTTCTTAATGCTGCTCAGTATGTGGTTTATAATGCATTTAATATCGAGTTGTGTGGAACAATTACAAAGTTTCACCATCACCAAAATATTAGCGCAGCATGTAAATATCAATAAAAATAAAACATGCTTTCATGAATTTTATTTAGGATGCACATTGCCAATATTAAGATCTTAGAAATCAATGATGCAAGAATGTAAATTGTATTCTCTCATGAAATTCAGCACTGACTGTTTCGACCTCTGTTCTATCCTCCCAGTAATCCTCGTACATCCTTCCTGCTGATCCTGTAACAGCAGGGAAAGCATCATCGGCATTAAAGGAGGAGGTGCGATGATGACCATGCCATGTTCGCCAATGCTCATTGGGTGAAAAGGATGGAACCATCTCTCAAAACGTCCCTGACATTTTAAGGCGGACCCCTCGAATTATTGGGCCCTAAGAAGCCAATATTTTGACAGGAAAAGGTAAAGTATGTGCTTGGCCATGAGGAACGCAGGGAGACAAAGTCTATCTGATACCCTAGATACAAGTGTATGAGGTAGAATCACATTGACCAGCAGTGGCTTTGACCACATCAAGGGAATCCTTGACAAAGAGGTCATTTCCTTGATTTTAAGCTGGCAGGATTCATGGGCCTTGAGTTTGATTTTTCACTTCACCGTGGGTACAATATTGGGGTCCTGCTTTGTACTCTGTTCTTGCTCAGTATACATGGTCAGTGTACATGCTCAGTGCACGTGCTCAGTGTGTACATGCTCAGTGTACATGCTCAGTGTACGTGCTCAGTGTGTACATGCTCAGTGTACATGCTCAGTGTGTACATGTTCAGTGTGCATGCTCAGTGTACATGCTCAGTGTGTACATGCTCAGTGTACATGCTCAGTGTGTACATGCTCAGTGTACATGCTCAGTGTACATGCTCAGTGTACATGCTCAGTGTACGTGCTCAGTGTACATGCTCAGTATACATGGTCAGTGTACATGCTCAGTGCACGTGCTCAGTGTGTACATGCTCAGTGTACATGCTCAGTGTACGTGCTCAGTGTGTACATGCTCAGTGTACATGCTCAGTGTGTACATGTTCAGTGTGCATGCTCAGTGTACATGCTCAGTGTGTACATGCTCAGTGTACATGCTCAGTGTGTACATGCTCAGTGTACATGCTCAGTGTACATGCTCAGTGTACATGTTCAGTGTGCATGCTCAGTGTACATGCTCAGTGGACATGCTCAGTGTACGTGCTCAGTGTGTACATGCTCAGTGTACATGCTCAGTGTACATGCTCAGTGTACGTGCTCAGTGTGTACATGTTCAGTGTGTTCATGCTCAGTGTACATGCTCAATGTACGTGCTCAGTGTGTACATGTTCAGCGTACATGTTCAGTGTACGTGCTCAGTGTGTACATGTTCAGTGTGTGCATGTTCAGTGTGCATGCTCAGTGTACATGCTCAGTGTGTGCATGCTCAGTGTACGTGCTCAGCGTACGTGCTCAGTGTACATGTTCAGTGTACATGTTCAGTGAACGTGCTCAGTGTACATGTTCAGTGTACATGTTCAGTGTACATGCTCAGTGTGTACATGCTCAATGTACGCGCTCAGTGTGTACATGCTTAGTGTGTGCATGTTCAGTGTACGTGCTCAGTGTACATGCTCAGTGTACATGTTCAGCATACATGTTCAGTGTACGTGCTCAGTGGACATGCTCAGTGTACATGCTCAGTGTACATGCTCAATGTACGTGCTCAGTGTGTACATGTTCAGTGTGCATGCTCAGTGTGTGCATGTGCAGTGTACATGCTCAGTGTGTGCATGTTCAGTGTACGTGCTCAGTGTGTACATGCTCAGTGTATGTGCTCAGTGTGTACATGCTCAGTGTATGTGTTCAGTGTACATGCTCAGTGTACGTGTTCAGTGTACATGCCCAGTGTGTACATGCTCAGCGTACATGCTCAGCGTACATGCTCAGTGTGTACATGCTCAGTGTACATGCTCAGTGTACATGCTCAGTGTACATGCTCAGTGTACATGATCAGTGTACATGCTCAGTGTACATGCTCAGTGTGTGCATGCTCAGTGTACATGCTCAGTGGACATGCTCAGCGTACATGCTCAGTGTACATGCTTAGTGTACGTGCTCAGTGTGTACATGTTCAGTCTACATGCTCAGTGTACATGCTCAGTGTACGTGCTCAGTGTGTACGTGCTCAGTGAGTACATGCTCAGTGTGTGCATGCTCAGTGTGTGCATGCTCAGTGTACATGCTCAGTGTACATGCTCAGTGAACATGCTCAGTGTACATGCTCAGTGTACATGTTCAGTGTGTACATGCTCAGTGTACATGTTCAGTGCACATGCTCAGTGTGTGCATGCTCAGTGTGTACATGCTCAGTGTGTGCATGCTCAGTATACATGCTCAGTGTACATGCTCAGTGTACATGTTCAGTGTACATGCTCAGTGTGTACATGCTCAGTGTACGTGTTCAGTGTATGTGCTCAGTGTGTACATGCTCAGTGTACATGCTCAGTGTACATGCTCAGTGTGTGCATGCTCAGTGTGTACATGCTCAGTGTACATGCTCAGTGTACGTGCTCAGTGTACATGCTCAGTGTGTTCATGCTCAGTGTGTACATGCTCAGTGTACATGTTCAGTGTGCATGTTCAGTGTACATGCTCAGTGGACATGCTCAGTGTACGTGCTCAGTGTGTACATGCTCAGTGTACATGCTCAGTGTACATGCTCAGTGTACGTGCTCAGTGTGTACATGTTCAGTGTGTTCATGCTCAGTGTACATGCTCAATGTACGTGCTCAGTGTGTACATGTTCAGCGTACATGTTCAGTGTACGTGCTCAGTGTGTACATGTTCAGTGTGTGCATGTTCAGTGTGCATGCTCAGTGTACATGCTCAGTGTGTGCATGCTCAGTGTACGTGCTCAGCGTACGTGCTCAGTGTACATGTTCAGTGTACATGTTCAGTGAACGTGCTCAGTGTACATGTTCAGTGTACATGTTCAGTGTACATGCTCAGTGTGTACATGCTCAATGTACGCGCTCAGTGTGTACATGCTTAGTGTGTGCATGTTCAGTGTACGTGCTCAGTGGACATGCTCAGTGTACATGCTCAGTGTACATGCTCAATGTACGTGCTCAGTGTGTACATGTTCAGTGTGCATGCTCAGTGTGTGCATGTGCAGTGTACATGCTCAGTGTGTGCATGTTCAGTGTACGTGCTCAGTGTGTACATGCTCAGTGTATGTGTTCAGCGTACATGCTCAGTGTACATGTTCAGTGTACATGCTCAGTGTACATGCTCAGTGTACATGTTCAGTGTACGTGCTCAGTGTGTACATGTTCAGTGTACATGTTCAGTGTACATGCTCAGTGTACGTGTTCAGTGTATGTGCCCAGTGTGTACATGCTCAGTGTATGTGTTCAGCGTACATGCTCAGAGCACATGTTCAGTGTACATGCTCAGTGTACATGCTCAGTGTGTGCATGCTCAGTGTACATGCTTAGTGTGTACATGCTCAGTGTATGTGTTCAGCGTACATGCTCAGTGTATGTGCTCAGTGTGTACATGCTCAGTGTATGTGTTCAGTGTACATGCTCAGTGTACGTGTTCAGTGTACATGCTCAGTGTGTACATGCTCAGTGTACATGCTCAGCGTACATGCTCAGTGTGTACATGCTCAGTGTACATGCTCAGTGTACATGCTCAGTGTACATGCTCAGTGTACATGATCAGTGTACATGCTCAGTGTACATGCTCAGTGTGTGCATGCTCAGTGTACATGCTCAGTGGACATGCTCAGCGTACATGCTCAGTGTACATGCTTAGTGTACGTGCTCAGTGTGTACATGTTCAGTCTACATGCTCAGTGTACATGCTCAGTGTACGTGCTCAGTGTGTACGTGCTCAGTGAGTACATGCTCCGTGTGTGCATGCTCAGTGTGTGCATGCTCAGTGTACATGCTCAGTGTACATGCTCAGTGAACATGCTCAGTGTACATGCTCAGTGTACATGCTCAGTGTACATGTTCACTGTGTGCATGTTCAGTGTACGTGCTCAGTGTACATGCTCAGTGTACATGTTCAGTGTGTACATGCTCAGTGTGTGCATGCTCAGTGTACATGATCAGTGTACATGCTCAGTGAACATGCTCAGTGTACATGCTCAGTGTACATGTTCAGTGTGTACATGCTCAGTGTACATGTTCAGTGCACATGCTCAGTGTGTGCATGCTCAGTGTGTACATGCTCAGTGTGTGCATGCTCAGTATACATGCTCAGTGTACATGCTCAGTGTACATGTTCAGTGTACATGCTCAGTGTGTACATGCTCAGTGTACGTGTTCAGTGTATGTGCTCAGTGTGTACATGCTCAGTGTACATGCTCAGTGTACATGCTCAGTGTGTGCATGCTCAGTGTGTACATGCTCAGTGTACATGCTCAGTGTACGTGCTCAGTGTACATGCTCAGTGTGTTCATGCTCAGTGTGTACATGCTCAGTGTACATGTTCAGTGTGCATGCTCAGTGTACATGCTCAGTGGACATGCTCAGTGTACGTGCTCAGTGTGTACATGCTCAGTGTACATGCTCAGTGTACATGCTCAGTGTACGTGCTCAGTGTGTACATGTTCAGTGTGTTCATGCTCAGTGTACATGCTCAATGTACGTGCTCAGTGTGTACATGTTCAGCGTACATGTTCAGTGTACGTGCTCAGTGTGTACATGTTCAGTGTGTGCATGTTCAGTGTGCATGCTCAGTGTACATGCTCAGTGTGTGCATGCTCAGTGTACGTGCTCAGCGTACGTGCTCAGTGTACATGTTCAGTGTACATGTTCAGTGAACGTGCTCAGTGTACATGTTCAGTGTACATGTTCAGTGTACATGCTCAGTGTGTACATGCTCAATGTACGCGCTCAGTGTGTACATGCTTAGTGTGTGCATGTTCAGTGTACGTGCTCAGTGGACATGCTCAGTGTACATGCTCAGTGTACATGCTCAATGTACGTGCTCAGTGTGTACATGTTCAGTGTGCATGCTCAGTGTGTGCATGTGCAGTGTACATGCTCAGTGTGTGCATGTTCAGTGTACGTGCTCAGTGTGTACATGCTCAGTGTATGTGTTCAGCGTACATGCTCAGTGTACATGTTCAGTGTACATGCTCAGTGTACATGCTCAGTGTACATGTTCAGTGTACATGCTCAGTGTGTACATGTTCAGTGTACATGTTCAGTGTACATGCTCAGTGTACGTGTTCAGTGTATGTGCCCAGTGTGTACATGCTCAGTGTATGTGTTCAGCGTACATGCTCAGAGTACATGTTCAGTGTACATGCTCAGTGTACATGCTCAGTGTGTGCATGCTCAGTGTACATGCTTAGTGTGTACATGCTCAGTGTATGTGTTCAGCGTACATGCTCAGTGTATGTGCTCAGTGTGTACATGCTCAGTGTGTGCATGCTCAGTGTACATGCTCAGTGTACATGCTCAGTGTACATGCTCAGTGTGTACATGCTCAGTGTACATGCTCAGCGTACATGCTCAGTGTGTACATGCTCAGTGTACATGCTCAGTGTACATGCTCAGTGTACATGCTCAGTGTACATGATCAGTGTACATGCTCAGTGTACATGCTCAGTGTGTGCATGCTCAGTGTACATGCTCAGTGGACATGCTCAGCGTACATGCTCAGTGTACATGCTTAGTGTACGTGCTCAGTGTGTACATGTTCAGTCTACATGCTCAGTGTACATGCTCAGTATACGTGCTCAGTGTGTACGTGCTCAGTGAGTACATGCTCAGTGTGTGCATGCTCAGTGTGTGCATGCTCAGTGTACATGCTCAGTGTACATGCTCAGTGAACATGCTCAGTGTACATGCTCAGTGTACATGCTCAGTGTACATGTTCACTGTGTGCATGTTCAGTGTACGTGCTCAGTGTACATGCTCAGTGTACATGTTCAGTGTGTACATGCTCAGTGTGTGCATGCTCAGTGTACATGCTCAGTGTACATGCTCAGTGAACATGCTCAGTGTACATGCTCAGTGTACATGTTCAGTGTGTACATGCTCAGTGTACATGTTCAGTGCACATGCTCAGTGTGTGCATGCTCAGTGTGTACATGCTCAGTGTGTGCATGCTCAGTATACATGCTCAGTGTACATGCTCAGTGTACATGTTCAGTGTACATGCTCAGTGTGTACATGCTCAGTGTACATGTTCAGTGTATGTGCTCAGTGTGTACATGCTCAGTGTACATGCTCAGTGTACATGCTCAGTGTGTGCATGCTCAGTGTGTACATGCTCAGTGTACATGCTCAGTGTACGTGCTCAGTGTACATGCTCAGTGTGTTCATGCTCAGTGTGTGCATGCTCAGTATACCTGCTCAGTGTACATGCTCAGTGTACATGTTCAGTCTGCATGCTCAGTGTGTACATGCTCAGTGTCTGCATGCTCAGTGTACATGCTCAGTGTGTGCATGCTCAGTGTACATGCTCAGTGTACATGCTCAGTGTACATGTTCAGTCTACATGCTCAGTGTGTACATGCTCAGTGTGTGCATGCTCAGTGTACATGCTCAGTGTGTGCATGCTCAGTGTACATGCTCAGTGTACATGCTCAGTGTGTACGTGCTCAGTGTACATGCTCAGCGTACATGCTCAGTGTGTTCATGCTCAGTGTACATGTTCAGTGTAAAGGCTCAGTGTGTTCATGCTCAGTTTACATGCTCAGTGTGAACATGCTCAGTGTGTTCATGCTCAGTGTACATGTTCAGTGTACATGCTCAGTGTGTTCATGTTCAGTGTACATGTTCAGTGTGTACATGCTCAGTGTGATCATGCTCAGTGTACATGTTCAGTGTACATGCTCAGTGTGTTCATGCTCAGTGTACATGTTCAGTGTACATGCTCAGTGTGTACATGCTCAGTGTGTTCCTGCTCAGTGTACATGTTCAGTGTACATGCTCAGTGTGTTCATGCTCAGTGTACATGTTCAGTGTACATGCTCAGTGTGTACATGCTCAGTGTCTGCATGCTCAGTGTACATGCTCAGTATGTACATGCTCAGTGTGTTCATGCTCAGTGTACATGCTCAGTGTACATGTTCAGTGTACATGCTCAGTGTGTACATGCTCAGTGTCTGCATGCTCAGTGTACATGCTCAGTGTGTACATGCTCAGTGTGTTCATGCTCAGTGTACATGCTCAGTGTACATGCTCAGTGAGGACATGCTCAGTGTGTGCATGCTCAGTGTGTGCATGCTCAGTGTACATGCTCAGTGTACATGCTCAGTGAACATGCTCAGTGTACATGCTCAGTGTACATGCTCAGTGTACATGTTCAGTGTGTGCATGTTCAGTGTACGTGCTCAGTGTACATGCTCAGTGTACATGTTCAGTGTGTACATGCTCAGTGTGTGCATGCTCAGTGTACATGCTCAGTGTACATGCTCAGTGAACATGCTCAGTGTACATGCTCAGTGTACATGCTCAGTGTACATGTTCAGTGTGTACATGCTCAGTGTACATGTTCAGTGCACATGCTCAGTGTGTGCATGCTCAGTGTGTACATGCTCAGTGTACATGCTCAGTGTACGTGCTCAGTGTACATGCTCAGTGTGTTCATGCTCAGTGTGTGCATGCTCAGTATACCTGCTCAGTGTACATGCTCAGTGTACATGTTCAGTCTGCATGCTCAGTGTGTACATGCTCAGTGTCTGCATGCTCAGTGTACATGCTCAGTGTGTGCATGCTCAGTGTACATGCTCAGTGTACATGCTCAGTGTACATGCTCAGTGTGTACATGCTCAGTGTACATGCTCAGCGTACATGCTCAGTGTGTACATGCTCAGTGTACATGCTCAGTGTACATGCTCAGTGTACATGCTCAGTGTACATGATCAGTGTACATGCTCAGTGTACATGCTCAGTGTGTGCATGCTCAGTGTACATGCTCAGTGGACATGCTCAGCGTACATGCTCAGTGTACATGCTTAGTGTACGTGCTCAGTGTGTACATGTTCAGTCTACATGCTCAGTGTACATGCTCAGTATACGTGCTCAGTGTGTACGTGCTCAGTGAGTACATGCTCAGTGTGTGCATGCTCAGTGTGTGCATGCTCAGTGTACATGCTCAGTGTACATGCTCAGTGAACATGCTCAGTGTACATGCTCAGTGTACATGCTCAGTGTACATGTTCACTGTGTGCATGTTCAGTGTACGTGCTCAGTGTACATGCTCAGTGTACATGTTCAGTGTGTACATGCTCAGTGTGTGCATGCTCAGTGTACATGCTCAGTGTACATGCTCAGTGAACATGCTCAGTGTACATGCTCAGTGTACATGTTCAGTGTGTACATGCTCAGTGTACATGTTCAGTGCACATGCTCAGTGTGTGCATGCTCAGTGTGTACATGCTCAGTGTGTGCATGCTCAGTATACATGCTCAGTGTACATGCTCAGTGTACATGTTCAGTGTACATGCTCAGTGTGTACATGCTCAGTGTACATGTTCAGTGTATGTGCTCAGTGTGTACATGCTCAGTGTACATGCTCAGTGTACATGCTCAGTGTGTGCATGCTCAGTGTGTACATGCTCAGTGTACATGCTCAGTGTACGTGCTCAGTGTACATGCTCAGTGTGTTCATGCTCAGTGTGTGCATGCTCAGTATACCTGCTCAGTGTACATGCTCAGTGTACATGTTCAGTCTGCATGCTCAGTGTGTACATGCTCAGTGTCTGCATGCTCAGTGTACATGCTCAGTGTGTGCATGCTCAGTGTACATGCTCAGTGTACATGCTCAGTGTACATGTTCAGTCTACATGCTCAGTGTGTACATGCTCAGTGTGTGCATGCTCAGTGTACATGCTCAGTGTGTGCATGCTCAGTGTACATGCTCAGTGTACATGCTCAGTGTGTACGTGCTCAGTGTACATGCTCAGCGTACATGCTCAGTGTGTTCATGCTCAGTGTACATGTTCAGTGTAAAGGCTCAGTGTGTTCATGCTCAGTTTACATGCTCAGTGTGAACATGCTCAGTGTGTTCATGCTCAGTGTACATGTTCAGTGTACATGCTCAGTGTGTTCATGTTCAGTGTACATGTTCAGTGTGTACATGCTCAGTGTGATCATGCTCAGTGTACATGTTCAGTGTACATGCTCAGTGTGTTCATGCTCAGTGTACATGTTCAGTGTACATGCTCAGTGTGTACATGCTCAGTGTGTTCCTGCTCAGTGTACATGTTCAGTGTACATGCTCAGTGTGTTCATGCTCAGTGTACATGTTCAGTGTACATGCTCAGTGTGTACATGCTCAGTGTCTGCATGCTCAGTGTACATGCTCAGTATGTACATGCTCAGTGTGTTCATGCTCAGTGTACATGCTCAGTGTACATGTTCAGTGTACATGCTCAGTGTGTACATGCTCAGTGTCTGCATGCTCAGTGTACATGCTCAGTGTGTACATGCTCAGTGTGTTCATGCTCAGTGTACATGCTCAGTGTACATGCTCAGTGAGGACATGCTCAGTGTGTGCATGCTCAGTGTGTGCATGCTCAGTGTACATGCTCAGTGTACATGCTCAGTGAACATGCTCAGTGTACATGCTCAGTGTACATGCTCAGTGTACATGTTCAGTGTGTGCATGTTCAGTGTACGTGCTCAGTGTACATGCTCAGTGTACATGTTCAGTGTGTACATGCTCAGTGTGTGCATGCTCAGTGTACATGCTCAGTGTACATGCTCAGTGAACATGCTCAGTGTACATGCTCAGTGTACATGCTCAGTGTACATGTTCAGTGTGTACATGCTCAGTGTACATGTTCAGTGCACATGCTCAGTGTGTGCATGCTCAGTGTGTACATGCTCAGTGTACATGCTCAGTGTACGTGCTCAGTGTACATGCTCAGTGTGTTCATGCTCAGTGTGTGCATGCTCAGTATACCTGCTCAGTGTACATGCTCAGTGTACATGTTCAGTCTGCATGCTCAGTGTGTACATGCTCAGTGTCTGCATGCTCAGTGTACATGCTCAGTGTGTGCATGCTCAGTGTACATGCTCAGTGTACATGCTCAGTGTACATGCTCAGTGTACATGCTCAGTGTCCGTGCACAGTGTACATGCTCAGTGTGTTCATGCTCAGTGTGTGCATGCTCAGTATACCTGCTCAGTGTACATGCTCAGTGTACATGTTCAGTCTGCATGCTCAGTGTGTACATGCTCAGTGTCTGCATGCTCAGTGTACATGCTCACTGTGTGCATGCTCAGTGTACATGCTCAGTGTACGTGCTCAGTGTACATGCTCAGTGTGTTCATGCTCAGTGTGTGCATGCTCAGTATACCTGCTCAGTGTACATGCTCAGTGTACATGTTCAGTCTGCATGCTCAGTGTGTACATGCTCAGTGTCTGCATGCTCAGTGTACATGCTCAGTGTGTGCATGCTCAGTGTACATGCTCAGTGTACATGCTCAGTGTGTACGTGCTCAGTGTACATGCTCAGCGTACATGCTCAGTGTGTTCATGCTCAGTGTACATGTTCAGTGTACATGCTCAGTGTGTTCATGCTCAGTGTACATGTTCAGTGTACATGCTCAGTGTGTTCATGCTCAGTGTACATGTTCAGTGTACATGTTCAGTGTACATGCTCAGTGTGTACATGCTCAGTGTGTTCATGCTCAGTGTACATGTTCAGTGTACATGCTCAGTGTGTTCATGCTCAGTGTACATGTTCAGTGTATATGCTCAGTGTGTACATGCTCAGTGTGTTCATGCTCAGTGTACATGTTCAGTGTACATGCTCAGTGTGTTCATGCTCAGTGTACATGTTCAGTGTACATGCTCAGTGTGTACATGCTCAGTGTCTGCATGCTCAGTGTACATGCTCAGTGTGTACATGCTCAGTGTGTTCATGCTCAGTGTACATGCTCAGTGTACATGTTCAGTGTACATGCTCAGTGTGTACATGCTCAGTGTCTGCATGCTCAGTGTACATGCTCAGTGTGTACATGCTCAGTGTGTTCATGCTCAGTGTACATGCTCAGTGTACATGCTCAGTGTGTACATGCTCAGTGTACATGTTCAGTGTACATGCTCAGTGTGTTCATGCTCAGTTTACATGCTCAGTGTGTACATGCTCAGTGTGTTCATGCTAGTGTACATGTTCAGTGTACATGCTCAGTGTGTTCATGCTCAGTGTACATGTTCAGTCTGCATGCTCAGTGTGTACATGCTCAGTGTCTGCATGCTCAGTGTACATGCTCAGTGTGTGCATGCTCAGTGTACATGCTCAGTGTACATGCTCAGTGTACATGTTCAGTCTACATGCTCAGTGTGTACATGCTCAGTGTGTGCATGCTCAGTGTACATGCTCAGTGTGTGCATGCTCAGTGTACATGCTCAGTGTACATGCTCAGTGTGTACGTGCTCAGTGTACATGCTCAGCGTACATGCTCAGTGTGTTCATGCTCAGTGTACATGTTCAGTGTACATGCTCAGTGTGTTCATGCTCAGTTTACATGCTCAGTGTGTACATGCTCAGTGTGTTCATGCTCAGTGTACATGTTCAGTGTACATGCTCAGTGTGTTCATGCTCAGTGTACATGTTCAGTGTACATGTTCAGTGTACATGTTCAGTGTGTACATGCTCAGTGTGTTCATGCTCAGTGTACATGTTCAGTGTACATGCTCAGTGTGTTCATGCTCAGTGTACATGTTCAGTGTACATGCTCAGTGTGTACATGCTCAGTGTGTTCCTGCTCAGTGTACATGTTCAGTGTACATGCTCAGTGTGTTCATGCTCAGTGTACATGTTCAGTGTACATGCTCAGTGTGTACATGCTCAGTGTCTGCTCAGTGTACATGCTCAGTGTGTACATGCTCAGTGTGTTCATGCTCAGTGTACATGCTCAGTGTACATGTTCAGTGTACATGCTCAGTGTGTACATGCTCAGTGTCTGCATGCTCAGTGTACATGCTCAGTGTGTACATGCTCAGTGTGTTCATGCTCAGTGTACATGCTCAGTGTACATGCTCAGTGAGTACATGCTCAGTGTGTGCATGCTCAGTGTGTGCATGCTCAGTGTACATGCTCAGTGTACATGCTCAGTGAACATGCTCAGTGTACATGCTCAGTGTACATGCTCAGTGTACATGTTCAGTGTGTGCTTGTTCAGTGTACGTGCTCAGTGTACATGCTCAGTGTACATGTTCAGTGTGTACATGCTCAGTGTGTGCATGCTCAGTGTACATCCTCAGTGTACATGCTCAGTGAACATGCTCAGTGTACATGCTCAGTGTACATGCTCAGTGTACATGTTCAGTGTGTACATGCTCAGTGTACATGTTCAGTGCACATGCTCAGTGTGTGCATGCTCAGTGTGTACATGCTCAGTGTGTGCATGCTCAGTATACATGCTCAGTGCACATGCTCGGTGTACATGTTCAGTGTACATGCTCAGTGTGTACATGCTCAGTGTACATGTTCAGTGTATGTGCTCAGTGTGTACATGCTCAGTGTACATGCTCAGTGTACATGCTCAGTGTGTGCATGCTCAGTGTGTACATGCTCAGTGTACATGCTCAGTGTACGTGCTCAGTGTACATGCTCAGTGTGTTCATGCTCAGTGTGTGCATGCTCAGTATACCTGCTCAGTGTACATGCTCAGTGTACATGTTCAGTCTGCATGCTCAGTGTGTACATGCTCAGTGTCTGCATGCTCAGTGTACATGCTCAGTGTGTGCATGCTCAGTGTACATGCTCAGTGTACATGCTCAGTGTACATGTTCAGTCTACATGCTCAGTGTGTACATGCTCAGTGTGTGCATGCTCAGTGTACATGCTCAGTGTACATGCTCAGTGTGTACGTGCTCAGTGTACATGCTCAGCGTACATGCTCAGTGTGTTCATGCTCAGTGTACATGTTCAGTGTACATGCTCAGTGTGTTCATGCTCAGTGTACATGTTCAGTGTACATGCTCAGTGTGTTCATGCTCAGTGTACATGTTCAGTGTATATGCTCAGTGTGTTCATGCTCAGTGTACATGTTCAGTGTACATGCTCAGTGTGTACATGCTCAGTGTGTTCATGCTCAGTTTACATGTTCAGTGTACATGCTCAGTGTGTTCATGCTCAGTGTACATGTTCAGTGTACATGCTCAGTGTGTACATGCTCAGTGTCTGCATGCTCAGTGTACATGCTCAGTGTGTACATGCTCAGTGTGTTCATGCTCAGTGTACATGCTCAGTGTACATGTTCAGTGTACATGCTCAGTGTGTACATGCTCAGTGTCTGCATGCTCAGTGTACATGCTCAGTGTGTACATGCTCAGTGTGTTCATGCTCAGTGTACATGCTCAGTGTACATGCTCAGTGTGTACATGCTCAGTGTCTGCATGCTCAGTGTACATGCTCAGTGTGTACATGCTCAGTGTGTTCATGCTCAGTGTACATGCTCAGTGTACATGTTCAGTGTACATGCTCAGTGTGTACATGCTCAGTGTCTGCATGCTCAGTGTACATGCTCAGTGTGTACATGCTCAGTGTGTTCATGCTCAGTGTACATGCTCAGTGTGTACATGCTCAGTGTCTGCATGCTCAGTGTACATGCTCAGTGTGTACATGCTCAGTGTGTTCATGCTCAGTGTACATGCTCAGTGTACATGCTCAGTGTGCATGCTCATTGTACATGTTCAGTGTACATGCTCAGTGTGTACATGCTCAGTGTCTGCATGCTCAGTGTACATGCTCAGTGTGTACATGCTCAGTGTGTTCATGCTCAGTGTACATGCTCAGTGTACATGCTCAGTGTGTACATGCTCAGTGTCTGCATGCTCAGTGTACATGCTCAGTGTGTACATGCTCAGTGTACATGCTCAGTGTACATGTTCAGTGTACATGCCAGGTCTACTTATAGTTGGTGACTGAATCTGTGATCAGTATAATTAACAGGCATCAGAATGCAGCCAGAATAAGCAGAGCATTGACCGATGTGAATCCGGCCACACTGTTGGCCCCCCGGCAGCAGAGCTTTCTGAGCTTTGGTCTCAAGTTTTTACAAAAACGTTTTGTCAATTTACAAACTGAAAAAACAAAGAGAAAGCTTGCATTCATAATGGCCCAAAGCACTTTACACTCAATTAATTACTTTTGAAATGTTTTCATTGCTGCTGCGTGGGAATGCACAGTAGCCAATGTGCACACGGCAAGGTCCCGAAAAAGCAATGAGTTAAATGATTGGTTAATTAGTTTCGGTTTTATTGGTTGAGAAAGAAATGTCAGTCAGTACACGGGGGGAAACGCCCTCGCATTGCACACATTAACACTGGGCCTTTTACACGAGAGTAACGTCCTCGTGTTTCACACATTAACACTGGGCCTTTTACACGAGAGTAACGTCCTCGTGTTTCACACATTAACACTGGGCCTTTTACACGTGGGAAACGCCCTCGCGTTTCACATATTAACACTGGGCCTTTTACACGAGGGAAACGTCCTCGTGTTTCACACATTAACACTGGGCCTTTTACACGAGGGAAACGCCCTCGCGTTTCACATATTAACACTGGGCCTTTTACACAAGGGTAACGTCCTCGTGTTTCACACATTAACACTGGGCCTTTTACACGAGGGAAATGCCCTCGCGTTTCACACATTAACACTGGGCCTTTTACACGAGGGAACACATTAACACTGGGCCTTTTACACGGGGGAAATGCCCTCGCGTTTCACACATTAACACTGGGCCTTTTACACGAGGGAACACATTAACACTGGACCTTTTACACGAGGGAACACATTAACACTGGACCTTTTACACGAGGGAACACATTAACACTGGGCCTTTTACACGGGGGAAACGCCCTCGCGTTTCACACATTAACACTGGACCTTTTACACGAGGGAAACACCCTCGGGTTTCACACATTAACACTGGGCCTTTTACACGAGGGAACCACGGTCGCATTTCACACATTAACACTGGGCCTTTTACAGCCACCTAAATAGGGCCTCATCCAAAAGGCCAACAATGCAGTATTCTCAGAACAACAAAATGCATTTATATAGCACCTTTAACATTGTAAAATGTGCCAAGCTGTCTCAGTGCTGCTTTGAAATCTCAGCCTAACGCACTGAGGTTTTGGAACATGGCTTTGAACCCACAATCTTTGTACTCAAAGAACAATACAGCACAGGAACAGGCCCTTCGGCCCTCCAAGCCTGTGCTGGTCATGATATCAACCTTGGCCATATCCTCTGCACTTCCTTGTGCCGTATCCCTCTATACCCATCCTATCCATGTGTTTGTCAAGATGCCTTTTGAACGCCGTTAATGTATCTGCTTCCACAGCCTCCCCTGGCAACGCGTTCCAGGCACACACTAACCTGTGAGTATAGCAACAAGCTTTTTCCAAGAGTGGGGGGGTGTTAATTACAAAGGGTCTCGATTTCAAGGTGAGAGGGGGAAAGTTTAAGGGAGATGTGCGTGAAAAGATTTTTACGCAGAGGGTGGTGGGTGCCTGGAACGCTTTGCCAGCGGAGGTGGTAGAGGAGGGCACGATAGCATCATTTAAGATGCACCTAGACAGATATATGAACGGGCGGGGAACAGAGGGAAGTAGATCCTTGGAAAATAGAAGACAGGTTTAGATAAAGGATCTGGATCGGCGCAGGCTGGGAAGGCCGAAGGGCCTGTTCCTGTGCTGTAATTTTCTTTGTTCTTTGTTGTTCTGCGTTAAAAACCTGCCTCGCACATCTCCTCTAAACCTTTCCCCACGGATCTTAACCCTATGCCCCCCTGGTGACTGACCCCTCCACCATGGGAAAGAGTGCCTGCCCATCCACTTTATCCATGACCCTCATAATCTTGTAGACCTCTATCAGGTCACCCCTCAACCTCCGTCTTTCTAATGAAAACAGTCCGAATCAATTCAGCCTGTCCGCATAGCTAACACTCTCCAGACCCGGCAACATCCTGGTAAACCTCCTCTGCACCCTCTCCGAAGCCTCCACGTCCTTCTGGTAGTGCGGCGACCAGAATTGGTTTTTTTTTAACTGGACACCGGCGAATCAGCGAACCCGGGGCGTCATTCTCCGACCCCCCGCCGACCCCCCGCCGACCCCCCGCCGACCCCCCGCCGGGCCGGAGAATCGCCGGGGGCTGCCGTGAATCCCGCCCCCGCCGGTTGCCGAAGTCTCCGGTACCGGATATTCGGCGGGGGCGGGAATCGGGCTGCGTCGGTTGGCGGGCCCCCCCCGCTCAATTCTCCGGCCCAGATGGGCCGAAGTCCCGCTGATAAATTGCCTGTCCCGCCGGCATGGATTAAACCACCTTTTGAACGGTGGGACAAGGCGGCGTGGGTGGGCTCCGGGGTCCTGGGGGGGCGCGGGGCGATCTGGCCCCAGGGGGTGCCCCCACAGTGGCCTGGCCCGCGATCGGGGCCCACCGATCCGCGGGCGGGCCTGTGCCGTGGGGGCACTCTTTCCCTTCCGCCTCCGCCATGGCCTCCACCATGGCGGATGCGGAAGAGACTCCCTCCACTGCGCATGCGTGGGAAACTGTCAGCGGCCGCTGACGCTCCCACGCCTGCGCGGCCCGGGGATGTCATTTCCGGGCCAGCTGGCGGGGCAACAAAGGCCGTTTCCGCCAGCTGGCGGGGCGGAAATTCCTCCGGCGTCGGCCTAGCCCCTCAATGTTCGGGCTCGGCCCCCAAAGATGCGGACCATTCCGCACCTTTGGGGCGGCGCGATGCCCGTCTGATTGGCGCCATTTTGGGCGCCAGTCGGCGGACATCACGCTGTTTCGGGAGAATTTCGCCCCTCATCTCAAAATCCAACCCCGACACCATCCGCGCCAGACCAAGCATTCTTCCACCGGCCTGCCAGCTCCTTGACTACAATGGCAATGCCATAGCTGCCAGTGGCTCCTGTCAACTAGGCGTATCCAACAAGGCGATCAAGGCAACACTGCGGTTTGAAATCGTCGGGCCTGACAGAGCGTCCCTGCTCGGTGCTCGAGCCTGCAAGCTCCTGAAGCTGGTTCAGCGAGTCCACACCATGTCATCATCACCGGCGACGGCCTCGCCTGATGGAAACTTGCACGCTGACATAGATGACATTATCACGCAGTACCACAGCGTGTTCGATGGAATGGGCACGCTCCCAGACCGATATAAAATCCTGCTCAAGCCGAACGCCACCCCTGTAATTCATGCACCACGCCGGGTGCCGGCGCCCCTCAAGGATCGTCTGAAGAAGCAATTACAGGACCTCCAAGACAAGGGCATCATATCGAAGGTCACAGAGCCAACAGACTGGGTCAGCTCCATGGTCTGCGTAAAGAAGCCGTCAGGGGAGCTTCGCATTTGCATTGACCCTAAGGATCTAAACCGCAAGATCATGCGGGAGCATTACCCGATACCAAAACGAGAAGAGTTAACCAGTGAGATGGCTCATGCCAGATTCATTACTAAGCTGGACGCCTCCACGGGTTTTTGGCAAATACAGCTGGACGCGTCCAGTCGCAAGCTGTGCACGTTCAACACCCCGTTCGGCCGCTACTGCTACAACCGGATGCCTTTTGGGATCATATCTGCCTCCGAAGTATTTCACCGCATCATGGAGCAGATGATGGAGGGCATCGAGGGGGTGCGAGTGTACGTTGACGATGTAATTATCTGGTCCTCAACGCCCCAAGAACACATCACTCGCCTCAAGAAGGTATTCCAGAGAATCCATTAACATGGTCTCCAGCTCAACAGGGCCAAGAGCTCATTTGGTCAATCGGATATTAAGTTCCTGGGTGACCACATCTCGCGGCAGGGCGTGCGGCCAGATGCCGACAAGGTCTCGGCGATCAACGCCATGAAGACCCCGGAGGACAAGAAGGCGGTCCTCCGCTTCCTCGGGATGGTCAACTTCCTCGGGAAATTCATTCCCAATATAGCATCCCACACCACGGCCCTCCGCCATCTCGTCAAGAAGTCGACGGAATTCCAGTGGCTGCCCACACATGAAGAGGAATGGCACGAGCTGAAGCCAAATCTCACCACAGCCCAGGTCCCAGCGTTCTTCGACCCAACCAAGGAGACCAAGATATCGACTGATGCAAGCCAGGACGGCATTGGGGCGGTGCTCCTTCAGCGAGATGACTCCTCGTCCTGGGCTCCAGTGGCGTTTGCCTCCAGGGCCATGACGCCCACTGAGCAATGGTACGCTCAGATTGAGAAGGAGTGTTTGGGCCTCCTGACAGGGATAGTCATGTTTCATGACTACGTATATGGCCTGCCAAAATTCACGGTAGAAACGGACCACAGGCCTCTAGTCCATATAATCCAGAAGGATTGAAATGACATGACACAGCAAATTCTTCTTTTTTTTTAAATAAATTTTATTAAAGGTTTTCATAAAATATCAATAACAAAATGAGAAAAAAGAACCCAACAGGGTTAAGTACAAAACACAATCTAAAAAAGCAACCCCCCAAACCCCTCCCACCCTGTACATGAATAATAAATTAACATTAACACCCTGACTTAACACAACAGGTGTATACACCCCCTCAGACCCTCCAGTGTAAATAACATAAACAAAAATAAAGTAACCCCCCCCCCACCACCCCCCGAGCTGCTGCTGCCATTGACCAATGTCTATCGTTCTGCCAGAAAGTCTAAGAACGGTTGCCACCGCCTAAAGAACCCTTGTACCGACCCTCTCAAGGCGAATTTCACCCTCTCCAATTTAATGAACCCTGCCCTATCGCTGATCCAGGATTCCACGCTTGGGGGCCTCGCATCTTTCCACTGAAGGAGAATCCTTCGCCGGGCTACCAGGGACGCAAAGGCCAGAAACAGCGAATTCTTCTTAAGCTACGCTGCTACAACTTCGAACTTGTCTACACGCCAGGCAAAGAGCTGATCATTACAGATGCTCTTTCCAGGTCCATTACCACACCATGTGAACAAAGTGACTTAATCTGCCACATAGAAGCCCAAGTGCGGTTGTGTGCCTCGAACCTTCCGGCCTCTGACGAACGGGTGGTCCAAATTCGTGAGGAGACGGCCAAGGATCCTTTACTGCAGCGCGTGATGCAGCACCTTACCAATGGCTGGCAGAAGGGACAATGTCCCCAGTTCTATAACTTAAAAGACGGCCTAACGGTGGTGGAGGGAATCCTTCTGAAACTCAACAGGATCGTAATTCCTCAGAGCATGCGGGCTATGATGCTGGGCCAACTCCATGAGGGTCACTTTGGGGTCGAGAAATGCCGACGCAGAGCTCGGGAGGCGGTCTATTGGCCGGGCATCAGCCAGGACATTGCCGACACAGTCCTGAACTGCCCTACCTGTCAGAACTTTCAACCAGCTCAACCCAAGGAAACGCTGCAATAGCACGAGATCGTGACCTCCCGTGGTCCAAAGTAGGTGTCGACCTTTTCCACGCCAAGGGGCGTGACTACGTACTCCTGGTCAACTACTTCTCCAGTTACCCAGAAGTGGTGAAACTGTCCGACCTCACGTCGAAGGCGGTAATCAAAGTCTGCAAAGAAACGTTCGCCAGGCATGGGATACCGCTCACGGTAATGAGCGACAACGGTCCTTGCTTTTACAGCCAGGAATGGTCTGATTTTGCACAGTCCTACAACTCCCGTCACGTAACCTCCAGTCCCCACTACCCGCAGTCAAACGGGAAGGCTGAGAAAGGGGTCCACATTGTAAAGCGGTTGCTGTGCAAAGCTGCAAACTCAGGCTCTGACGTCAACTTGGAGATGCTGGCATACAGGGCAACCCCACTGTCCACTGGGTTGTCTCCAGCGCAGATGCTCATGAATCGCACTCTGAGGACCACAGTTCCAGCCATCCCTATTCCAGACCTTGACCACCTCACGGTCCTACATAAAATGCAGCAGTCACGGGCCCAACAGAAAGCCACAAATGATGTTCATGCCACGGATCTGCCCGAGCTGGCCCCAACTGATCATGTTCGTGTCCAGTTGCCTGAGGGCGGCTGGTCAGCCACAGCTGTTGTGATCAAACAAGTGGCCCCAAGATCGTTCCTTGTCCGCATGGCCGATGGCTCCCTGCTACGGCGCAACAGATGGGCACTGCGAAGAGTTCCACGCCCGCTACCTGACCGAAGTGCCCTGCCGCCCACGATGCTTCCTCTGGACGTACCCTGCCACGAGGCCACCGATCTACCAGCAATCCTGCCGGCCCATGCAACCACCGCGATAGCAGCGATCCCGCCTATCCACGTGCAGGCGGCTCCTGATCCACCTCTGCGGCGATCGACAAGAATTCGTCGCCCATCACAAAGACTGAATCTGTAGACTGAACCTTTGCACATTTTGTGACTTCATCGATTTAAGCTCTGTAAATATTGTTTTGTTTGCCATGTATCTGCGCTATCAACACCTTCCTATGTATATACGTTCATTTAGACACCTTTTGTATATAGTCAGGCATATATATATATATACACGCACGCACACCTTAGTATTTATTTATCTGACTTCCGGGTGCGGCGATGACCAGCTGAGTCGTACGTTTCGGCAGCTCCCGGTGGAACGGACTTTTGGGCTCTTGATAGGAGCCCCATCGGCAATTTTAACGGCAAATAACACTGTGCGGTAATCCAGAAGGGAATCCCCCCTGGACACGGATGGAAAAAAGAGAGGAAAGTAGCCGGATTGCGGTGGATCCTCTAGAGCAGCGGCCAGGAAGGCAGGCACAAAGCAAGATGGCGTCGGAAGGAGGCAGTTTAATATGGGGCCCTGACCAACAAGAGTTCCTGCGGCGTTGCGTGGAAGAACTTAAAAAGGAGATGAAGAAGGAGCTGTTGGCCCCGATATTACAAGCGATGGAGGGGCTAAAGGAGGAGCAAAAGACCCAGGAACAGGAGCTTCGGGTCGTGAAGGCAAAGGCTGCTGAGAATGAGGACGACATACAGGGCCTGGTGGTGAAAACGGAGATGCACGAGGCACAACACAAAAGATGTGTGGAAAGGCTGGAGGTGCTGGAGAACAATGCGAGGAGGAAGAACCTAAGGATTCTTGGTTTTCCCGAAGGTGCAGAAGGGGCGGACGTCGGGGCATATGTGAGCACGATGCTGCACTCGTTAATGGGATCGGAGGCCCCGACGGGTCCGATGGAGGTGGAGGGAGCCTATCGAGTTATGGCGCGAAGACCGAGGGCTGGAGAAATTCCTCGAGCCATAGTGGTGAGATTTCTCCGATATAAGGACAGAGAGATGGTCCTCAGATGGGCAAAGAAAACTCGGAGCAGTAGGTGGGAGAATGCGGTGATCCGCGTATATCAAGATTGGAGTGCAGAGGTGGCGAGAAGGAGGGCAAGCTTTAATCGGGCCAAGGCGCTGTTGCATAAAAGGAAGGTCAAATTCGGAATGCTGCAACCGGCAAGACTGTGGGTCACACATCTAGGGAAACACCACTACTTCGAAACGGCAGATGAGGCGTGGACATTTATTGTCGAGGAGAAGCTGGAGTGAGCGGGCCAGAAAAAGAACGTTTGGGACAAAAGTGGGGGGGTGAATATGTGGGATGAATGGGGGGAAAAGGGGGAAGAGAGGACTTCCCAGATTGTTAAACCTGCGACCCTGTAACTTTTCTCTCTTCCCCATGTCGTTGGGGAGGGGGTGAGGGAGGATGAGGAGCTGAGGGTGCCGGCCATTGGGGGCGGGGCCAAAAGGGAAGCGCGGGCTTTGTTCCCGCGCTATGGTAATCATGGCGGGAACAGGGAAGCAGGAAGGAGGGGCCTTGCACAGTGTGAGCCGAGGTCACGGGGGGAAGCCGAGGTCGGCCAGAGTTTGCTGACTTCTGGGAGCAACATGGGGGGTGCAATTACGCTAGTTTGGGATCTAGCGGGGCGGGGAGGGTTAACTGGGTTGCTGCTGCTGGGGAGAAGGGGGAGCTGGTATGGAAGGGGGGGGGGGTCGGGGCGGGGGGGCGCCGCCTGGGGGGGATACAGCTACGTGGGAACCGGGTGAGGAGCTGGATTGAAAAAGGAAATGGCTAGTCGTCAAGGGGAGGGGGGGTAAAGAGCCCCCCAACCCGGTTGATCACGTGGAATGTGAGAGGGCTGAACGGGCCGATTAAGAGGGCACGGGTACTCGCACACCTAAAGAAACTTAAGGCAGATGTGGTTATGCTTCAGGAGACGCATCTGAAGCTGATAGACCAGGTTAGACTTCGCAAAGGATGGGTGGGGCAGGTGTTTCATTCGGGGCTAGATGCAAAAAACAGGGGGGTGGCCATACTAGTGGGGAAGCGGGTAATGTTTGAGGCAAAGACTATAGTGGCGGATAGTGGGGGCAGATACGTGATGGTGAGTGGCAAACTGCAAGGGGAGGCGGTGGTATTACTGAACGTGTATGCCCCGAACTGGGATGATGCCAATTTTATGAGGCGTATGTTAGGACGAATCCCGGACCTCGAAGTGGGGAAGTTGGTAATGGGTGGAGACTTTAATACGGTGCTGGACCCAGGGCTGGACAGATCGAGGTCCAGGACCGGAAGGAGGCCGGCTGCAGCTAGGGTGCTTAAGGATTTTATGGAGCAGATGGGAGGAGTAGATCCCTGGAGATTTAGTAGACCTAGGAGTAAGAAGTTTTCGTTTTTCTCCTATGTACACAAAGTATTTTCACGAATAGATTTTTTGGGAAGGGCACTGATCCCAAAGGTGACGGGGACGGAGTACACGGCTATAGCCATCTCGGATCATGCTCCACACTGGGTGGACCTGGAGATAGGGGAAGAAAAACAACAGCTTCCACCCTGGAGAATGGACATGGGATTATTGGCAGATGAGGGGGTGTGTTTAAGGGTGAGGGGGTGTATTGAAAGGTGCTTGGAACTTAATGATAATGGGGAGGTACAGGTGGGAGTGGTCTGGGAGGCACTGAAGGCAGTGGTTAGAGGGGAGCTGATATCTATTAGGGCACATAAAGGAAAGCAGGAGGGTAGGGAAAGGGAGCGGTTGTTGAAAGATCCTCTGAGGGTGGACAGACAATACGCGGAGGCACCGGAGGAGGGACTGTACAGGGAAAGGCAAAGGCTACATGTAGAATTTGACTTGTTGACTACGGGTAATGCAGAGGCACAATGGAGGAAGGCACAGGGTGTACAGTACGAATATGGAGAGAAGGCGAGTAGGTTGTTGGCCCACCAACTGAGGAAAAGGGGAGCAGCGAGAGAGATGGGGGGGTGAGAGATGAGGAGGGAGAGATGGAGCGGGGAGCGGAGAGAGTGAATGGAGTGTTCAAGGCATTTTATGAAAGATTATATGAAGCGCAGCCCCCGGACGGGAAGGAGAGAATGATGTGCTTTCTGGATCAGCTGGAATTTCCTAAGGTGGAGGAACAGGAGAGAGTGGGGCTGGGAGCACAGATTGAGACGGAGGAAGTAGTGAAAGGGATTGGAAGCATGCAGGCAGGGAAGGCCCCGGGACCAGACGGATTCCCAGTTGAATTCTATAAGAAATATTTGGACTTGCTCGCCCTGCTACTGATGAGAACCTTTAATGAGGCGAGGGAAAGGGGGCAGCTGCCCCAGACTATGTCAGAGGCAACGATATCGCTCCTCCTAAAGAAGGAAAAAGACCCGCTGCACTGCGGGTCATACAGGCCCATTTCCCTCCTGAATGTGGACGCTAAGATTCTGGCCAAGGTAATGGCAATGAGGATAGAGGATTGTGTCCCGGGGCTGGTCCATGAGGACCAAACTGGGTTTGTGAAGGGGAGACAGCTAAATACAAATATACGGAGGCTGCTAGGGGTAATGATGATGCCCCCACCAGAGGGGGAAGCGGAGATAGCGGTGGCGATGGATGCCGAGAAAGCATTTGATAGAGTGGAGTGGGATTATTTGTGGGAGGTGTTGAGGAGATTTGGCTTTGGGGACGGGTATATCAGGTGGGTACAGTTGCTGTATAGGGCCCCGATGGCGAGCGTGGTCACGAATGGACGGGGGTCTGACTATTTTCGGCTCCATAGAGGGACGAGGCAGGGATGTCCTCTGTCCCCGGTATTGTTTGCGCATTGGCGATTGAACCCCTGGCCATAGCACTGAGGGGTTCCAGGAAGTGGAGGGGAGTACTTAGGGGGGGAGAAGAACACCGGGTATCTCTGTATGCGGATGATTTGTTGCTATATGTGGCGGACCCGGCGGAGGGGATGCCAGAGATAATGCGGATACTTGGGGAGTTTGGGGATTTTTCAGGGTATAAACTGAACATGGGGAAAAGTGAGTTATTTGTGGTGCATCCGGGGGAGCAGAGCAGAGAGATAGAGGATTTACCGTTGAGGAAGGTAACAAGGGACTTGCGGTACTTGGGGATCCAGATAGCCAAAAATTGGGGTACATTACATAGGCTCAATTTAACACGGTTGGTGGAACAGATGGAGGAGGATTTCAAGAGATGGGACATGGTGTCCCTGTCATTGGCAGGTAGGGTGCAGGTGGTTAAAATGGTGGTCCTCCCGAGATTCCTTTTTGTGTTCCAGTGCCTCCCGGTGGTAATCACGAAGGCTTTTTTCAAAAGAATTGAGAAGAGTATTATGAGTTTTGTGTGGGCCGGGAAGACCCCGAGAGTGAGGCGGGGATTCTTGCAGCGTAGTAGGGACAGGGGGGGGCTGGCACTACCGAGCCTAAGTGAGTACTACTGGGCCGCCAATGTTTCAATGGTGTGTAAGTGGATGGGAGAAGGGGAGGGAGCGGTGTGGAAGAGATTGGAGAGGGCGTCCTGCAGGGGGACTAGCCTGCAAGCAATGGTGACGGCGCCGTTCTCACCAAAGAAATACACCACAAGCCCGGTGGTGGTGGCTACATTGAAAATGTGGGGGCAGTGGAGACGGCATAGGGGAAGGACGGGAGCTTTGGTGTGGTCCCCGATCAGAAACAATCATAGGTTCGTTCCGGGGAGAATGGATGGGGGATTTGGAGCATGGCAAAGAGCTGGGGTAGTACAACTAAGAGATCTATTTGTAGATGGGACGTTTGCGAGTCTGGGAGCGCTGACGGAGAAATATGGGTTGCCCCAAGGGAATGCATTTCGGTATATGCAATTGAGGGCTTTTGCGAGGCAACAGATGAGGGAATTCCCGCAGCTCCCGACGCAGGAAATGCAGGATAGAGTGATCTCAGAGACATGGGTGGGGGATGGTAAGGTGGCGGACATATACAGGGAGATGAGGGACGAGGGGGAGATCATGGTAGATGAGCTGAAAGGGAAATGGGAAGAAGAACTGGGGGAGGAAATTGAGGAGGGGCTGTGGGCTGATGCCCTACGTAGGGTAAACTCATCGTCCTCGTGTGCCAGGCTAAGCCTGATACAATTTAAGGTGCTACACAGGGCGCATATGACTGGAGCATGGCTTAGTAAATTTTTTGGGGTAGAGGATAGGTGTGCGAGATGCTCGAGAGGCCCAGCGAATCACACCCACATGTTTTGGTCATGCCCGGCACTACAGGGGTTTGGGTGGGGGTCCGGGTCGAACCAAGCTGGGGGTTGGCTATATTTGGGGTTGCAGAAGAGCCGGGAGTGCAGGAGGCGAGAGAGGCTGACGTGTTGGCCTTTGCGTCCCTAGTAGACCGGCGCAGAATATTGTTAATGTGGAAGGAAGCCAAACCCCCGGGGGTGGAGACCTGGATAAACGATATGGCAGGGTTTATAAAGTTAGAACAGATTAAGTTTGTGTTAAGGGGTTCGGCTCAGGGGTTCACCAGGCGGTGGCAACCGTTCGTCGACTACCTCACAGAAAGGTAGAGGGAATGGAAAAGAAGTAGACAACAGCAGCAACCCAGGGGGAAGGGCGGGGGGGAGGAATCGGACGGACTCTCAGGGATGTTATTGTATAGGTATAGGTATTTGGTATATGTAATTGTATATTGGATTGTTGGGTTGTATTTTTTGAGAGTATTTATTTTGGACAAGGCAGTTGCCATTTAGTTTTGTTTTTTTGTTTTTGTTTATATATTACTTATTTATTTGTTTAAAACTGGCCACGGTTATTTATATTGCTTTATTGTTGTGTAAAAGAAACACTACGTATTGTTATGTTTGGCCAAAAAATTTGAATAAAATATATATATTTTTTTTAAGTATTTATTTATCTAAAAAAAAAAGGGAGGATGTCATAATATCCACTCATGTATATAATGAGATGCAGACAGGCAGTGATTGACACACAGGATGACCAGTAAGCACACAGCACAGCACAGCCAATCACCAGACAGGACACTACCACTATAAAGTCAGAGGGCACAAGGTTTCCCGCTCTCTCGGGACCCAGCCACTGAGACAGTCAGAATCCACGAGCTAACAAGTGCAAACACCATGCGGTAGCTAGTAAGTCTGGTCAGGCTACAACAAGGTCTCCAGTGCGGCTGGGTTGAGTGTGTGTGGGGAGTGTAATGTGTGTGTGCGGCTGGGATGAGTGTGTGTGGGGAGTGTAACGTGTGTGAGGAGTGTAATATGTGTGTGCGGCTGGGATGAGTCTGTGTGGGGAGTGTAATGTGTGTGTGCGGCTGGGATGAGTGTGTGTGGGGAGTGTAATGTGTGTGTGCGGCTGGGATGAGTGTGTGTGGGGAGTGTAATGTGTGTGTGCGGCTGGGATGAGTGTGTGTGGGGAGTGTAATGTGTGTGTGCGGCTGGGATGAGTGTGTGTGGGGAGTGTAATGTGTGTGTGCGGCTGGGATGAGTGTGTGTGGGGAGTGTAGTGTGTGTGTGTGGCTGGGATGAGTATGTGTGGGGAGTGTAATGTGTGTGTGTGGCTGGGATGAGTGTGTGTGGGGAGTGTAATGTGTGTGTGCGCTGGGATGAGTGTGTGTGGGGAGTGTAGTGTGTGTGTGCGGCTGGGATGAGTGTGTGTGGGGAGTGTAATGTGTGTGCGCGGCTGGGATGAGTGTGTGTGGGGAGTGTAATGTGTGTGTGTGGCTGGGATGAGTGTGTGTGGGGAGTGTAATGTGTGTGTGCGGCTGGGATGAGTGCGTGTGGGGAGTGTAATGTGTGTGGGGAGTGTAATATGTGTGTGCGGCTGGGATGAGTGTGTGTGGGGAGTGTAATGTGTGTGTGCGGCTGGGATGAGTGTGTGTGGGGAGTGTAATGTGTGTGTGTGGCTGGGATGAGTCTGTGTGGGGAGTGTAATGTGTGTGTGCGGCTGGGTTGAGTGTGTGTGGGGAGTGTAATGTGTGTGTGCGGCTGGGATGAGTGTGTGTGGGGAGTGTAATGTGTGTGTGCGGCTGGGGTGAGTGTGTGTGGGGAGTGTAATGTGTGTGTGCGGCTGGGATGAGTGTGTGTGGGGAGTGTAATGTGTGTGTGCGGCTGGGATGAGTGTGTGTGGGGAGTGTAATGTGTGTGTGCGGCTGGGATGAGTGTGTGTGGGGAGTGTAATGTGGTTGTGCAGCTGGGATGAGTGTGTGTGGGGAGTGTAATGTGTGTGTGCGGCTGGGATGAGTGTGTGTGGGGAGTGTAATGTGTGTGTGCGGCTGGGATGAGTGTGTGTGGGGAGTGTAATGTGTGTGTGCGGCTGGGATGAGTGTGTGTGGGGAGTGTAGTGTGTATGTGTGGCTGGGATGAGTGTGTGTGTGGGGAGTGTAATGTGTGTGTGCGGCTGGGATGAGTGTGTGTGTGGGGAGTGTAATGTGTGTGTGCGGCTGGGATGAGTGTGTGTGGGGAGTGCAGTGTGTGTGCGGCTGGGATGAGTGTGTGTGGGGAGTGTAATGTGTGTGTGCGGCTGGGATGAGTGTGTGTGGGGAGTGCAGTGTGTGTGCGGCTGGGATGAGTGTGTGTGGGGAGTGTAATGTGTGTGTGCGGCTGGGATGAGTGTGTGTGGGGAGTGTAATGTGTGTGTGCGGCTGGGATGAGTGTGTGCGGCTGGGATGAGTGTGTGTGGGGAGTGTAATGTGTGTGCGGCTGGGATGAGTGTGTGTGGGGAGTGTAATGTGTGTGTGCGGCTGGGATGAGTGTGTGTGCGGAGTGTAATGTGTGTGTGCGGCTGGGATGAGTGTGTGTGGGGAGTGTAATGTGTGTGTGCGGCTGGGATGAGTGTGTGTGGGGAGTGTAATGTGTGTGTGCGGCTGGGATGAGTGTGTGTGGGGAGTGTAATGTGTGTGTGCGGCTGGGGTGAGTGTGTGTGGGGAGTGTAATGTGTGTGTGCGGCTGGGATGACTGTGTGTGGGGAGTGTAATGTGTGTGCGGCTGGGATGAGTGTGTGTGGGGAGTGTAATGTGTGTGTGCGGCTGGGATGAGTGTGTGTGGGGAGTGTAATGTGTGTGTGCGGCTGGGGTGAGTCTGTGTGGGGAGTGTAGTGTGTATGTGTGGCTGGGATGAGTGTGTGTGTGGGGAGTGTAATGTGTGTGTGCGGCTGGGATGAGTGTGTGTGTGGGGAGTGTAATGTGTGTGTGCGGCTGGGATGAGTGTGTGTGGGGAGTGCAGTGTGTGTGTGCGGCTGGGATGAGTGTGTGTGTGGGGAGTGTAATGTGTGTGTGCGGCTGGGATGTGTGTGTGTGGGGAGTGTAATGTGTGTGTGCGGCTGGGATGAGTGTGTGTGGGGAGTGTAATGTGTGTGTGCGGCTGGGATGAGTGTGTGTGGGGAGTGTAATGTGTGTGTGCGGCTGGGATGAGTGTGTGTGGGGAGTGTAATGTGTGTGTGCGGCTGGGATGTGTGTGTGTGGGGAGTGTAATGTGTGTGTGCAGCTGGGATGAGTGTGTGTGGGGAGTGTAATGTGTGTGTGCGGCTGGGATGAGTGTGTGTGGGGAGTGAAATGTGTGTGTGCGGCTGGGATGGTGTGTGTGGGGAGTGAAATGTGTGTGTGCGGCTGGGATGAGTGTGTGTGGGGAGTGGAATGTGTGTGTGCGGCTGGGATGAGTGTGTGGGGGGAGTGCAATGTGTGTGTGCGGCTGGGATGTGTGTGTGTGGGGAGTGCAATGTGTGTGTGCGGCTGGGATGAGTGTGTGTGGGGAGTGCAATGTGTGTGTGCGGCTGGGATGAGTGTGTGTGGGGAGTGGAATGTGTGTGTGCGGCTGGGATGTGTGTGTGTGGGGAGTGTAGTGTGTGTGTGCGGCTGTGATGAGTGTGTGTGGGGAGTGTAATGTGTGTGTGTGGCTGGGATGAGTGTGTGTGGGGAGTGAAATGTGTGTGTGCGGCTGGGATGGTGTGTGTGGGGAGTGAAATGTGTGTGTGCGGCTGGGATGAGTGTGTGTGGGGAGTGTAATGTGTGTGTGCGGCTGGGATGAGTGTGTGTGGGGAGTGGAATGTGTGTGTGCGGCTGGGATGTGTGTGTGTGGGGAGTGTAGTGTGTGTGTGCGGCTGTGATGAGTGTGTGTGGGGAGTGTAATGTGTGTGTGTGGCTGGGATGAGTGTGTGTGGGGAGTGAAATGTGTGTGTGCGGCTGGGATGGTGTGTGTGGGGAGTGAAATGTGTGTGTGCGGCTGGGATGGTGTGTGTGGGGAGTGAAATGTGTGTGTGCGGCTGGGATGAGTGTGTGTGGGGAGTGTAATGTGTGTGTGCGGCTGGGATGGTGTGTGTGGGGAGTGAAATGTGTCTGTGAGGCTGGGATGAGTGTGTGTGGGGAGTGTAATGTGTGTGTGCGGCTGGGATGAGTGTGTGTGGGGAGTGTAATGTGTCTGTGCATTAGCAGGTGCGGAAGGGCCTCCGCCGGCCGGCGCGAGTCGGCGCATGCGAGGGAGCACCAGCGTGTGCTGCTGTCATCCCAGCGCATGCACAGGGGGCTTCTCCTCCGCACCGGCCATGGCAGAGGTTGACAGCAGCCGGCGTGGAGGGAAAGAGGGCCCCACGGCACAGGCCCCCCCGCGGATCGGTGGGCTTCGATCACGGTCCAGGCCACCGTGGACCCCCCCCCTCCCCCGGGGCCAGATCCCCCCTCCCCCCGAGGACTCTGCAGGCTGCCCGTGGAGCCAGGTCCTGCCGGTACGGACCTGGTTTGCTCGCCGGAGTAAAAACGCTGGCATTTCACACCGGAGTTTCCTGAAGAAGGTTTGAGCCGATTCAATGCCTTTCAGGGGGCGGCAGGGTCCCGGAGTGAATCACGCAGCTTTGGCTGCGGCTACGGTCCCCCGCACCTCCGGTTTCGAGTCTGCGCAGGCGCACGGCGGTGGCCTCCAGCAGAGCGCCATGGTGTAGAGGATGTAGGCCCCCCCGATCAGCTGCGTGCCCTTGCATCCGACCGGCCTGATCTGTCCCCCCGGCCGTCTATAAGGCCCCCCCCCCCGGTGCCCGATCCCCCCACCCCCACCTTGGCGGCCGCGGACTGAGTCCGCAGCCGCCACGCGAGTGTCCCGACCGGCAATAGCATGTTAGTTCCACGCCGTCGGGATCTTGGCCGGTCGGGAGTGGAGAATCGCTCTGGCAATGACCCCCCAGCCACGCAGAGTAATTCGCGAAAACGACGATTCTCGGGTCCCAGAGCCCGATTTCGGCACAAAAGTTGATTCTCTGCCCCCGTGCCAAATGTGATTTCGGGGGGGGGTCTGCAGAGAATCCACTCCCGTATGTCCAACAGGCTGAAAATATAACCCTAATTACTCTGTTATAACCCGCATGGGACTTACAAGATAGGAATGATTAGTTGTCCCGTGCACCTTGGAGTATACAAGCACCCCCGATAAGGGGGTTAACAATGTCTGGCTGTGTATCAATAGAGTCGATCAGTAAGGCACCAACTAGAGAAGACCCAGTCGGAACTTACTGGAGCTGTATGTAATAGTAATTGTAAAATAAAGGAAGCTTTTGTTTCAACAAAATTGGTGTGGACTTTTCTTGGCCCTTACAAAACTCTGTGAGATACTTTTATCAGACAATGTTGGGCAGCACGGTAGCACAAGTGGCTAGCACTGTGGCTTCACTGCGCCAGGGTCCCAGGTTCGATTCCCCGCTGGGTCACTGTCTGTGCGGAGTCTGCACATCCTCCCCGTGTGTGCGTGGGTTTCCTCCGGGTGCTCCGGTTTCCTCCCACAGTCCAAAAATGTGCAGGTTAGGTGGATTGGCCATGATAAATTGCTCTTAGTGACCAAAAAGGTTAATAATAATAATCGCTTATTGTCACAAGTAGGCTTCAATGAAGTTACTCTGAAAAGCCCCTAGTCTCCACATTCTGGCGCCTGTTCGGGGACACTGGTTAGCAGAGGTTATTGGGTTATGGGGATAGGGTGGAAGTTAGGGCTTAAGTGGGACGATGCAGACTCGATGGGCCAAATGGCCTCCTTCTGCACTGTATGTTCTATGTTCTAATGTTGTTTCCCTGTAAAACTTTCTTTCCAAATTTGTGTACAATGATGCTCAACAGTGACACATCTGGCCAGTTGTGAAAGTGCAGCACGAATGAAGATCAGCAACTTGTCCCCATGTAAAAGCAGACACTGACTCCAATGCCAACGATTGAAAGTTCCTCACCGGACTCTTTGATACCAATATAACAGCAACTTACTTTATTTTGTTTATTTTTAATAATTTTAATTCATTTTTTCCAATTGAGGGGCAATTTAGCATAGCCAATCCACCCGCCCTGCACATAATAATAATCGCTTATTGTCACAAGTAGGCTTCAATGAAGTTACTGTGAAAAGCCCCTAGTCGCCACATTCCGGCGCCTGTTCGGGGAGGCCGGTACGGGAATTGAACCCGCCCTGCTGGCCTTGTTCTGCATTACAAGCCAGCTGTTTAGCCCACTGTGCTAAACCAGCCATCTTTGGGTTGTGGGAGCGAAACCCATACAAAGAACAAACAAAGAACAAAGAAATGTACAGCACAGGAACAGGCCCTTCGGCCCTCCAAGCCCGTGCCGACCATACTGCCCGACTAAACTACAATCTTCTACACTTCCTGGGTCCGTATCCTTCTATTCCCATCATATTCATATATTTGTCAAGATGCCCCTTAAATGTCACTATCGTCCCTGCTTCCACCACCTCCTCTGGTAGCGAGTTCCAGGCACCCACTACCCTCTGCGTAAAAAACTTGCCTCGTACATCTACTCTAAACCTTGCCCCTCTCACCTTAAACCTATGCCCCCTAGTAATTGACCCCTCTACCCTGGGGAAAAGCCTCTGACTATCCACTCTGTCTATGCCCCTCATAATTTTGTATACCTCTATCAGGTCGCCCCTCAACCTCCTTCGTTCCAGTGAGAACAAACCGAGTTTATTCAATCGCTCCTCATAACTTATGCCCTCCATACCAGGCAACATTCTGGTAAATCTCTTCTGCACCCTCTCTAAAGCCTCCACATCCTTCTGGTAGTGTGGCGACCAAAATTGAACACTATACTCCAAGTGTGGCCTAACTAAGGTTCTATACAGCTGCAACATGACTTGCCAATTCTTATACTCAATGCCCCGGCCAATGAAGGCAAGCATGCCGTATGCCTTCTTGACTACCTTCTCCACCTGTGTTGCCCCTTTCAATGACCTGTGGACCTGTACTCCTAGATCTCTTTGACTTTCAATACTCTTGAGGGTTCTACCATTCACTGTATATTCCCTACCTGCATTAGCCCTTCCAAAATGCATTACCTCACATTTGTCCGGATTAAACTCCATCTGCCATCTCTCCGCCCAAGTCTCCAGACAATCTAAATCCTGCTGTATCCTCAGACAGTCCTCATCGCTATCCGCAATTCCACCAACCTTTGTGTCGTCTGCAAACTTACTAATCAGACCAGTTACATTTTCCTCCAAATCATTTATATATACTACAAACAGCAAAGGTCCCAACACTGATCCCTGTGGAACACCACTGGTCACAGCCCTCCAATTAGAAAAGCATCCCTCCATTGCTACCCTCTGCCTTCTATGGCCTAGCCAGTTCTGTATCCACCTTGCCAGTTCACCCCTGATCCCGTGTGACTTCACCTTTTGTACTAGTCTACCATGAGGGACCTTGTCAAAGGCCTTACTGAAGTCCATATAGACAACATCTACTGCCCTACCTGCATCAATCATCTTAGTGACCTCCTCGAAAAACTCTATCAAGTTAGTGAGACACGACCTCCCCTTCACAAAACCATGCTGCCTCTCACTAATACGTCCATTTGCTTCCAAATGGGAGTAGATCCTGTCTCGAAGAATTCTCTCCAGTAATTTCCCTACCACTGAAGTAAAGCTCACCGGCCTGTAGTTCCCGGGATTATCCTTGCTACCCTTCTTAAACAGAGGAACAACATTGGCTATTCTCCAGTCCTCCGGGACATCCCCTGAAGACAGCGAGGATCCAAAGATTTCTGTCAAGGCCTCAGCAATTTCCTAGACACGGGGAGAAAGTGCAAACTCCACACGGACAAGCAGCTAACTTGATTGGCTGATTTACTCAACGAGACAACCTCAGTGGGGGGTCAAAGAGTGAGCGGAAACAGGTTGACCTGCAAAGACGACCAACAACGTTAAGCTATATTTGGAAAAAATCTCCTTGAAAAGTTTGAAAGTGGATTGCTGAGAATGAACCAACTGTTCATGAGAATTGGATAGAATCGACAGAGAACAGTCACAATGGTTGTTAAGCATTTGCCAATATCCTAATACCTCCTGTTCCCTTGGCAGCTGTGTATGATTCACTGGGTTCAAATTCCTTCTCTTACTGCGTAACATGCTTCGGTGTTTTTCTGACTATCGGGTTGCTCTTTTTGTTTATTAACGTAGATCGCTGTTTTGTGAAGCAAAGTATAATTTGTAAAGGAATAAAAGGCCCCATTTCCTCACCTTGAATACTTTCATTCTGTGAGTGGCAGTGTAACAACAGAATTAGATCTTGATATTCAGCCCGCTCAAATTATACCCACGCTGGCAGGGCTGGACATTCCTTGGTCCAATCTCTCAAAATTGGGGTGTGGAGTGGAACATTTGGGACCAGGACTTCAGGCAGAGCAGACCCAACATCACTCAGAGCTCAGACCAAATAGCATCATCGACACCACAGGACCTTTAGAAATGACTTTGATCATTGCAGCCAGCCTTCACGGAATAATGTACAATGTTCTCAGCTCAGCAGTAGGCAAAGCTCACTTCCTGAAAATGAAGTGATTTGATGGAATCATCAAGGACACCAGTCAATTCTGTTGAGATGTGTATAGCTTAATAACAATGTCCAGATTCGAACAGTACGAAATGGAGAGCATTGTGACATCAGCCCATTCCTAATTACCTGGACAGCACGGTAGCACAAGTGGATAGCACTGTGGCTTCACTGCGCTAGGGTCCCAGGTTCGATTCCCCGCTGGGTCACTGTCTGTGCGAAGTCTGCACGTTCTCCCCGTGTCTGCGTGGGTTTCCTCCGGGTGCTCCGGTTTCCTCCCACAGTCCAAAGACGTGCAGGTTAGGTGGATTGGCCATGAAAAATTGCCCTTAATGACCAAAAAGGTTAGGAGGGGTTATTGGGTTACGGGGATAGGGTTGAAGTGAGGGCTAAGTGGGTTGGTGCAAACTTGATGGGCCAAATGGCCTCCTTCTGCACTGTATGTTCTATGTTCTATGTACCCTTGGGAGGTGTTTGTGAGTCACCTTCATGAACAGCTGCAGTCCATGCGATGTAGGTAAACCCAGGGCAGGACCCAGTTCCAGGTTATTGACTCAGCGATATAGCTCCAAATCAGTTGGTGTGTGTGTGTGTTGGAAGGAACTTGCTGGTGGTGGCATTCCCATGTGTCTGCTGCCCTAGTCCTTCCAGGTGGTTAGGTCATGGGTTATGGAGGTGCTGTCGAAGGAGTCTTTGTGAGTTGCCGCAGACCACCTTGTAGGCTGCCACCCCGTGCTGGTAGTAGAAGGAATGAATATTTATTGTGTTGGATAAGGTGCCAATCAAGTGGGCTGTTTTGTCCTGGATGATGTGGAATCTCTTGAGCTTTGCTGGGGCTGAACTTGTTCAGGCAAGTGGAGAATTGTCTGTCATAGTTTGAAGCAAGAAAATGGAACATTTGACCCCAGTGTACTGAGGGCGAAGGAAGTGGAGTTATTCTTTCCTGCATGGAGCAATTGCATCTCATGTTAGCCAACTATGAACAAAAACAGTCAAGAGGAGAACAGGTCTCTGCTACATTGCAGTAAAAGTTGATCTAAAATAAAACACTTAAACATTTTTTAAATATGTATCCTTGCATTCTAACGAGATTTCTTCTTAGGCAACTTAAGAGAGCAACAAAATTGTTACCGCAAAATATGTTTTAGACTTTTAATGCCTTCTACAGCTGCACTAAAAATCTTAGCATAATCAATAGGAATGCATTCTGTAATGGGCCAAGGTCTATACTTTTCCACATGTGACAAGTCCCTGTAGGTGTGTATGTGATCACCAACTAATTCCATTAAGCAGATAAAATTTCAAAAACCACAAGCATTTCCACCCATAGTCCATTACTTACTTTCCGTTCTTCTCAGCTAGTCAATACCCCAAATTATGTTTGATACAAACAGGAGGGGAAGCAGTATCTGGACTCAAAATTGGGCCGTACAAACCATTAAAGCCCAGCATGATTCCCTATCTGTGCTGTAGTTATCGGAAGCATCAACACAGGCTCCACAGTAACTCCAGTACTCTGGAATAACGATGGAGAAAGATTCTCTGCTCCAGATTGTTGTTCAATTACCTTTATGAGGAAGAACTGAGCCATATATGATTGTAGTGTGATCCATAAAGGCACTTAGATGGGGGACTGTACCTTTGTCATAGCTCACCAAGAATTAGTTTCATCAAGAAACCATTTGGCTTTTTTCTGAAAACCATATGCAATATTAGGCATGTAACCAAGTTGGTTCTCTGTAATGATCATATGTTGATGGTAATGGTGACCTTGAGACTACTGGGGTTGTCATAACAACCCATCTGGTTCATTAATGTTCTTTAGGGAAGGAAATCTGCCGTCCTTATCCGGACTGGTTTGCATTTAACTCCAGACCCACGTCTGTTAAGACATTTTGATGAAAATGGGAAAATAAGAAATCCAATAATTGGGAATGTGTTCTGGTGGCTGTAGGTTTAAAGGGACAACAAGCTATTGCTTTTAAGATGGAAAAGAGACAAATTGCCTGAGTTGATAGAGTGAGGGCTTTGATGTGCTGATTACCATAGCAACACTGGGATCATGTGTTTACCTAAGACAGGCTTGATAACAATGGAAGTTGGGGTTGGTTTCACATTTCCATTCTAAATGGTGAGCTCATGTGATAAAGGTAACTGCGGGTAACTTCTGTGAAGGTTAGTTCAGAGAAGGGAAGATAAAAAAAAAATGACAGTGGTCAAGATCTTCTGTCTGTTAACACAAGCGGGATCGTCTGGTCCTGCCGACTACGCTCACCCACTGTGAGTGGATTCAATGGGAAATCCCATTGGCAATGGCAGAACCAGAAGATCCCGCCATCGGCCAATGACGGGCCACCTCCCGCCATCAGGAAACATGCCACAGGGAGGGCAGAGAATCCCGCCCAGTATTTCAGAGGCAAATTCACCCCATGTAGGGGGCTGTTTTGAGATCACAGCCGACACAGCAGGAAGCTACGTTACTCCCAACAAGTTTTGGAGAGAACATGTTTTGAGAAGTTGTCTCTATTCCAAATCAGAAGCAACTCCAAAAGATACAGGTGCCTGGTGGGGTAACTATTGTTGGATTTGCATTTAGTATTTAGACCTATGCGATGTTGTTTGGGGAGGTTTAGGCCCGTGGTTAGGAATATAGAGGATTTGGAAGTGTATAAATTTAAAGATACTATGCATAGCCACGAATATAGTCAACTGTATTTTTAATTGACTTTCTGCTTTACTGTGTAATAAAAAATAGTTTTGTTTAACATCATCACAAAATAGCCTGGGACATCTTTCATTGGTCGTCACATCTTTCCTCACATATTGCAAATTGCAAAATGCAATTAAGTGCAGGCCTTCCAAAGTTCCCTTCTGAGTTCTCGAGTAACCTCACATTTAACAACAGCTGTGCTCTTAACACGCCAATGTGCTTGATTCTTAACTACCCTCTGAAATGACCCAGTAAGCCACTCAGTTGTCTCAAGGGCAATTAGCGATGGGCAAAATTTGCTGGCCAATGACAATGTTGCCCACATCCCATAAATGAATTCAGAAATCGCCCAGATCTATTGAGAGTCAACATACATGTAGTTCAAGATAGTCAGCCCATGTTAAGGACCAAATAGTGCAAGAGGCAGGAGTTACATTTCACCTCCCTTTCCCATTGACATTGAACGCTTGCTCTGTATATTTCTGTCTGAGTCTCGTTCTCAAGTGCAGTTACCTTACTATCAGCAGAAAGCAGCAACTGATGAAGCTATACTAAACATTGAGACTACACTGGAGTGAAACATTTTGCTGGAAAGATTAAGTGGCATCCGCTGGAACAGGACAATGTTGCTAAAAATAATTATACAGAATTTCCTTTCCTCCATATTATACGAAGCATCTCATTAGAACTCCATTTAAATTGGGGTTTTATTCATAAGTCTCACATACTATTTGACATTGCAATGCACTGGGGTGCAGATTGAGACACAGTCGGGGGGAAGGCAAGACGGTAATTTTTATTCTTATTAAGAGCAGGTGAGGAAAATATAAACAAGTTCTGGGTCTTGTGAGGAAAATATAGACAAGTTCTGCAGGAACCACAGAGAATTTCAGATAAACACAACTTCAGAGGATATTTCAAAGCTCCCTGAGATCAGACTTGCGTCATTTTGCAGACATTAAATATTAAATCCATTCTTAGAAATTCTCCTGCTCTGAATTACTTCTTTTAAATTAATTTGTTTAAGAGACCTATATTTTACTACTCACAGGCTTTAGCTGCCAGAATCTTCTCTTTCTAATCACAATGTTATCAGCCAGGACAGGAGTCTTATTGAAGCTGTTAACCCTAGTTTTGGGCACACTGATAACCATAACCATGTATCCTGGTAACCTTAATGTCACAATCAATACACCCAATCCAGCAGCCAGCAGTGTTGCTGCTGCATGTTAATCAGCACTGAGCAGGCGATCGCCCAGGCTAATACAATCCATTGACTTCGCTTTCATTTTTTAAACCAGAAGTGAATGAGTTGGAATTCCTCTGTGGGTGGACCCCCACCCCCCCCCCCGCCAAGTATGAGGCATGAGTCACCGTCACAACGCCAACATCAGGGCACCCCCTCCTCGCAGTCATCCCCTCGCTACCACACATTAGGTGGACCACCCTGCCAGAGCCCCCTTGGCACTGTCCCTTATTGTGTCCAGGTGGTACTGTCCACTTGGCAGTATTCCCTGGCAGTGGCCCCTTACCTGGTGGGCACTGGTCATCACAACTGGTTTCAGCATTTGAAATCCAGTCGTAACTCTCGGGGTTACGCTATGCGCCGACGTTACAGTGAAAAGCCCTTTAATTATAATAATAATCTTTATTATTGTCACAAGTCGGCTTATATTAACACTGCAATGAAGTTACTGTGAAAAGCCCCTAGTCGCCACATTCCGGCACCTGTTCGGGTACACTGAGGGAGAATTCAGAATGTCTAATTCACCTAACAGCACGTCTTTTGGGACTGTGGGAGGAAACCGGAGCGCCCGGAGGAAATCCACACCGCCACGTGGGACAGGATTCTCCGGTATCTGGTGGGCGGGCCATACTGGCGACAAGGCGTGAACCACTTCGGCGCGGGCCGCCCGTAAGGTGCAGAATCCTCCGTGATTGGTGCCATGCCAACCGGCTCCGAAGGGCCTCCGCCGGCTGGCGCGAGTTGGCACATGCGCTGGCGTGTTCCCAGAACCGCTGCGGAGATTCCTGCACATGCGCAGCGGGTTTCTTCTCTGCGCCGGCCATGGCGGAGCTTTACAGCGGCCGGCGGGGAGGGAAAGAGTGCCCCCCCCACGGCACAGGCCCGCCCACAGATCGGTGGGCCCCGATCGCTGGCCAGGCCACCGCGGGGGGCTCCCGCCGGAGCCAGATCCCCCTGCGCCCCCCTCCCCCCGAGGACTCCGCAGGCCGCCCGCACAGCCAGGTCCCGCCGGTACAAACCTTGTGTAATTTACGCCAGCTGGACTAGCCGAAAACGGGCGGCCGCTCGGCCCATTGCAGAGCGGAGAATCGCCGGGGGGGGGGCGCTGCCAACGGCCCCCGACTGGCGGGACGCGATTCCCACCCCCGCCAAAAAACCGCCACCGGAGAATTCGGCAAGCTGGCGTCGGGGTGGCGGGGCGGGATTCATGGTGGGTTTGTGGGGAGTCAGCTTACCTGGGTGAACATCAGGTTGTAATTTGCATGTTATAAATGCCCGCCAAGTCTAACCCACCATGGGATTTGACATGAATCACGTGACTGCTAATTCGCTGTGTATTGCACAATTTAGCGGGTTTACTCATTATGGATTGCGTCGAAGGTCCCCCTGACCTCCTGCTCCCTCTATGGGCTTTAGGCCTGTAGTCCTTTTATTTCTAATGTGTTAATTCTACCTATTAAATTCCACTGTCCAGTAAAACTTTGTGAACCATGTCTTTCCTTTGCAAAGTGTGGTGTTGTCACCCTTGAGTGACCTGCAGTTCAGTGGATAGTCCCCTTTCCATTGAGAGGAGGGCATGGACACTAAAATCATGACTGACACTCGACTGCAGCACTGAGGGAGTGCTGCACTGCTGGGGGTGTCATCTTTTGCAAGAGATGTTAAACCGAGGCACCGTCTGCCCTCTGAGTTATATTTAAAATATCCCAGGGCACCTTTTGGAAGAAGAGGAGGGGAGATCTCCCCTGCGTCCTGGCTAATATTTATCATTCAATCAACCCCTCAGAACGATGATCTGGTCATTATCGAACTGTTACTTGTGGGAGCTTGCTGTGCACAAATTAACTGCTCTTCCCCCATTACATCTGTGGCTACATTTCAAAGATATTCCATGGCTGTAAGATGCTTTGCGATGTCTTGTGGTTATGCAAGGTGTTATAGAAATGTAAATCTCCTTTATGTTGCTATTGCAGCATTTTAATACCTCAGCTACAGGAAGATATCGAGGGTCATCCGAACAATTTACCGATAACTCCAATTATATTTCTGTTTTTCTCCTCTGGTATCTTTTAGGTTTAGGGGCTGGTTTAGCACAGGGCTAAATAGCTGGCTTTGAAAGCAGACCAAGGCAGGCCAGCAGCACGGTTCAATTCCCGTACCAGCCTCCCGGAACAGGTGCCTGAATGTGGCGACTAGGGGCTTTTCACAGTAACTTCATTTGAAGCCTACTTGTGACAATAAGCGATTTTCATTTCATTTCATTTCATTTTAATACTTTTATTTTTTGAAGTTTTCAAAGTTCTTCTTAAAAGTCCTCATTAAATGTCCTGATTTAATTCTGTTATCAAAACTATTATGAGTCACGTGATGTCTGATCACCAGTTAGAATGTCACAATACATTAGCAGTCAACGTGCAGACTAACATTGCCTCGTTCGTGCAATCAGAGCCTCATTTCAGTCAACTTCCTGACCACTGTGACCTCAACAAGATGAAAAACTAAATGTGCGTTGGGCTGCCACATGCATTATGAAAATAAGAAATGCTTCGGAATGTTTATCTCTTTCTTACAGGGTGAATTATTATTCCACAGAACCCAAAGTTTGTGAAAGTGCAGAGGGCATTGTCAAATGTCTGGAACCCCACCCAAGTAATTTACGGGATCATCTGAATTGCATAACGTGTCACCACCACCTGACCACATTCTCCAGTTTGGGTGACAGTGTGTATGCAACACGCATCGATGAGTTGACACATAAAAACACTAAAATGATCAACTCATTCCCAATCCAACAATAAAACTACACCTGTCATGTGATGCTACTAAATTTTAAATCAAAACTCAGGTCATTAATACCTCGGCTTCCCATATTTAACACCCTCCCACGTGTCGATTATCTTTTGACATTTTGCATTCTTTTCCGTCAATTAAAATGTTACGGGTAAGGTGGTCAGCCCACCTCTTACGGAATGTACTGTAGCAATCCAAAGTTTGCTTCCTCCTTCTGAAGCAATCGTCCCATTGGGCTGACCCCAATGAAGTCAGGAGCGGAGGTGGGCACAGGGCCCAAGACTACGAGAGCGACCAGCGTGCTGGTTTCCCGTTACCGGCAGAAGCCATTTTGTCCTTGGCAGTGCCCCTGCACCACCCCCCCCCCCCCCCCCCACCCCCGAGACTGGCGCAGGTGGCCAAGTAGGCTCATTAACAACCTTGTTGCGGGTAAGTAACGCTACTGAGACAACTGGGCAATCCCGAGAACTGAGGTGACCCCCACCCAGACTTGTATTGAGAATGAAAGATACGGTGGTCACCACTGCCAAGGAATCATAGTGGACGTCTCACTTGCTTGCTCAGCTGGGTGTAAAATATCCCACAGCACTATCCCGAAGAGCAGGGAGTTTTCCCTGGTGTCCTGGGCAATTATTATCCCTCACTGAAAATCACGCAGGCAGATTAAATGGTCATTATCACATTGCTGATTGGTGGGTTCAAATTGGCTGTCTCATTTCCCTCATTACAACAGTGACCGCACTTCAAAAAGTAGTCCTCTGGCTGTGAAGCGCTTTGGGAGGCACTGGTGATTGTGAAGGTTGCTACAGAAATGCAAATCTTCCTTCCCACCCCCCCCCCCTCTAACTTTTAGTTCTTTAGAAAGATATTGAACACGTTTGCCGACTGTATTTTACTTCCGATATCAATCACTGGAATATTTTGTAACAAATACTTAAAAATACATCCATTAGTTGCTGAGATTTCAGAGAGATTGTTTTGGATTAGTGAGCGGAAGGATTTACTTTCGGCTGAAATTAACCGTTAATTGGCGGCTAAGGGCCAATCTGAACATCTTAATTTCTTGTGCACATTAGCCAGGGATTTGGGATAGCTCTGGCTCACAGTGGCAGAAGCCATGTCCAGCTCAGTAGGGGAGTAGAAACCAGATTCAACATCAGAGGGCTTTTTGGTCTTCACATATTTTGCCAACATGCTCAGTTTTATTATTGATTTCCTGCTATTGTTTTAATGTTGTGCAATTAACAGAAAGGGAGAGAGAGAGAGAGAGAGAAATAGCTGTCTCCCGCTTCCTTTCCTTTCTATCCATTAAAACGACAGCACAAAAATCAATAAAATTGTTAATGAAATCATGATTGTTGATAATATTGTACCCCTGAGTACCAGCCCATCGTGTATGGCAGTCAGTGACTATGCAATAAACAGGTAGATTGTGCTCTAATTATTTGACGTCAAGTCTTTTGAAGGTGTGGCCAGTGAAGAGTTAGTTGTATAGTTTAGAATGTGCGCTGTACCTGCCCTTTCAGGCATTCAGCTTCTGTCAGGCTGATGGTTTAAGCCAGCGGTCAATGTATAGCCAGTTGACAGGAAGCGTTTTATGCCCGGCATGCTTGCGCCATATACTGGACAATGACATGATTATGTAATCTTCCTCTGGCAGCTTCCATCTCCTTCCACATTTACCCCCGGGCCCTGTAGACGGTTGCATGCAGTGTTCAGTCTACTAGATGGCTTCTACCAGGCATGTTACTCTGTGGCTTTTTTTGCCAGGGTGCCAACTCGTCCACTCACCTCACCTGACGAAGCGGCAGCTCCACATTGTCAATTGACAAACCAGGTTTTCAGCTGCCGCACAATGTAAACACCTGGCCACAGATGTTATTCTCCTGAGAGAGTCAGTTAATGAAAGAAGAAACCATTGTCTGTCTCTACTTGGAGTGGATTTTATTCACAGAGTACAACATTACAGTTTTTTTGTAACTTCACTCTCCTCCAATGTCAGTGTCTCTTTCTATGTACTCAAGTAACGATCCAATTAAAACCCTCCACCTGTATGTACTTAACCTCAATTGATCTGATTAATAATGACTCTATTCCCTTCCTCCACATTTAATTTAGAGTTTTGCCGCCCTTTGGCCTCATATAATTTATGGAAAAATTGTAAAGTATATTTTGGGCGAGATTCTCTGACGTCCCTGAGGCGGCTGCGGGGGGGGGGGGGGGGGGGCGGGAGCAGGGGGGGAGGGGGAGCGGCGGGGGGGGGGGGAGCAGGTCATTGGCTGGTGGTGGGACCTTCGGGCCCTTCCATTGTCAATGGGATTTCCCATTGAATCCACCCCACACCCCCCTGGGCAGATTACATAATTGCTGTAATAGCATCAATGTCACAAAATCACAGCACTTATTCTATTTTATTTTCTATTCGCTGATGGGATGTGGGCGTCGCAGGCTGTGCCAGCATTTATTGCCCATCCCTAATTGCCCCCGAGCGGGCAGCTAAGTGTCAACCAAGTTACTGTGGATCTGGAGTCACATCTACAGGAGGAGGTTCTGGAGGAACTTGTTGAGGAATTTTGTCCCACTCAATCACTTAAACCTGAAGGTATTTTCCATAGTTTTCAATCACCTCTAACATCTTCCTTCACCGTGGAATTCTGTTAACAGTCTACAGTTCTTCTCTCACTGGGTCTCTAATAACACAGTCGGGTTATTAAAAGAATATTTCTGCTCAGCAATTATTCAAGAATTTTACATGCTGTCCCCAAAGTTGTGGATTCATTTCTAATACTGCAGCAGGAAGCTTTGTTTGCACTCTGCTGGTAAATGGGCTGTGTTTGTGAAGTCGCAGGCACATGTGGCAAAGAACCTCTTCGATCCGAGAGGCAGATTTCTCACGGATTTTGGCAGTTCGCAACATCGTGCTCAGGTGCGGAGGCTCGATTGCGTAACATGTCAAGAATGTTGCATCAATAAGCTAATTACAAATAAAATGCCATGATCCTTTTAAATGAAATTTGCGCGGAGAATTACATTTTATCGGTAATTTTCCCCCGCGACAGAAGCTACTTCCAGTCAAGTCATTTACACCTCATCCACTTACCTCCAGCAAGAGTGGATACAGCCTCATACAACAATATTGAACGAAATGCCAGAAAGCATTTCAAAATACTTGGCTAGATTGGCTTATGTGCAGCTAGTAATGGTGATAAATGGGTGATAGGAATGACACGCAATCATACAGCACCTCCTCATTGAATCTTACAGTACAGAAGGAAGCCATTCAGCCCATCAACTGATTCCAGCTCTTTGAAAGAGATACCCAATTAATTCCATTCCCCTGCTGCCTCCTCATTGCTCGGCAAATTTTCTCCATCAAATGTTTATCCATTTCCCTTTTGAAAGTTACTCTTGAACCTGCTTCCTCTGCCCTTCCTAGCTTTGCCTTCCAAATTGTAGCAACTTGCTGCATAAAGCGATATTCTTCTCATGTTCTTTTGATAATTGTGTCAATTCTCTGTACTCTATCAAGCCCCTTCATCATTTTGAACACCGCTTAATCATCTCTGCTCTAAGGAGAGGAGTCCTGGCTTCTCCATTCTCTCCACATTAACTGAAGTCCCTTATTCCTGGTATCATTCGAGCCAATCACCTTGGCATCGTCTCCAATACCTTTGATGCACCGTCAATTACCACGAGACGAGAATGGTGGAACAATCGAGGCTTTATTGAGCAAAGATGTTGTGCCTCCTGTAGCTGGAACCAGAATGGCTGCAGCACGGCGAGCACACACATTTATACCCCGCCTACTGGGCGGAGCCAGCAGGCAAGGATTTACCGTTGTACCCTTAATATACGGGCTGTGCCGTAATACGTATAGTATGCCACTAGTGGGGACTACCACATTCACCCCCTGTTAAAAAAGAGTCCGGCGGGGGTGGTGGAAAACATTACAAATTAAGTCTGTCAGGGGCCTTGACCCTCCTCTGCGATCACCTCAGTCCTGGTGGTGATGTGGGCGCCGACTTGGTCACCTGCGACTCCGGGAGCGTGTTGTCCTCGTCTTCGTCACCCCTGACTGGAACCAGTGGGAGGACGGATCCTACTGGGGTGGGGGCTGCGGTGAGGTTCGCTGCAGGGAGGGTGAGTGGTGCAGGTGTGAATGAAGCAACCGGAGTGGGGCGGTGTCAGGTCGGGGGCAGTAGGTGGGGATCCAGCGGGTGCTAGGTCCTGGAGGGAGACGGTGTCCTGGTGCCCGTCGGGGTGTGCCACGTAGGCGTACTGTGGGTTAGCATGAAAGAGGTGGTCTTTTTCGACCAAGGGGTCCGACTTATGGGTCCGCACATGCTTCTGGAGGAGGACGGGTCCAGGAACTGTCAGCTATGTTGGGAGCGAGACCCTGGATGTGGACCTCCTGGGGAAGGCAAACACACGTTCGTGAGGGGTCTCATTAGTCGCGGTGCAGAGGAGCAATCGGATGGAGTGGAGCGCGTCGGAGAGGACCTCCTGCCAGTGGGAGACCGGGAGATTTTTAGACCGCAGGGCCAGCAGGACGGTCTTCCAGACCGTCCCGTTCTCCCTCTCCACCTGCCCGTTTCCCCGGGGGTTGTAGCTGGTCGTCCTGCTCGAGGCGATGCCCTTGCTGAGCAGGAACTGACGCAGCTCATCGCTCATAAAAGAGGATCCCCAATCACTGTGGATATAGGTGGGGGAAACCGAACAGAGTGAAGATGCTGTGTAGGTTTTTGATTACTGTGGCAGACGTCATATCGGGGCATGGGATGGCGAAAGGGAACCGGGAGTACTCATCAATCACGTTCAGGAAATACGTATTGCAGTCGGTGGAGTGGAGGGGCCCTTTGAAGTCCACGCTGAGGCGTTCAAAGGGGCGGGAGGCCTTCACCAGGTGCGCTCTATCTGGCCGGTAGAAGTGCAGCTTGCATCAGCGCAGACTTGGCAGTCTCTGGTGACGGTCCTGACCTCCTCAATGGAGTAGGGCAGGTTGCGGGCCTAGATGAAATGGAAGAACCGGGTGACCCCCGGGTGGCAGAGGTCATAGTGGAGAGCCCAGAGTCGGTCCACTTGTGCGCTGGCACATGTACCGCGGGAAAGGGCATCAGGGGGCTCGTTGAGCTTACCCGGGGGATACAAGATCTCGTAATTATAGGTGGAGAGCTCGATCCTCCACCTCAAGAACTCGTCATTTTGATCTTGCCCCGTTGTGTATTATTAAACATGAAGGCAACCGACCGTTGGGCAGTGAGGAGAGTGAATCTCCTGCTGGCCAGGTAATGCCTCCAATGTCGCACAGCTTCCACTATGGCTTATGTCTCCTTTTTGACAGAGGAGTGCCGAATTTCGGAGGCATGGACGGTGTGGGAAAAGAAGGCCAGGGGCATGCCTGCCTGGTTGAGGGTGGCGACCAGAGCTACATCCGATGCATCGCTCTCCACCTGAAAGGGGAGGGACTCGTCAACCGCGTGCATCGTGACCTCGGCGATGTCTGCCTTGATGCGTTTGAAGGCCTGGCGGGCCTCAGCCACCAGGGGGAAAACTGTGGACTGAATGAGTGGTCGGGCCTTATCCGCATAATTAGGGACCCACTGGGCGTAATAGGAGAAAAACCCCAGGCATCGTTTCAGGGCCTTGGCGCAGTGGGGGAGTGGGAGTTCCAGGAGGGGGCGCATGCGGTCGGGGTTGGGCCCTAGGACTCCATTTTCCACGACATAGCCAAGGATGGCTAAGCGGTTGGTGCGGAACACGCATTTCTCCTTATTGTTGAGAGATTAAGGAGTTTGGCGGTCTGGAGAAATTTTTGGAGGTTTGCGTCGTTGTCCTGCTGATTGTGGCCGCAGATGGTGACGTTATCTAGGTACGGGAAGGTGGCCCGCAGTCCGTACCGGTCAACCATTCAGTCCATCTCTCACTGGAAGACTGAGAGCCCATTAGTGACGCTGAAAGGAACCCTAAAGAAGTGATAGAGGCGGCCATCTGCTTCGAACGCAGTGTATTGGCGGGTGGATGGGGAGCTGGTGGTAGGCGGACTTTAAGTCCACTGTGGAAAAGATTGGATACTGCGCAATCTGATTGACCATGTCAGATATGCGTGAGAGGGGGTACGCGTCGAGCTGCGTGTACTGACTGATGGTCTGACTGTAGTCAATGACCATGCTGTGATTCTCCCCAGTCTTCACTACCACCACTTGAGCTCTCCACGGGCTGTTGCTGGCCTCAATGACCCCTTCCCGCAGAAGCCGTTGGACCTCCGACCTGATGAAGGTCCTGTCCTGGGCAATGTACCGTCTGCTCCTACTGGCGACGGGATAGCAATCCGGGGTGAGGTTCGCAAACAGGGAAGGTGGATCGACCTTAAGGGTCGTGAGGCCGCAGACGGTGAGGGGGGGTGGGGTAGGGGTCCGCCGAATTTTAACGTTAGGCTTTGGAGATGGCACTGAAAATCCAGGCCAAGTAACAGGGCAGCGCAGAGGTGGGGGAGGACGTAGAGCCGGAAGTTGCTGAACTCTACGCCTTGGATGGTGAGGGTCGCGATGCAGTACTCCCGGATTTCCACGGAATGGGATCTGGAGGCCAGGGAGATTTTCTAGGTGACAGGGTGTACCGGGAGGGAGCAGCGCCTTACCATAGTGGGGTGGATGAAGCTCTCGGTGCTCCCGGAGTCAAAACGGCAGGTCGTCTCGTGCTCATCGATCTTCACCGTCATCGTCGCGGTCGCGAGGTTGCGGGGCCGGGACTGATCCAGGGTGATAGAGGTGAGCTGCGGCAGATGCTGGGAGGTCCCAGGCTGGTCAGCCCGGAGGTAGCGGCAGGCGATGAACGGCCAGATGAGCAGGGGTCCTGTGGCGCCGTCCAAAATGGCGCTGAAGATGGCAGCGCCCACGGGGCGCACATGGCGGGCGGCATCAAAGATGGCGGCGCCCACGGGCCACACGTGGTTTGCGAAGGGGAAAATGGCGGCGGCCCTGGATTGCACGTGGGGGGTCTCCGGGCCTGGAAACAGCGGCGACCGACCGGGTTCCCGCAAAAATAACACTTGGGCCCCCCAGAGTTGGCTGGCTGCCCCCCCCCCAGGGTTGGCTGGCTGCCGCACGGCGCAGGCTCGCGGTGAGCTGGAGTCGGCAGCTGGTGGGGCCCACGAGGGTGCCGCGCGGTCGGGGGCGTAGAACTGAACGTTACGGGAGGCCACTTCTAACGAATTAGCGAGCTGCCTAGTACCCGCAAGATCGAGCGTAATCCCTTCCAGTAGCCGCTGGCGGACGTACGCGGACTTCATGCCCGTGACGTAAGCATCTCCAATTAAAAGTTCTGTGTGATGGACTCCGAAACTGCCTGGCAGTCACAGTTCCTACCTAGGATCTGCAAGGCATGCCAGAAATCATCCAGAGACTCCCCGGGGAGTTGCTGTCTCCTGGCCAGGAGGTGCCTGGCGTATACTTGATTCACTGGTCGAACGTGATGTCCCTTCAGGAGCTCCATCGCTTCGGAGTAGGTGGGCGCATCCAGGATGGGGGGAAAAATGTCAGGGCTCACCCGTGAATAGAGGACTTGGAGCTTCTGTGAGTCCGAGGGTTCTTCAGCGGCTGTGCTGAGGTAGCTTTCGAAGCAGGCTAGCCAGAGGTCAAAGGTGGACGTAGCGTTGGCTGCTTGAGGGCTCAGCTGTAGGCAATCAGGCTTGATGCGGAGATCCATCGTTTTAAAAATCTTGCTCAATAAATTGATGCACCGTCAATTACCACGAGATGAGAATGGTGGAACAATCGAGGCTTTATTGAGCAAAGATGTTGTGCCTCCTGTAGCTGGAACCAGAATGGCTGCAGCACCGGAGAGCACACACATTTATACACCGCCTGCTGGGCGGAGCCAGCAGGCAGGGATTTACCATTGTACCCTTAATATATGGGCTGTGCCGTAATAGATATAATATGCCACTAGTGGTGACTACCACAACCTTCACATCCTTTTCCAACAGGATTATTGGATACAATGTTCCAGCTGAGGCTCGATCAGTGATTTACAAATGTTCCTCACTTCTGAGGAAAATCTCAAAACATTTCATATCAAGTAAATTGCTATGTGGGAGCCATTTATCCACATAACAACAGATGACTCACCAATTAACCCAATTTTGCAAGCATTGGTTGAGGGAGGAATGCTGGCTACAATTCTGAGGAACTCCCTGTTTTTTTTTCAAGGATTACAGTGGAATCTTTAATTTCCACCTTCACCTGCTTCAACATTTCATCCAACGATGGTACCTCGGCCTGTCCAGTACCCTGTCAGTACTTGGCTAATTCTCAACTTCGGTTAAAGGGGCCTGTCCTGGAGTGAGTTTGAAACCATAACCTCCAAACTGAGAGGCGAGAATATTGCTCAGACTAGCACTTAAATAGCCACCTATCACTGACACTTCACCCGCTGCTTTTTACTGTGTAATGTATTAAAAGGAAAGATGGGCTGCAGAATTCCACAGGCTACAACCTTGCCCACTCACAGCACATCCCTCCGGCCAGCGCCCTTGATACACTGACCTTGTAGAAGTGAAATTAGCAGGAAGCTGACCAACAGTGAAGTTGATGTTCTAGCCTTCATAATGCTGCTTGCCAATCTGTTTCCAAGTCCAGAGTGTGTGGGGTGGGCGGGGGTGGGCGGAACTATGACAACAAAATGTTGGGAGCCCTTTGGGCGGCATGGTAGCACAGTGGTTAGCACTGTAGCTTCACAGCTCCAGGGTCCCGGGTTCGATTCCCGGCTTGGATCACTGTGTGTGTGTGGAGTCTGCACGTTCTCCCCGTGTCTGCGTGGGTTTCCTCCGGGTGCTCCGGTTTCCTCCCACAGTCCAAAGATGTGCAGGTTAGGTGGATTGGCCATGGTAAATTGCCCTTAGTGACCAAAAAGGTTAGGAGGGTTTATTGGGTTATGGGGATAGGGCCTAAATGGGTCGGTGCAGACTCGATGGGCTGAATGGCCTCCTTCTGCACTGTATGTTCTATGTTCCCCTCCAAGAAACACATGGCATTGACCCTGGATGGTCCATATTGTAATGGGGTCAGATTAATGAAAACCCACACTGTGTCTTTGGCTGACTAACTAGTTCCCCTGTGTTAATGGTATTTTAATTATGTTGTTAAGGTAAACATATGAAGTTCATTGATTTTTGTTTTCTATAAATTTAGAGTATCCAATTCTTTTTTTTCCAATTAAGGGGCAATTTAATGTGGCCAATCCCCCCATCCTGCACATCCTTTTGGATTGTGGGGTTGAGACCCACGCAGACACGGGGGGAATGTGTAAACTCCACATGGATAGTGATCGGGACCGGGATCGAACCCAGGCCCTTTGCGCCGTGAGGCAGCAGTGCTAACCACTATGCCACTGTGCCGCCCTTGCAGATCATTGATTAACTAACTACTTAGAGCACTTATAAAGAGAGACTGCTGGGTTGGTAGGTAGGAAGCAGACATATGTAATGCTGCATTCTGTGAATAAATCTATTATCAAGAGATATGTTAGTGTCTAGTTTCATACTTCAAATGGCCTGGGATTGATATTACAGCCTGGCCTGCACCTCCACCCTCCCCCCCCCCCTTCCCCCTTCCCCCAGTGTCGCTCATTGGCTCCCTTCATGAAGCCAATACGACTCTGCCCACTTGGCACACTGGTCTCAGTTATACTGATTTCTGTAGAATGTGATCCTGCCCCTACCTCCTGAACCATTCTACCTTGGGAAAGGCTCCACAGGCTCTGGTGCTGAAGCCCAGGATTCGGTGTATTCACCTCCTGGTCCTCTGCCACATTCTCAGAGGAGATGGTCATTTCAGCCCTGGTAAAGTGAAAGTATAAAATAAACCTCAGATACACAATGGGAAAAGGGCAGGGCAATGGAAATAACTCTTTTAAACATCTGGCATAGACACTGTGGACCAAAGACCTTTGACTGAGCATTATGCTATGTTTCCATCATTCTTCCACCTTATACATCTTGATGAACGGACATCACGCGACAATCGCCAGGCAGGAATGTTCCCTTCCAGTCGGGGAACACTTCAGCAGTCAAGGGCATTCAGCCTCTGATCTCCGGGTAAGCGTTCTCCAAGGCGGCCTTCAGGACCCGCGACAACGCAGAATCGCCGAGCAGAAGCTTATAGCCAAGTTCCGCACACATGAGTGCGGCCTCAACCGGGACCTGGGATTCATGTCGCATTACATTCATCCCCCACCATCTGGCCTGCGAAATCCTACCAACTGTCCTGGCTTGGTACAATTCACACCTCTTTAACCTGGGGTTACCCCATCTCTGGATCTGTAAAGATTTAATCACCTGCTAATGCTCGCATTCCAAGCATTGTCTGGCATCTTTGAATTTGTCTACATACATATTTCTGGAGCATACCTCTTCATTCACCTGAGGAAGGAGCAGTGCTCCGAAAGCTAGTGACATCGAAACAAACCTGTTGGACTTTAACCTGGTGTAAGACTTCGTACTGTGCTCACCCCAGTCCAACGCCGGCATCTCCACATCTTATACATCTGATTCAGGCAGCAGCACGGTGGCCATTGGCCACATCGTAGGAGCAGCCAGTCTGAAATCTCCCTACGCTGGACGCCTCACTGAGGCCGGGAACACTTGCAGAGATTTATTAAACCTTGAAACCCAGCTGGAATCAGGGCATTTACTTTTCAGCTGCTGGTATCACCCCACTTGGTACTTGGAGCAGCAATGTAGCCACGGGCAGGATTTAGACCAGGGCTTGCACTGATATTTGACAGTTGGCCGCTCTCTCAGCACTAGATCTAAATACTCCAACCGAAAGAGAGATGTTGCTTTTATAGAGCGCCTTTCATATTTTCAGCATGTCTCAAAATCAATTATGTACTTTTGAAGTGTTTTAATGTAAACACACCATTTATTGCCCATCCCTAGCTGCCCTTGAGAAAGGTGGTGGTGAGCTGCCTTCTCGAACCGCTGCAGTGGTGTAGGTACACCCACAGTGCTGTTAGGGAGGGCGTTCCAGTATTCTGACCACAGCGATGGCGATATTGCTCCAAGTCAGGATGGTGTGTGGCTTGGAGGGCACTTGGAGGTGACGGGGTTTCTGCTACCCTTGACCTTCCAGGTCAGGGGTCAGCAACCTACGGTTCTGGAACCGCATCCGGCTCATTGAGCTATGGTGCGGCTCTCAACCTTGATCAGGACTGGTAGATAGCGGCAGCAGGGTGGGACGGAAAATCCTGCCCGTGCTCTTTGTCATAAAGTATCATTTCATAAACAACTTTTTTTGCAAAAACTTTCAAAAGGTTTTTGAGATGTGTCTCTGTGTAGATTTTCATTGTTATTAACATTTCAGTAACAACGCTGTGATTGTTGAGAAATTGCGTTCTTGACTAAATGTTTAAAGAATGCCTCTCCTTATCATTCACGTTTCGAATCACTGTTCTGGGTGATAGAGGTTTATGCGTTTGGAAGGTGCTATAGAAGTTGTAGTAGTGCATCGTGCAGATGGTGCACACGCTGCGTGTCTCCTGGTTCTTTATCCTATGGGTGCTTTTCAGCACTGATGTAGAAAGGGCATAGACGATAGGAGCTGGAGTAGACCATTCAGCCCTTCGAAACTGTACCCGCATTTTGAGAAGGTCCTGGCTGATCCACTCCACTTTCCTATCTGCTCCCCATATTCCTCGACTCCCTCATCAATCAAACATCTGTCTAACTCAGCCTGGGATAAACTCAATAACCCAGCTTCCACTGCCCTCTGTTGAAGAGAATTCCACAGACTGATGACCCTCTGAGAGAAAAATGTTTTACTCACCTCTGTCTTAAAAGGGAGAGTTAAACTCTGTCCCTTAGTCCTGGTCTCCCCCACATGAGGAAATATTTGCCCAGTATCCACCTTATCAAGTCTCCTCAAGATGGTATATGCTTCCATAAGATCACCTCTCATCCATCTAAAGTCCAATGGGTATCGGCCCAACCTGTCCAACCTTTCTGTGTAAGACAAGCCCGTCATCCCAGACGTTTGCTTTTTTCAGGTCATTCAATTTCTATCTTCGCCCCTTGAAGGGCGCTGCATTTGGACAGGTTTTACAAACATTCCCCATCGACAAAGAACCTGACCCACTGACCAAGTGTACCTGGAGACCACCTGCGCCACCTGCTATTTTCCACACATGGTCAGAACAATGTGGGTAGCATGTCCTCAGTTTCACAATCTACCCATCAGCCTGTCAAAGCTCCTCGTTAATAGTGGCCCAATAATCTCAGCTCAGCGGTAGGTGAAAGCACTGCCCGCTCGAGCAGAAAGCCACAGACCGCGGGAGGTGCCAGCTTCAATTTCCAGTTCAGTGCCCAGGGGCATGATGTACAAGAGGGTCGAACCATATCTCAGTAAGAGGACAGATCAGGGGATAGAGAAGAGAAAGGGAAGGGAATGAGAGACAGTAGCTACTTGAAAATAAAATCAAGGATGTCTTACAGATCATAAAAACACAATTGTGATCCAGACAATGTTAATGAATTCCAATAATTCTATAAATTATGGCATTCCGTTAAGTGGTAGAAAATATTTGGCAGGATTTCTGGTTATGAGTAAAGGAATTAGAGTTCAGCTAAAATGGCCCAAATAGCACTCACTCCAATACTGGAAAGTCACACAAAATTGCAACTTAGCTTTTACGATTTCTTTTCAGAGCCTTAATTGTTGTTTTAATTGTTAGCTATCCATTTATCCGGGTGGTAAGACTTAAAGCTTGCAAATGGAGATGCCAAGGTCAACTGGGAATCCACAGATAATACACCCTTTTGACAATTTCAATTGTAAGGTAGGACTAATGCTGGATCATTACTCCGTTACTCTGAGTAAAGTTGTGCTATTGGAATGGATCCAATGTCTCCATATGTTTCTTCAGTGAACCAGCCTTATTCAATTCAAATCATTCCAAATAAGATGAAGCAAGGAAGCGCTCTTCAGCTGACTCCTCCGCCCTCTTAGCCAAGGTTACAACAAAGCTGTAACCCCCAAAATGTGTGGAAGCCACCAATCTAACCTTTGCTATTACCAATTGTTAGTCGAACATCCCAAGATTCTTCTAAGCCTCCTGAACTCCCACAGTCTCCACCAATTCTGTTCCCAAGTGCCTTTAGATAACCCACCCCAATTACAACACCGCCCACTCATCACGCTTTGCACTCTCTTGTTGGTGCCCCAAGTAAGGAGGTTCAATCCCTGGAGATTCCTTCATTGTTAACAGGTTTTGGAAGGTTTTGCGCCATTGGCCTTTTTCGATTGGAAAGTGGAAGGGTAATTAGTCAGGTGTTGAGTTCACCGGGCCAGCCCTCTCTGAATAGACTCCCCTCCCACTCTGGATATTTGGTTGCCTCTTTACCTATCAGTGATGACGTTGGGTTATGAGCTGTAGATGTGCCTTCTCCATGGTTTACCCTCACCAACCTCTGGCATCGTCCAAATATTTGCTATTTTATTTACTAAGTCATTTTCAGAGAAATTTGTGAAATTAACAAATTTTGCATTGAAAGGAAGTTTTGATTTCAAAAGATAAGTCTTGTCAACTACTGGGCCGGGATTCATCGAGCCCGCGGCGGGTCGGAGAATAGCCTGTCACGTCGGAAATTCCCGCTAAGCAGCTATGACGCTGGGATGTGATTTCCGCCGAGTTCTGCCGCCGTGGTTCCAATATGGTACCACCCGCGGGAGCTCGGATCCGCGGCCGTGGCGGCTGTCCTGGTGGGAGGGTGGGGGGATCAGACTCCGGGGGGGGGGGCCTGCGCGGCGGCCAGGCCCACGATCGGGGGCTACCGATCGGTAGGCGTGCACAATCTGGAGGGGGGCTACTTCCTTCCGCACGGGCCCGCTGTGTGGCTACGCCATGTTGCGCGGGACCGGCGCATAAACAGCCACCACGCGCATGCGCGGACCCACGCTGACAGTGCTGGGCCGCGTATCGGAGCTGGAGCAGCGCGCAGCATTCTGGCGCCACGCTGGCCCCCTGTGGCCCACGGAATCACTGGGCCAAGAGGCCTGTTGACGCTCCGGTGTTTACGCCGGCGCCAACACTCGGCCGGGATTTTGTAGAATCCCCGCCCTGAAGTCTGGGGGCAGGCTGCAGGTTCATAGGGAGGGCAGTTGGAAGGTCAAAGTTTAGAATTAACAAACATTATTGTAAAAAGACAAATGCTTTTTGAAATGACACTATCTCAGATGTAGCCCATAAAGGTCAGCATATTGTCTTAAAAGGTAATGGAAGTAGTTTCAATAGCAGCATTCAAATGGGAATTGGATATAAACGTGAAAAAGACGCATTTGCAGGCAGCGGTGAGAGACACGGTCAGAAAACGGCACTCGCTTTAAATAGGGTGTGTCAGCGGGGAACAAGTGCCCAAGGCCGCACACAGTCCCATTTTCAACACCAAGGAGCCCCGCTCACCTCGTCAGTGTTGCGCGAGATTGGGACGCCATTTTTAAATGGCATCCCAATCTTCGAGGCCCCAATGTGACCCCCCTGACCACCCCAAGCCCCAATGCAAACGCCAACACTCCCCCCCCCTCCTGCCAGATGGCAATGCCACCTGGGCACCATGTCAGTGCCAGGCTGACACCCAGGTTGCACTGCAAGGCTGGCAGTGCCTGGGTACCACCAGCAGTGCCATGGTATCCCTGCCCAAAGGGCAAGCACCTGGGCCTTCAATCCCCTCGGAGGCTCCCACGATCCTCTCGGAGGCTCCCACGATCCCCTCGGAGGCTCCCACGATCCCCTCGGAGGCTCCCACGATCCTCTCGGAGGCTCCCACGATCCCCTCGGAGGCTCCCACGATCCTCTCGGAGGCTCCCACGATCCCCTCGGAGGCTCCCACGATCCTCTCGGAGGCTCCCACGATCCTCTTGGAGGCTCCCACGATCTCCTCGGAGGCTCCCACGATCCCCTTGGAGGCTCCCACGATCTCCTCGGAGGCTCCCACGATCCCCTCGGAGGCTCCCACGATCCTCTCGGAGGCTCCCACGAGTGCCATTCCGTCTGGGCCCTGCTTGTGGAGGCAAGTACTGACTGGCGCTTTCCCAAGGTCTTCCAGACAAAGGGGACAGATTCCAACGCCTCAGGTGCCTCGGGAAACTGCATATTACAGAGAGACTAGCTATCTCATTCTAATATGCAGGTTTGCTAAAAAGTGCGGGATTTACATCGTAACGTCTCTCGAGATCGGGTTAGATGTCGCGAGGTGTTGCGAGCCGGATAGATCCAGGGAGCGGGGCCTCCCAACTTCTATCGACCACGGCGCGCTGTGGCGAGCTGCTTTTTGGGCACAGCATGGCCATTGGATCGCGCCCTAAGTGTCGTTTTGGGGGGATTTGGCAAGGTGTTTCCCACCAGGTTTTCGGGTGAGATCCACACCGCTATTCAACCACACTCCAGGTGCGATTTAACGGGAATCAAAGAGAATGCCATTTTGGGTGCGAGTAGTGAGGTGTTTCTCGGGGCCTGTAGCACCGAGAGCGACCCCGTTATCAAACAGGATTTTGTTCTTTTTTGGGGGCCTCTACTGGGGACGCCCGCCGAGGCTGCACTTATCTTCATTCCCTCCACTGACGAGAAGCGATCGGGGAGCCATGGGGGGGGGTTGCGGTGGGTGGTCGAGGGATCGAGGCGCCATTTTTAAATGCTGCCCTGATCTCTCGACCCCCACCAAGGCCTCCAGACTCTCCCCAAGGCCCCAACTTACTGATTAGGGGGTCCCCGAGCCCACCCCCCATACGCCTCACCTCATAAGAGCAGGGTGCCCCCATGCCTGACCCCTGGCACAGGGAACCTGGCACCTGGGTACCTTGATGTTGCCAGCCTGGGACCCTGGCAGTGTCAAGCTGGCAGTGTCAAGGTGCCCAGGTGGTATTAGGGGATGGGGTACCACCCTGCCCAGAGCCCGACCCCTGGAGTCCTCCGACTGTGTGGGCCCCCTCCCAAAAAATGACCAAGAGAAGGAAGACTGCAATCAGATTCATGGCAGAATAATGGACGCGACCCGTACCACTTTTGGGGCTGAAATGAGACTTTTGGGGGAAAACTGTGCTCTATGATTAGAATATTACTGAATAAAGACACACACGTTGAAGCTTTCCATCTCGTACTCATCAGAGCATTCACAAGAATATCAAATGTAAAGAGAACTATGATGCTATAATTGTTCCATTGTTCAATATACTAACAAAACATTTAACACAGGATCACTGAGGCCTCCGCACTCATCTCCACCATCTGCTTTTCACTTTTACACTCAGAAACAGCAATGAGAAAGAAGAATAAAGCAAAAACTCCTGATAGGGGTTCATTGTATTCCTCCTGATGCTATTTGGGGACACGAAGCCTGCCTCTGATCCACCAACTTCAAGACACAGAACAAGATTCCTGTCTCTAAAACATGCAGGCTCTGGTAAGCAATCTCTGTTCAAACAACCTAATAAACACTAACCTTTGACAAACCGTGGCAAACACTGTCACACTGTCAGCAAACACCCATGTAATATTTGGAGCATACTCTCTCTTCTCAAACACTCTGAAATACCTGCAGCATTCACATATTCTGTACAGGGACAGCTACAGAACATTCACTGGCTACTGTTACTGGTCCAGTGTAATGAGACAGGACTGATTCAGGATCTCATAGTTAGGGATCCTCTCGGAAGGAGCGATCACAATATGGTGGAATTTAAAATACAGATGGAGGGTGAGAAGGTAAAATCAAGCACTAGTGTTTTGTGCTTAAACAAAGGAGATTACAATGGGATGAGAGAAGAACTAGCTAAGGTAGACTGGGAGCAAAGACTTTATGGTGAAACAGTTGAGGACCAGTGGAGAACCTTCCAAGTGATTTTTCACAGTGCTCAGCAAAGGTTTATACCAACAAAAAGGAAGGATGGTAAAAAGAGGGAAAATCGACCGTGGATATCTAAGGAAATAAGGGAGAGTATCAAATTGAAGGAAAAAACATACAAAGTAGCAAAGGGCTGGTTTAGCTCACTGGGCTAAATCGCTGGTTTTTAAAGCAGACCAAGACACGCTAGCAGCACGGTTCAATTCCCATACCAGCCTCCCGGAATGTGGTGACTTGGGGCTTTTCATAGTAACTTCATTTGAAGCCTACTTGTGACAATAAGTGATTTTCATTTTCATTAGTGGGAGACTGGGAAATCTTTAGGGGGCAACAGAAAGCTACTAAAAAAGCTATAAAGAAGAGTAAGATAGATTATGAGAGTAAACTTGCTCAGAATATAAAAACAGATAGTAAAAGTTTCTACAAATATATAAAACAAAAAAGAGAGGCTAAGGTAAATATTGGTCCTTTAGAGGATGCTCATTCACCTGAGGAAGGAGCAGCGCTCCGAAAGCTAGTGACATCGAAACAAACCTGTTGGACTTTAACCTGGTGTTGTAAGACTTCGTACTTTAGAGGATGAGAAGAGAGATTTAATAATGGGAGATGAGGAAATGGCTGAGGAACTGAACAGGTTTTTTGGGTCGGTCTTCACAGTGGAAGACACAAATAACATGCCAGTGACTGATGGAAATGAAGCTATGACAGGTGAGGACCTTGAGAGGATTGTTATCACCAAGGAGGTAGTGATGGGCAAGCTAATGGGGCTAAAGGTAGACAAGTCTCCTGGACCTGATGGAATGCATCCCAGAGTGCTAAAAGAGATGGCTAGGGAAATTGCAAATGCACTAGTGATAATTTACCAAAATTCACTAGACTCTGGGGTGGTCCCGGCGGATTGGAAATTAGCAAACGTGACACCACTGTTTAAAAAAGGAGGTAGGCAGAAAGCGGGTAATTATAAGCCAGTGAGCTTAACTTCGATAGTAGGGAAGATGCTGGAATCTATCATCAAGGAAGAAATAGCGAGGCATCTGGATGGAAATTGTCCCATTGGGCAGATGCAGCATGGGTTCATAAAAGGCAGGTCATGCCTAACTAATTTAGTGGAATTTTTTGAGGACATTAACAGTGCGGTAGATAACGGGGAGCCAATGGATGTGGTATATCTGGATTTCCAGAAAGCCTTTGACAAGGTGCCACACAAAAGGTTACTGCATAAGATAAAGATGCATGGCATTAAGGGGAAAGTAGTAGCATGGATAGAGGATTGGTTAATTAATAGAAAGCAAAGAGTGGGGATTAATGGGTGTTTCTCTGGTTGGCAATCAGTAGCTAGTGGTGTCCCTCAGGGATCAGTGTTGGGCCCACAACTGTTCACAATTTACATAGATGATTTGGAGTTGGGGACCAAGGGCAATGTGTCCAAGTTTGCAGACGACACTAAGATAAGTGGTAAAGCAAAAGGTGCAGAGGATACTGGAAGTCTGCAGAGGGATTTGGATAGGTTAAGTGAATGGGCTAGGGTCTGGCAGATGGAATACAATGTTGACAAATGTGAGATTATCCATTTTGGTATGAATAACAGCAAAAGGGATTATTATTTAAATTATAAAATATTAAAACATGCTGCTGTGCAGAGAGACCTGGGTGTGCTAGTGCATGAGTCACAAAAAGTTGGTTTACAGGTGCAACAGTTGATTAAGAAGGCAAATGGAATTTTGTCCTTCATTGCTAGAGGGATGGAGTTTAAGACTAGGGAGGTTATGCTGCAATTGTATAAGGTGTTAGTGAGGCCACACCTGGAGTATTGTGTTCAGTTTTGGTCTCCTTACTTGAGAAAGAACATACTGGCACTGGAGGGTGTGCAGAGGAGATTCACTAGGTTAATCCCAGAGCTGAAGGGGTTGGATTACGAGGAGAGGTTGAGTAGACTGGGACTGTACTTGTTGGAATTTAGAAGGATGAGGGGGGATCTTATAGAAACATATAAGATTATGAAGGGAATAGATAGGATAGATGCGGGCAGGTTGTTTCCACTGGCGGGTGAAAGCAGAACTAGGGGGCATAGCCTCAAAATAAGGGGAAGTAGATTTAGGACTGAGTTTAGGAGGAACTTCTTCACTCAAAGGGTTGTGAATCTATGGAATTCCTTGCCCAGTGAAGCAGGAGAGGCTCCTTCATTAAATGTTTTTAAGATAAAGATAGATAGTTTTTTGAAGAATAAAGGGATTAAGGATTATGGTGTTCGGGCCGGAAAGTGGAGCTGAGTCCACAAAAGATCAGCCATGATCTCATTAAATGGTGGAGCAGGCTCGAGGGGCCAGATGGCCGACTCCTGCTCCTAGTTCTTATGTTCTTATGTTACAGTGTCAAAATGCCACCATTTCACAAGAGTGATAATAACAATATTATACATCCGTGAAAGTATCGTACATGTTTCCGCTTCCTGGAGGATTTATAATTTACCAGGATGTCACCAGGAATAAAACAAAAAAACTGATCACTAACATCACCATGGAAAGTATCTCTTTTCATGTTACTCCGCTAATAGAACAATTATACAAAATAAAAATTAGCTTCTGACTTCCCCTTGTGAACCAACCTATTGGGCAGCAGTAATCACATCACCTTTCCAAAGGTTTGCATCCCATCTGATTTCCATCGCTCCACCATTACCGACTGTGATTTCCATCACTCCACCATTGCCGACTGTGATTTCCATCACTCCACCATTACCGACTGTGATTTCCATCGCTCCACCATTACCGACTGTGATTTCCATCACTCCACCATTACCGGCTGTGATTTCCATCGCTCCACCATTGCCGACTGTGATTTCCATCACTCCACCATTGCTGACTGTGATTTCCATCGCTCCACCATTACCGACTGTGATTTCCATCGCTCCACCATTACCAACTGTGATTTCCATCACTCCACCATTACCGACTGTGATTTCCATTGCTCCACCATTACCGACTGTGATTTCCATCGGTCCACCATTACCGACTGTGATTTCCATCGCTCCACCATTACCGACTGTGATTTCCATCGCTCCACCATTACCGACTGTGATTTCCATCGCTCCACCATTACCGACTGTGATTTCCATCGCTCCACCATTACCGACTGTGATTTCCATCGCTCCACCATTACCGACTGTGATTTCCATCGCTCCACCATTGGTGACTGTGATTTCCATCACTCCACCATTACCGACTGTGATTTCCGTCTCTCCACCATTACCGACTATGATTTCCATCACTCCACCATTACCGATTGTGATTTCCATCGCTCCACCATTACCGACTGTGATTTCCATCGGTCCACCATTACCGACTGTGATTTCCATCGCTCCACCATTGCCGACTGTGATTTCCATCGCTCCACCATTACCGACTGTGATTTCCATCGCTCCACCATTGCCGACTGTGATTTCCATCGCTCCACCATTACCGACTGTGATTTCCATCGCTCCACCATTACCGACTGTGATTTCCATCGCTCCACCATTGCCGACTGTGATTTCCATCGCTCCACCATTACCAACTGTGATTTCCATCACTCCACCATTACCGACTGTGATTTCCATTGCTCCACCATTACCGACTGTGATTTCCATCGGTCCACCATTACCGACTGTGATTTCCATCGCTCCACCATTACCGACTGTGATTTCCATCGCTCCACCATTACCGACTGTGATTTCCATCGCTCCACCATTACCGACTGTGATTTCCATCGCTCCACCATTACCGACTGTGATTTCCATCGCTCCACCATTACCGACTGTGATTTCCATCGCTCCACCATTGGTGACTGTGATTTCCATCACTCCACCATTACCGACTGTGATTTCCGTCTCTCCACCATTACCGACTGTGATTTCCATCACTCCACCATTACCGACTGTGATTTCCATCGCTCCACCATTACCGACTGTGATTTCCATCGGTCCACCATTACCGACTGTGATTTCCATCGCTCCACCATTGCCGACTGTGATTTCCATCGCTCCACCATTACCGACTGTGATTTCCATCGCTCCACCATTGCCGACTGTGATTTCCATCGCTCCACCATTACCGACTGTGATTTCCATCGCTCCACCATTACCGACTGTGATTTCCATCGCTCCACCATTGCCGACTGTGATTTCCATCGCTCCACCATTACCGACTGTGATTTCCATCGCTCCACCATTGCCGACTGTGATTTCCATCGCTCCACCATTACCGACTGTGATTTCCATCGCTCCACCATTACCGACTGTGATTTCCATCGCTCCACCATTGCCGACTGTGATTTCCATCGCTCCACCATTGCCGACTGTGATTTCCATCGCTCCACCATTACCGACTGTGATTTCCATCGCTCCACCATTACCGACTGTGATTTCCATCGCTCCACCATTGCTGACAGTGTACTATTTTGTAACTTTTGATTCCCCACTTCGTCTGCTCGACTTAAAGAAACATGTCCATTCAGCATCCATGGATCAAAGTGATAACGGCAGAAATAAAGGGGAACGACGGGAAATAACAGGAAGGGCCCTTTCATTACTGAAAAGAGAGACATGATGATATTGAAGGGGCAGCACGGTAGCACAGTGGTCAGCACAATTGCTGCACAGCTCCAGGGTCCCAGGTTCGATTCCGGCTTGGGTCACTGTCTGTGTGGAGTCTGCACATCCTCCCCGTGTGTGCGTGGGTTTCCTCCGGGTGCTCCGGTTTCCTCCCACAGCCCAAAGATGTGCGGGTTAGGTGGATTGGCCGTGATAAATTGCCCTTCCAGCATGTTATAGCCGTGCCTTTGAACTATTTATCTTGATTGTCTTCAGCGAACGTTTGCTTTTGTATCTCAGTTTTCTGCCATTGTGAGAAATGTTGTTGGGGCGGGATTCTCCGCGACCCAGCAGGCGGAACACTCCGGCAGGAGGAGCGGCGGGAACCACTCCGGCGTCGGGCCTCCCCGAAGGTGCAGAATCCTCGACACCTTCAGGGGCTAGGCCGGCGCCAGAGTGGTTTGCGCCGTGCCGGCCGGTGCGGAAGGGGCTTGGCGTCACGCCAACTGGCGCCGAAGGGCCTCCGCGGCCGGCGCGAGTTGGGACATGTGCGGGAGTGCCAGCGTGTGCTGGCGTCATCCCAGCGCACGCGCAGGGGGGAGTTCTTCTTCGCACCGGCCATGGCGGAGGTTGACAGCGGCCGGTGTGGAGGGAAAGAGTGCCCCCACGGCACAGGCCCGCCCGCGGATAGGTGGGCCCCAATCGCGGGCCAGGCCACCGTGGGGGGCACCCCCCAGGACCAGATCCCCCCGCGCGCCCCCCCGGGGACTCTGCAGGCCGCCCGTGGAGCCAGGTCCCGCCGGTAAGGACCTCTTGTGATTTACACCGGCGGGACCCGCCAAAAACAGGCGGCCACTCGGCCCATCGCGGGCCGGAGAATCGCCGGGGGGGGGGGTGGCGCAGCCGGCAATCGGCGCACAGCGATTCCCGCCCCCGCCAAAACCCCGGCGCCGGAGAATTCGGCAGCCAGCGGGGACGGGATTCACGCCCCCCCCCCCGCCGATTGAGTTTACACTATCCCCGAGCCAGAAAAGGGAACGCTGAAAGGAAGTGATAGTGTTATGAAGGGAATGCTGCCTTATCTGACAGGGAAGTAAGCAAGCTCAGTTAACGGCAGGCCAAATCTTGTTATGGTGATGGAGTCTGAGGGGCGATATCCACAAGTTTACAAGATCCAGCAAACATCCCCAATTTATAAAGGCACAGATTGCAAAAGCAAATAGGTAATGCTAAACCTTTGCAAAACACTAGTTAGGCATCAGCTGGAGCACCCTGTCCAATTCGGGGCATCACACATGAGGAAGGCCTTAGAGAGGATGGAGAGGAGATTTACAAATGATGGGGAGCATCACTGGTGCAGGGAGATTGAAGAAGAGGGAGTTATCCTCCTCGGAGCAGAGAAGGTTAAGAGGAGGTTTGATAGAATTGTTCAAAATCGTAAACTCAAAGCAATTTGAAGCTTGCAATGGCTTTCCTTTACAATTTTTCCAAACCTTGGTCACAGTCGTCCCCATCAACCACCTTGTTCTTGTGTCCCTCAGGAAGCATTATTAGCAGTGGCGAGGATGGACAGAGCACGTTGTTAAACTGTCTGGGGAATTGGATAAGTATTGTTGGCCAACACTGTTCGCTAGTGGGTTTATAATCATATAATATTATCGCACAGATGGAGGCCATTTGCTCCATTGAACCTGTGTTGCCTCTTTGATAGAACTATCCAATTGTTATGAAATTACCAAAAATAACTTACCACTTTCAGCTATGAATTATTGAACCATCCTCCCCTATACAGTTTAAACCATATTACATATTTTATTGGATATTATCCTCTATCATATAATGAATATTGAGCTGCCTGCTGGATGGGATATTGAGCTGCCTGCTGGATGGGATATTGAGCTGCCTGCTGGATGGGATATTGAGCTGCCTGCTGGATGGGATATTGAGCTGCCTGCTGGATGGGATATTGAGCTGCCTGCTGGATGGGATATTGAGCTGCCTGCTGGATGGGATATTGAGCTGCCTGCTGGATGGGATATTGAGCTGCCTGCTGGATGGGATATTGAGCTGCCTGCTGGATGGGATATTGAGCTGCCTGCTGGATGGGATATTGAGCTGCCTGCTGGATGGGATATTGAGCTGCCTGCTGGATGGGATATTGAGCTGCCTGCTGGATGGGATATTGAGCTGCCTGCTGGATGGGATATTGAGCTGCCTGCTGGATGGGATATTGAGCTGCCTGCTGGATGGGATATTGAGCTGCCTGCTGGATGGGATATTGAGCTGCCTGCTGGATGGGATATTGAGCTGCCTGCTGGATGGGATATTGAGCTGCCTGCTGGATGGGATATTGAGCTGCCTGCTGGATGGGATATTGAGCTGCCTGCTGGATGGGATGTCTTAATGTTCAATTAGGCAGCATTTCAAATAAAATGTACAATGCCAAAATGATTAAATTAACAAAACATTCAGCACAGAGGTATCACCGAGGGTGATACCTTCTGCTAACTTGGGCCACTCATCACCAAAGATTCAGAGCCTGTCGAAGAAATTCAGGCTGGACTTAAGGGTGAAGGCATTCTGAACTAAAAGAGAATGGACTCGCCACAACATCTCAATGACCAACAGCGATGTGTATTCTGAACAGTTTGGGGCAACGCCCCTGGAGTTTAGAAGATTGAGAGGATGATCGTGTTGAAGCAGATTATCATCCTGAGGGTATTTGACAGGTTGGACACAGGGACGTGGGGGCGATTCTCCGAGTCCCACGCCAGACCGGAGAATCGCCGCAGCCGCGCCACGACACCCCGACGCCGGCGCGCGATTCTCCGAGGTGCAGGGAATCGGCACCATTTGCCCCGGCGCAGCGCCGGCCGCGGGCCACTGGAATCGGCGGGGCCGCCGGCGCCGTTCACCCCGGTCGCTGCCGGCGGGAACTCTGCGGGAACGCTCGGGGGGCAGCCTGCGGGGGGGGGTTCCTTCACTGGGGGGGCCTCCGATGGGGTCTGGCCCGCGATCGGGGCCCACAGATCGGTGGGCCGGCCTCTCTCCCCCCGGGCCTACTTCCCGCCGCGGCCAGCCCCTGAACACCGACCCCATGTTGGGTCGGGGCCGGCGCGCGTAAGAAGTTCCCCGCGCATGCGCAGGATGGCGTGGAACAACTGCGCATGCGCAGGATTGAGCTGCCCCAACTGCGCGTGCGCGGGTTGGCGCCGCGCCCATTTGGCGTCGCGTAAGGAGGCTGGAGCGGCGTGAACCGCTCCAGCGCCGTGCTGGCCTGTGGCGGCCAGAATAGGTCGTGCCCGGGCCCTGTTCACGACGGCGTTCACGACGCGCGAACACTTGGCCTCAATATCGGAGAATCGCCCCCCATGTTCCTGTTGTGGGAGAGACTCGGACCAGGAGCACAGTTTATGAATAAAAGGTCGACCATTTAAGATGGAAATTAGGAAAGTTTCTTTTTCTCAGTGTTGTTAGTCAGTGGCAGTGGAGGCTGGGTCACTGAATTTATCCAAGGCCCTAATCAATAGCGGAGGAGGCGCGAAGTGCTAAATGGCCTTCTCCTGTTCTTTAATCCTACGTTCCTGTGCTCCTTTGGGTGGCTGATGACTATGTACAGCTGTGAAAACTGGACCATCAAGCAGAGTGACAAGCCTCAAATAAGAGCGTCCGGATTGAAAGGGCTCAGACGGACATTACCTGTCCTGGACGGCCAAGCGGACGAAGGAGTGGGTGCTCGAGAAAGCTGGTGTTAGGAGGGACGGGTTTAAGGCAGTGATATCGAGGAAGCTCACGTATTGTGGGCATGTGATGCGAACGGGGGAGCGTTTGGAAAAAGAGGTAATGCAAGGCCTGGAACCCCTGGAAAAGATGCACAAGAGCCAAGGTGACGTGGATGGATAATATCAGAATGTGGACTGGCCTCTCTATGGACCAAGCAGTGAGCGCAGAGAATTGAAATTGGAGAAATATTATCCATGGTGTGGCCAACCCTCGAAATGAGGACGGACGAAAGAGAAGACAAGACAGTGCAGAGATTTTCAACTGGATTTTTTTCACCAGTGTTACGAGAATCTCACTTTTAGAAATGTTTGTCTGCTCAAGTGGCTGCAGTGATGTCAGAGTGTGGGTGGAGCTGAGCTCTGGCTCTGCTTTTTAGTTTCACTTTGAGAAAAGCTTGGGTGAGTCTGTGTTTTTTTGGTTTTGTTTCAGTGTTGGAGCTGCAGCCAGCCAGAGAAGGTGTAATGTTGTTCTCTCTGTCACGTAAAGACTATCTCTTGATCATTTGGTGAATTCAGAGTGATAACTGTTCTCAGTAGTGAATTTAAACCTGATGTGCTTCTGTTAAAAGGTGTTTTTATGTCTTATGGATGTTAAAAGGAAAGCTTAAGGATTACTTCGTGTTGTAGTCTTTGGGGGTTGTATTTGAATTGATGGTTGCTAAGATGTTCACTGTATGTTTTAAAAAGGTTAACTTGAGTTCATAGAATAAACATTGTTTTGCTTTAAAAAATACTTTTCAATTTCTGCTGTCCCACACCTGTAGAGTGGGCCGTGTGCTCCCCATACCACAATCTATTAGAAGTTGTGGGTTAGGTGAACTCCATGTTACATTCTGTGGTTCTCTAAACCCTGGTCCATAACACCAGTTCCCTACCTTTTGTTTTGGTTGCCATGAACACAAAGGCTTTTGGGATAGCGCATCAGCGGTGCAATTTCTTCTTTCTCAAAAAGCCTGTGTGTGTGTTTGAGAAGATCGTTATCATCCACCTGCCTTCCTGTCTCTATGTGCTCTTCAGCAGGCAGAGGTGAAGACCTCAAGTGTGAAATCTTACGGGACTGTCATCATTGCCATTCTTATATATCCTGACAAAATAAGCCCCTTTTTAACATGGCATCGTGATGTTTTGAAAATATTCCCAGCCTATCCAGCCTCTCCTTATAGCTCAGACCATCAAGTCCTGATAGCATCCTCGTAAATCTATGTATTAGAAAATGCTTTCAAACAGCAAGCACAGACACAATGGGGCGGGTGTTCCCCGCTGGATTGGGAACGGTTTTGACTTGATTTCCACCAAGTATTGAGTCCTTGGAAAACAATCCGAATCCACATTGAACAGAACTGTCAGAGCAAGTGGGCCAAACAGAACAACATTCCCAGTTCTGTTGATTCAGATAACCAATCCCACTACTGTTTTGGGAAATCTTCGCACATTATTATTACTTTGTCATCCAGGCTGTGAAGGATAGAAGTTGCCTTGATATAGTGTCTTTGTGACTTCAGGAAATCCCAGAGCAGTGATGGGCAACCTACTCTGGTGAGTGGCCCGCCTCCATCTCAGTGAGCTGCAAGGTTGAAATTGGGCTTATTCATCAATTATGACCCTTGAAAAAGATTGAATACATTTAATACATGTCAGATATTTAATAACAAGTTATAGAAAATGCTTAATCATTTATTAATAGAACTCCCATCAACTTCAAGTGGTAAAAACAAAAGAAACATTTACGACTGATTGGACACAGGGGCTGGTTTAGCACAGGGCTAAAGAGCTGGTAAGGCAGACCCAGGCAGGCCAGCAGCACGGTTCAATTCCCGTAACAGCCTCCCCGAACAGGCGCCGGAATGTGGCGACTAGGGGCTTTTCACAGTAACTTCATTTGAAGCCTACTTGTGACAATAAACAATTTTCATTTCATTTCATTTTTTTCACACAGAGAGAGCTCTCACAGTCAATGTTGTGAGCAATCAGCACTCTCCTCACTCGCCCTCGCCTTATGTGTGAATCACTTCAGTTAAACTGGGAGGAAAACAGCTACGCAGCTGGAAACAAGCGGAACAACCCTGGGTGTGAACAACGGTCCACAAAATGGCCCGCGGGCTACACTCAGAACCCAGATGGGCTGCATTTGTGTGTGTGTCCACCTGCGCCTGGCCGTAGATTGTCCATCACTGTCCTCGGTGGCACGGTAGCACAGTGGTTAGCACCGTTGCTGCACAGCGCCAGGGTCCCAGGTTCGATTCCCGGCTTGGGTCACTGTCTGTGTGGAGTCTGCACATTCCCCCCAGAGTGAGTTTCCTCCGGGTGCTCCGGTTTCCTCCCACAAGTCCCGAAAGACGTGCTTGTTAGGTGAATTGGACATTCTGAATTCTCCCTCAGTGTACTCAAACAGGCGCCGGAGTGTGGCGACTAGGGGCTTTTCACAGTAACTTCATTGCAGTGTTAATGTGAGCCTACTTGTGACAATAATAAAGATTATTATTATTAGAGGGCTTCACAATGTTGTACCGTAGAGAAATGTTTGTTACATTGCAAATAGGCATTAATGTTCGATGGTAAAACTAACCGTGCCGGAATGTTAACTGTGATTGCTTTAAAACCAAGATGATTGAAAGATATAGAGCAAGGAATGTCTATGGGAGGATCTATTATTCTCTAGGATCTGTTCAATATCATGGGCTACATCCAAGATGTTTAATCTCTGATAATACTCGAATGGAAACTGGGTAAAAGAATTCCAAACGGATAACTGTGAACTTTCTCCTTCTTCCTGAAAAATATCAAGCGGACCCCATGACTTCATCCTTATATTCAACCTTGCGCAGCACGGTGGCACAGTGGTTAGCACTGCTGCCCCATGGCGATGAGGACCCGGGTTCGATCCCGGCCCAGGGTCACTACCCATGTGAGGTTTGAACATTCGCCCCATGTCTGCGTGGGTCTCACCCCCACAATCCAAAAAGATGTGCAGGGCAGGCGAATTGGCCACTCTCAATTGCCCCTTCCTTGGGTCGTCTAACTTTATATTTTTTTTAAATTAAATCCTTATATTCAACCTTGACCAGTTTATTCTAAGACCGTGATGTCTAAAGTCCCAGATGGACAAATGCTATAATATTTTGAGTGTTTGATTGTCTACATTTATAGTTATCCATTTAACATTCAATCTCATTAGTAGAACAAAAAATCCATTAAAAATTACAAAACATCAAAAAGATCCACTTAAATAAATCCAGACCACTGCTTAACCTCACTGATTTGTGGAAAGATGGTTCTGATAAAAAGATTGTGACTTTTACGATAGTGTCTTTTAAGCGGCGTCTTGACAAATACATGAATAGGATGGAAATAGAAGGGTAGAGGGTTTTAGTTCAGAAGGACAGCATGGTCGGCGCAGACTTGGAGGGCCGAAGGGCCTGTTCCTGTGCTGTACAAAGAACAAAGAACAAAGAAAAGTACAGCACAGGAACAGGCCCTTCGGCCCTCCAAGTCTGCGCCGACCATGCTGCCCGACTAAACTAAAATCTTCTACGCTTCCGGGGTCCGTATCCCTCTATTCCCATCCTATTCATGTATTTGTCAAGATGCCCCTTAAATGTCACTATCGTCCCTGCTTCCACCACCTCCTCCAGTAGCGAGTTCCAGGCACCCACTACCCTCTGTGTAAATAAACTTGCCTCGTACATCTACTCTAAACCTTGCCCCTCTCACCTTAAACCTATGCCCCCTAGTAATTGACCCCTCTACCCTGGGGAAAAGCCTCTGACTATCCACTCTGTCTATGCCCCTCATAATCTTGTAGACCTCTATCAGGTCTCCCCTCAACCTCCGTTGTTCCAGTGAGAATAAACCGAGTTTATTCAACCTCTCCTCATAGCTAATGCCCTCCATACCAGGCAACATCCTGGTAAATCTCTTCTGCGCCCTCTCTAAAGCCTCCACATCCTTCTGGTAGTGTGGCGACCAGAATTGAACACTATACTCCAAGTGTGGCCTGACTAAGGTTCTATACAGCTGCAACATGACTTGCCAATTCTTATACTCAATGCCCCGGCCAATGAACGCAAGCATGCCGTATGCCTTCTTGACTACCTTCTCCACCCGTGTTGCCCCTTTCAGTGACCTGTGGACCTGTAATGTTCTTTGTTCTTTATAAGTGAAGAAAAGAAGGAAATAATTGTGTTTGTATAGCACCTACATGACCGTGGAATGCCCCAAAGTTCTTTACAACCAATAAAGTACTTCCGAAGTGTGGTCACTTCTGTATTATGAGAAACACAGCAGCCAATTTGTGCACAGCAAGCTCCCATCAACTGCAATGTGCTAATACCCAGATAATAAGCTTTAGTGAGATTGATTGAGGGATAAATATTAACTGGGACATCCAGGGAGAGCACCCTTGCTTGTCTTCAAGATAATGCCATGGGATCTTTTACATCCAGCATGTCGAGGTATTGATTTAGCATCTCATCCAAAAGATGCCACCTCCAGCAGCATGGCACAGGCACGTCACTGGAGGGTCAACCTTGATTTTTGTGCTCGAGCCTCTGGGTCGCCTCAAAGGCCACGAAGCCACCACGGAGAATTGGCAGACTAAATACTGAGTCTGTGCCCATGCTTGGCTCCAGCTCAGGAAACCCATTCGGGTGTATTGTAAACATTTCTCTGGATGCTGAAAGGCCACCTACTAACTGTTACTCTTGGTTTAAGGGGGCAGAGGGAAGTCAATTTGGGGCAACATTAAGCAGGGCAGAATTAAAAAAAATATGGACACAAGTCTTTTTCGATTTCGGCGGGAGAACAGCTGGTGAGTCAGTTTCAGCGGGAGCAGTGCGGAAGTGGCTGCTGGGAGGTAAGTATGTCCTTTAAAAGCACTTGTCTTTGCAGGGGCAGGCCAGTCGATTTCGGCGGGAGAACAGCTGGTGAGTCAGTTTCAGCGGGAGCAGTGCGGAAGTGGCTGCTGGGAGGTAAGTCTGTCCTTGTCCTGTCCACTTGTCTTTGCAGGGGCAGGCCAGTCGATTTCGGCGGGAGTGGAGCTGGCTGGTTAATCAATTTCAGCAGGAGCTGAGAATTTTTTTTTTTAAATTTGTGTTTTAGGCGGGAACAGGAAGTCGATCTGCGGACGTCTGGGAAGACCCTCACCAATAAATTCTGGTGGAGAGGAAACCCATTGGTCTGAGGTAAGTACCATATTTTATTATATTATTATTTTTTTTTATAAAAAATTTAATTTAGTTGTTAGCCAGATCTTGGTAGAAAGTTAGAGGAATGGCAGGGAAGGGAGTGCAATGTTCCTCCTGCAGGATGTTTGAGGTGAGGGATGCAGTTAGTGTCCCTGCTGATTTTACCTGCAGGAAGTGCTGCCATCTCCAGCTCCTCCAAGACCGAGTTAGGGAACTGGAGCTGGAGTTGGAAGAACTTCGGATCATTCGGGAGGCAGAAGGGGTCATAGATAGCAGCTTCAGGGAATTAGTTACACCAAAGATTGGAGATAGGTGGGTAACTGTAAGAGGGACTGGGAAAAAGCAGTCAGTGCAGGGATCCCCTGCGGTCGTTCCCCTGAGAAACAAGTATACCGCTTTGGATACTTGTGGGGGGGACGACTTACCAGTTGTAAGCCATGGGGTACGGGCCTCTGGCACGGAGTCTGTCCCTGTTGCTCAGAAGGGAAGGGGGGAGAGGAGCAGAGCATTAGTAATTGGGGACTCTATAGTCAGGGGCACAGATAGGAGATTTTGTGGGAGCATGAGAGACTCACGTTTGGTATGTTGCCTCCCAGGTGCAAGGGTACGTGATGTCTCGGATCGTGTTTTCCGGGTCCTTAGCGGGGAGGGGGAGCAGCCCCAAGTCGTGGTCCACATTGGCACTAACGACATAGGTAGGAAAGGGGACAAGGATGTCAGGCAGGCTTTCAGGGAGCTAGGATGGAAGCTCAGAACTAGAACAAACAGAGTTGTTATCTCTGGGTTGTTGCCCGTGCCACGTGATAGTGAGATGAGGAATAGGGAGAGAGAGCATTTAAACACGTGGCTACAGGGATGGTGCAGGCGGGAGGGATTCAGATTTCTGGATAACTGGGGCTCTTTCTGGGGAAGGTGGGACCTCTACAGACAGGATGGTCTACATCTGAACCTGAGGGGCACAAATATCCTGGGGGGGAGATTTGTTAGTGCTCTTTGGGGGGGGTTTAAACTAATGCAGCAGGGGCATGGGAACCTGGATTGTAGTTTTAGGGTAAGGGTGAATGAGAGTATAGAGGTCAGGAGCACAGATTTGACGTTGCAGGAGGGGGCCAGTGTTCAGGTAGGTGGTTTGAAGTGTGTCTACTTCAATGCCAGGAGTATACGAAACAAGGTAGGGGAACTGGCAGCATGGGTTGGTACCTGGGACTTCGATGTTGTGGCCATTTCGGAGACATGGATAGAGCAGGGACAGGAATGGATGTTGCAGGTTCCGGGGTTTAGGTGTTTTAGTAAGCTCAGAGAAGGAGGCAAAAGAGGGGGAGGTGTGGCGCTGCTAGTCAAGAGCAGTATTACGGTGGCGGAGAGGATGCTAGATGGGGACTCTTCTTCCGAGGTAGTATGGGCTGAAGTTAGAAACAGGAAAGGAGAGGTCACCCTGTTGGGAGTTTTTTATAGGCCTCCTAATAGTTCTAGGGATGTAGAGGAAAGGATGGCGAAGATGATTCTGGATAAGAGCGAAAGTAACAGGGTAGTTATTATGGGAGACTTTAACTTTCCAAATATTGACTGGAAAAGATATAGTTCGAGTACAATAGATGGGTCGTTTTTTGTACAGTGTGTGCAGGAGGGTTTCCTGAAACAATATGTTGACAGGCCAACAAGAGGCGAGGCCACGTTGGATTTGGTTTTGGGTAATGAACCAGGCCAGGTGTTGGATTTGGAGGTAGGAGAGCACTTTGGGGACAGTGACCACAATTCGGTGACGTTTACATTAATGATGGAAAGGGATAAGTATACACCGCAGGGCAAGAGTTATAGCTGGGGGAAGGGCAATTATGATGCCATTAGACGTGACTTGGGGGGGATAAGGTGGAGAAGTAGGCTGCAAGTGTTGGGCACACTGGATAAGTGGGGCTTGTTCAAGGATCAGCTACTGCGTGTTCTTGATAAGTATGTACCGGTCAGGCAGGGAGGAAGGCGTCGAGCGAGGGAACCGTGGTTTACCAAGGAAGTGGAATCTCTTGTTAAGAGGAAGAAGGAGGCCTATGTGAAGATGAGGTGTGAAGTTTCAGTTGGGGCGATGGATAGTTACAAGGTAGCGAGGAAGGATCTAAAGAGAGAGCTAAGACGAGCAAGGAGGGGACATGAGAAGTATTTGGCAGGAAGGATCAAGGAACACCCAAAAGCTTTCTATAGGTATGTCAGGAATAAGCGAATGACTAGGGAAAGAGTAGGACCAGTCAAGGACAGGGATGGGAAATTGTGTGTGGAGTCTGAAGAGATAGGCGAGATACTAAATGAATATTTTTCGTCAGTATTCACTCAGGAAAAAGATAATGTTGTGGAGGAGAATGCTGAGCCCCAGGCTAATAGAATAGATGGCATTGAGGTACGTAGGGAAGAGGTGTTGGCAATTCTGGACAGGCTGAAAATAGATAAGTCCCCGGGACCTCTTGGGATTTATCCTAGGATTCTCTGGGAGGCCAGGGAAGAGATTGCTGGACCTTTGGCTTTGATTTTTATGTCATCATTGGCTACAGGAATAGTGCCAGAGGACTGGAGGACAGCAAATGTGGTCCCTTTGTTCAAAAAGGGGAGCAGAGACAACCCCGGCAACTATAGACCGGTGAGCTTCACGTCTGTAGTGAGTAAAGTCTTGGAGGGGATTATAAGAGACAAGATTTATAATCATCTAGATAGGAATAATATGATCAGGGATAGTCAGCATGGCTTTGTGAAGGGTAGGTCATGCCTCACAAACCTTATTGAGTTCTTTGAGAAGGTGACTGAACAGGTAGATGAGGGTAGAGCAGTTGATGTGGTGTATATGGATTTCAGCAAAGCATTTGATAAGGTTCCCCACGGTAGGCTATTGCAGAAAATACGGAGGCTGGGGATTGAGGGTGATTTAGAGATGTGGATCAGAAATTGACTAGCTGAAAGAAGACAGAGGGTGGTGGTTGATGGGAAATGTTCAGAATGGAGTACAGTCACAAGTGGAGTACCACAAGGATCTGTTCTGGGGCCGTTGCGGTTTGTCATTTTTATCAATGACCTAGAGGAAGGCGCAGAAGGGTGTGTGAGTAAATTTGCAGACGATACTAAAGTCGGTGGAGTTGTTGATAGTGTGGAAGGATGTAGCAGGTTACAGAGGGATATAGACAAGCTGCAGAGCTGGGCTGAGAGGTGGCAAATGGAGTTTAATGTAGAGAAGTGTGAGGTGATTCACTTTGGAAGGAATAACAGGAATGCGGAATATTTGGCTAATGGTAAAGTTCTTGAAAGTGTGGATGAGCAGAGGGATCTAGGTGTCCATGTACATAGATCCCTGAAAGTTGCCACCCAGGTTGATAGGGTTGTGAAGAAGGCCTATGGAGTGTTGGCCTTTATTGGTAGAGGGATTGAGTTCCGGAGTCGGGAGGTCATGTTGCAGCTGTACAGAAATCTGGTACGGCCGCATTTGGAGTATTGCGTACAGTTCTGGTCACCGTATTATAGGAAGGACGTGGAGGCTTTGGAGCGGGTGCAGAGGAGATTTACCAGGATGTTGCCTGGTATGGAGGGAAAATCTTATGAGGAAAGGCTGATGGACTTGAGGTTGTTTTCGTTGGAGAGAAGAAGGTTAAGAGGAGACTTAATAGAGGCATACAAAATGATCAGGGGGTTGGATAGGGTGGACAGTGAGAGCCTTCTCCCGCGGATGGAAATGGCTGGCACGAGGAGACATTACTTTAAACTGAGGGGTAATAGATATAGGACAGAGGTCAGAGGTAGGTTCTTTACGCAAAGAGTAGTGAGGCCGTGGAATGCCCTACCTGCTACAGTAGTGAACTCGCCAACATTGAGGGCATTTAAAAGTTTATTGGATAAACATATGGATGATAATGGCATAGTGTAGGTTAGATGGCTTTTGTTTCGGTGCAACATTGTGGGCCGAAGGGCCTGTACTGCGCTGTATTATTCTATGTTCTATGTTCTATGTAAGTGGTACCGCCCTACTAAATGTGATCTGGCTTAGAATCCAGATAGTGCAGAAGGAGGCCATGTGCACTGACCCTCTGAAAGAGCACTCCACCTAGGCCCAACACCCCCCACTATCCCCAGAGCCCTTCCTAACCTGCAGATTTTTGGGACACTAAAGAGCAATTTTATCATGGCCAATCCACCTAATCTGCACATCTTTGGACTGATGTGGAGATGCCGGCGTTGGACTGGGGTGGGCACAGTAAGAAGTCTTACAACACCAGGTTAAAGTCCAACAGGTTTGTTTTGAATCACTAGCTTTCGGAGCACTGCTCCTTCCTCAGGTGAATGAAGACGTGGGTTCCAGAAACACATATATATACACAGTCAAAGATGCAATACGATACTTTAAATGCAAGTCTTTGTAGGTAATTAAGTCTACAGGTGCAGACGGAGCAACTGGAGAGAGGGGTAATCACAGGTTAAAGAGGTGTGAATTGTGTCAAGCCAGGACAGTTGGTAGGATTTCGCAGGCCAGATGGTGGGGGTGTGTGAATGTAATGCGACATGAATCCCAGGTCCCGATTGAGGCCGCACTCATGTGTGCGGAACTTGGCTATAAGTTTCTGCTCGGCGATTCTGCGTTGTCGCCCGTCCTGAAGGCCGCCTTGGAGAACGCTTACCCGGAGATCAGAGGCTGAATGCCCTTGACTGCTGAAGTGTTCCCCGACTGGAAGGGAACATTCCTGCCTGGTGATTGTTGCGCGATGTCCGTTCATTCGTTGTCGCAGCGTCTGCATGGTCTCGCCAATGTACCACGCTTCGGGACATCCTTTCCTGCAGCGTATGAGGTAGACAACGTTGGCCGAGTCGCACGAGTATGTACCGCGTACCTGGTGGGTGGTGTTCCCACGTGTAATAGTGGTATCCATGTCGATGATCTGGCACGTCTTGCAGAGATTGCCATGACAGGGTTGTGTGGTGTCGTGGTCACTGTTCTGAAGGCTGGGTAGTTTGCTGCAAACAATGGATTGTTTGAGGTTGCGCGGTTGTTTGAAGGCAAGTAGTGGGGGTGTGGGGATGACCTTGGCAAGATGTTTATCTTCATCTTTGGACTGTGGGAGGAAACCGGAGCACCCGGAGGAAACCCAGACAGACACAGGGAGAATGGGCAAACTCTGCACAGACAGTCACCCAAGAATCACTACAGGGCAGAAGGAGGCCATTCGGCTCATCGGGTTTGCACCAGCCCTCTGACAGAGCCCCCCACCCATGCCAAAATCCACACTATCCCCGTAACCCCACCGAGGGCCAATTTGGCATGGCCCATCCACCTCACCTGCACATCTTTGGACTTTGGGAGGAAAACGGAGCACCTGGAGGAAACCCAAGCAGACACGGGGAGAACGTGCAGACTCCGCACATTCACCTGAGCTTGGAATCCCTAGAACTGTGCTAACCACTGTGCCGCCCTCGGTACACACAGACAGTCCACACAGACAGTCACCCAAGATCGGAATTGAACCCGGGACTCTGGCACTGTGAGGCAGCAGTGCCAACAACTGCAGAGTAAGGCACCGGTCTTCACAGTGAAGCTTATTTTCCCAGTTGAGCCACTTGGCAATGTCAACGCCGGGGTCTCCCTGGGGGGGGGGTTCGGGGGAGGGTTTGCAGGACCCTGCGGAAACCACATCTACCCTGTGCTGGTAGAGGTAATTACAGCTGACGGCAGCAGGGGGAGCTTCGAGAATGACTTAATGCCAGAGCAGGCTGAACCTTACTCCCATGTTCACACGGAGCCTGGGTCTCAGTCTGGTGCCAATATCGCGGGCTAACAAGAGATTTTAAACGGACGAATAACTAATCAATAGGTGCTCCACACAAGTATTGTCCGTTAAGAGTTTCTGTGAATCTCGTTTTTTTCAAACTTTTGGCCCATTTTCATGTATGTATAGGTGGAATGTAATTAAAGTCTTATATTGGTCTGAAATAGTATTCAAGCAACTGCATTGAAATGATGAAATTGATTATGTTAAGTGTAATCTAACCGGTTTTGAAAACTTTGATCTACATTTAGTTAAACACACAAAGGTTTTAAGGTGACCTTTTTATCGTTTAAACACGATTTGCAAGTTAATTTGTCTTCTTCGAATTGTCTGCTGTGTACATCAAACAAACTGGGTGTGGTTGCAAAAAGCTTCAGATTCGATAGATTTATTGTGTCACGTAAACCAACCGGGAATCAGGCGCCTGAAATTCACAAGCCCTGAAACATATATGTGTGTGTTTGTGCAGAAGGTATATTTTTAAACATGACTTTTTCTGTAGGCAGGCTCTCTGATATTGAGGTTTTCACAAAGTCTGCTATTCAGGGTCAGAATGTTGTTCGGGTTACGGTGCTTCCGTTCCTGCGAGGACAGATTGACGCCCCGGTTAATGAACATCAATATTGGCTAATGACAGAGCATTGGGAGGTTTGCCTGCAACGGCAAACTGCTCCAATCCATAGTGTCACTGTCCTCAGCTCCAGATCCAGAGGGAGCGATGAGAAATAGCTCAGGGAGAGGGAGGGGAGGGGGGGATAACCAGCGCAGCAAATAAAAGGGTAAACAGCCATAATCACATTTCTGCCGTTTTTCTGTTGTTTTAATATCTTTGGCCAAAGGCTTCGAAATAACAAGAAATTCATTCTAATTTGTGATAATTGTCAGGAAGGTTCTCTGATGTCTTTACTCCCAGGGTTGAGGGAATAATAAAATGCCGCTGCCATTAATATCCCTCGCTGGGTGAAAATCAAACTAATTTGTCATGTATTTTCTCAGAATAATAATTATTTCACTGGGGGGGGGGACTGGAGAAAGACAAAAATGATGTTGACATTACAAAGTGATTCCAGGGCTGGATGATGATTTGATTGGATGGGGGGCAGAGGGGGCGGGGGGGGGGGAGGGGGGGGCAGAGGGGGCGGGGGGGGGGGGGAGGGGGGCGCAGAGGGGGGGAAGGGGAGGGGCCAGGGGAGGGGGCAGAGGGGGGAGGAGGCAGATGGGGAGGGGGCAGAGAGGGGAGGAGGGGGGCAGTGAGTGGGGCGCAGGGGGGGCAGAAGGGGGGGCAGAGGGGGGGCAGAGGGAGAGGGGGGGGCAGAGGGAGAGGGGGGGGCAGAGGGAGAGGGGGGGGGCAGAGGGAGAGGGGGGGGCAGAGGGAGAGAGGGGGGCAGAGGGAGGGGGGGGCAGAGGGAGGGGGGGTGCAGAGGGTGGGGGGGCAGAGGGAGGGGGGCAGAGGGAGGGGGGCAGAGGGGGCAGAGAGGGGGGCAGAGGGAGGGGGGCGCGGGTGGGGCACAGGGGGGGGCGGCAGAGGGAGGGGGCAGAGGGGGGAGCTGAGGGAGGGGGCAGAGGGAGGGGGCAGAGAGGGGGGGCAGAGGTGGGGAGGAGGCAGATGGGGGAAGGGTCAGAGAGGGGGAGGGGGCAGAGAGGGGGGCAGAGAGGGGGAGGGGGCAGAGAGGGGGAGGGGGGCAGGGAGGGAGGGGAAGGGGGGGCAGAGGGAGGGGGGCGTGGGTGGGGCGCAGGGGGGGCAGAGGGAGGGGGGCAGGAGGAGGGGGCAGGGGGGGTAGAGGGGGCAGAGGGGGGAGCAGACGGGGGAAGGGGAGGGGGCAGAGGGAGGGGGGCACGGGTGGGGCGCAGGGGGGGGCAGAGGGAGGGGGCGGCAGAGGGAGGGGGCAGTGGGGGGGCAGAGGGAGGGGGGGGGCAGAGGGAGGGGGGCAGAGGGGGGGGCAGAGGGAGGGGGGTGCAGATGGTGGGGGGGGCAGAGGGAGGGGGCAGAGGGAGGGGGCAGAGGGAGGGGGCAGAGGGGGGAGGGGGCAGAGAGGGGTGCAGAGGGAGGGGGGCGCGGGTGGGGCACAGGGGGGGGCGGCAGAGGGAGGGGGCAGAGGGGGGAGCTGAGGGAGGGGGCAGAGGGAGGGGGCAGAGAGGGGGGCAGAGGTGGGGAGGAGGCAGATGGGGGAAGGGTCAGAGAGGGGAGGGGGCAGAGAGGGGGGCAGAGAGGGGGAGGGGGGCAGGGAGGGAGGGGAAGGGGGGGCAGAGGGAGGGGGGCGCGGGTGGGGCGCAGGGGGGGCAGAGGGAGGGGGGCAGGAGGAGGGGGCAGAGGGAGGGGCAGAGGGAGCAGACGGGGGAGGGGGAGGGGGGCAGAGGGAGGGGGAGCACGGGTGGTGCGCAGGGGGGGCAGAGGGAGGGGGCGGCAGAGGGAGGGGGCAGTGGGGGGGGCAGAGGGAGGGGGGGCAGAGGGAGGGAGGGGGCAGAGGGAGGGAGGGGGCAGAGGGAGGGAGGGGGCAAAGGGAGGGAGGGGGGAAGATGGAGGGAGGGACGGGGGTAGACGGAGGGAGGGAGGGGGAAGTGAGAGGGGGGAAGGGGAGGGAGGATGGTGGGGGGAAGAGGGGAGGGAGGGGGGAAGAGGGAGGGAGGGGGGAAGAGGGAGGGAGGGAGGGGGGAAGAGGGAGGGAGGGAGGGGGGAAGAGGGAGGGAGGGAGGGGGGAAGAGTGAGGGAGGGACGGGGGGAAGAGGGAGGGAGGGAGGGAGGAATGGGGAGGAGGGAGGGAGGAATGGGGAGGAGGGAGGGAGGGGAGAGGAGGGAGGAAGGGGGAGGAGGGAGGGGGGAAGAGGGAGGGAGGGAGGGGAAGAGGGAGGAAGGGGGGAGGAGGGAGGAAGGGGGGGAGGAGGGAGGGAGGGGGGAAGAGGGAGGGAGGGGGGAAGAGAGAGGGAGGGGGAAGAGGGAGGGAGGGGGGAAGAGGGAGGGAGGGGGGAAGAGGGAGGGAGGGGGGAAGAGGGAGGGAGGGAGGGGGAAGAGGGAGGGAGGGGGAAGAGGGAGGGAGGGAGGGGGGGAAGAGGGAGGGAGGGAGGGGGGGAAGAGGAGGGAGGGAGGGGGGGAAGAGGGAGGGAGGGGGGAAGAGTGAGGGAGGGAGGGGGAAAGAGGGAGGGACGGGGGGAAGAGGGAGGGAGGGGGGGAAGGGGAGGAATGGGGAGGAGGGGAGGGAGGGGGGAGGAGGGAGGAAGGGGGGAGGAGGGAGGGAGGGAGGGGGAAGAGGGAGGGAGGGGGAAGAGGGAGGGAGGGAGGGGGGAAGAGGTGGGAGGGAGGGGAAGAGGGAGGGAGGGAGGGGGAAGAGGGAGGAAGGGGGGAGGAGGGAGGGAGGGGGGAAGAGGAGGGAGGGGGGAAGAGGGAGGGGGGAAGAGGGAGGGAGGGGGGAAGAGGGAGGGAGGGGGGAAGAGGGAGGGAGGGGGGAAAAGGGAGGGAGGGGGGAAGAGGGAGGGAGGGGGGAAGAGGGAGGGAGGGGGGGAAGAGGGAGGGAGGGACGGAGGGGGGGAAGAGGGAGGGAGGGGGGGAAGAGGGGGGAAGAGGGAGGGAGGGGGTGAAGAGGGAGGGAGGGACGGAGGGGGGAAGAGGGAGGGAGGGGGGGAAGAGGGGGGGGAGAGGGAGGGAGGGGGGAAGAGGGATGGAGGGGGGAAGAGGGGAGGGAGGGGGGAAGAGGGAGGGAGGGGGGAAGAGGGAGGGAGGGGGAAGAGGGAGGGAGGGGGGAAGAGGGACGGAGGGGGGGAAGAGGGAGGGAGGGGGGAAGAGGGAGGGAGGGGGGAAGAGGGTGGGAGGGGGTTGGGAGGGTGGGGGGGGTATGTGGGTGGGTGGGGGGGAATAGGGAGGAGGGAGAGGGGAAGAGGGTAGTGGGGAGGGGGAAGTGGGAGGGGGGGGTATGAGGGAGGGGGGAAGAGGGAGGGGGGAAGAGGGAGGAGGGAAGAGGGAGGGGAAGAGGGGGGGGGAGTGGGTGGGGGAAGAGGGAGGGGGGAAGAGGGAGGGAGGGAGGGCAGAGGGTGGGAGGTAGGGGGTGGCAGAGGGAGGGAGGGAGGTCAGATGGAGGGAGGGGGGGCAGAGGGATGGGGGCACAGGGAGGGAGGGAAGGAGGGGGGCAGACAGAGGGAGGGAGGGGGGGCAGAGGGTGGGAGGGAGGGAGGGAGGGGGGCAGAGGGGGGAGGGAGGGGGTCAGAGGGACGGAGGGAGGGAGGGGGGCAGAGGGAGGGAGGGAGGGGAGCAGAAGGAGGGAAGGAAGGAGGGGGGCAGAGAGAGGGAGGTAGGTAGGGGGGGCGGAGAGAGGGAGGGAGGGAGAGGAGGGGGCAGAGGGAGAGAGTGGGGGGTAGAGTGAGGGGGAGCAGAGGTAGGGAGGGAGGGGGGCCGAGGCAGTGAGGGAGGGGGGGCAGAGGGAGGGAGGGAGGGGGGCAGAGGGAGGGAGGGAGGGGGGCAGAGGGAGGGAGTGAGTGAGGGGGGCAGAGGGAGGGAGGGAGGTGGGGCAGAGGGAGGGAGGCAGGGAGGGGGGCAGAAGGAGGGAAGGAAGGAGGGGGGGCAGAGAGAGGGAGGGAGGTAGGGGGGGCAGAGGGAGGGAGGTAGGGGGGGCAGAGAGAGGGAGGGAGGGAGGGGGCAGAGGGAAAGAGGGGGGGCAGAGTGAGGGGGAGCAGAGGGAGGGAGGGAGGGGGGCCGAGGCAGTGAGGGGGGGGCAGAGGGACGGAGGGAAGGGGGGCAGAGGGAAGGGGGGCAGAGGAGGGAGGGAGGGAGGGGGCTCAGAGGGAGGGAGGTGGGGCAGAGGGAGGGAGGAGGGAGGGGGGGGCAGAAGGAGGGAAGGAAGTAGGGAGGGGCAGAGAGAGGGAGGGAGGTAGGGGGGGCGGAGAGAGGGAGGGAGGGAGGGAGTGGGGCAGAGGGAGAGAGGGGGGTCAGAGTGAGGGGGAGCAGAGGGAGGGAGGGACGGGGGTAGACGGAGGGAGGGAGGGGGAAGGGAGAGGGGGAAGGGGAGGGAGGATGGTGGGGGGAAGAGGGAGGAGGGGGGAGGAGGGAGGGAGGGAGGGGGGAAGAGGGAGGGAGGGAGGGGGGGGAAGAGGGAGGGAGGGAGGGGGAAGAGGGAGGAAGGGGGGGAGGAGGGAGGGAGGGGGAAGAGGGAGGGAGGGGGAAGAGGGAGGGAGGGGGGAAGAGGGAGGGGAGGGGGGAAGAGGGAGGGAGGGGGGAAGAGGGAGGGAGGGGGGAAGAGGGAGGGAGGAGGGGGAAGAGGGAGGGAGGGGGAAGAGGGAGGGAGGGAGGGGGGGAAGAGGGAGGGAGGGAGGGGGGGAAGAGGGAGGGAGGGGAGGGGGGAAGAGGGAGGGAGGGGGAAGAGTGAGGGGAGGGAGGGGAAAGAGGGAGGGACGGGGGGAAGAGGGAGGGAGGGGGGGAAGGGGAGGAATGGGGAGGAGGGAGGGGGGGGGAGGAGGGAGGAAGGGGGAGGAGGGGAGGGAGGGAGGGGGAAGAGGGAGGGAGGGAGGGGGGAAGAGGGAGGGAGGGAGGGGGGAAGAGGGAGGGAGGGAGGGGGGAAGAGGTGGGAGGGAGGGGGGAAGAGGGAGGGAGGGAGGGGGAAGAGGGAGGAAGGGGGGAGGAGGGAGGGAGGGGGAAGAGGGGAAGAGGGAGGGGGGGAAGAGGGAGGGAGGGAGGGGGGGAAGAGGGAGGGAGGGAGGGGGGGAAGAGGGAGGAGGGGGGGAAGAGGGAGGGAGGTGGGGAAGAGGGAGGGAGGGGGGAAGAGGGAGGGAGGGAGGGGGGAAGAGGGAGGGAGGGACGGAGGGGGGGAAGAGGGAGGGAGGGGGGGAAGAGGGGGGGAAGAGGGAGGGAGCGGGTGAAGAGAGAGGGAGGGACGGAGGGGGGAAGAGGGAGGGAGGGGGGAAGAGGGAGGGAGGGGGGGAAGAGGGGGGGAGAGGGAGGGAGGGGGGTAGAGGGAGGGGGGGGGGGGGAGAGGGAGGGAGGGGGGGTAGAGGGAGGGAGAGGGAGGGAGGGGGGAAGAGGGGGGAGAGGGAGGGAGGGGGGAAGAGGGAGGGAGGGGGGAAGAGGGAGGGAGGGGGGAAGAGGGACGGAGGGGGGGAAGAGGGAGGGAGGGGGGAAGAGGGAGGGAGGGAGAGGGAGGGAGGGGGGAAGAGGGAGGGAGGGGGTAAGAGGGAGGGAGGGGGGAATAGGGAGGGAGGGAGAGGGAAGAGGGTAGAGGGAGGGGGAAAGAGGGAGGGGGGGAAGAGGGAGGGGGGGAAGAGGGAGGAGGGAAGAGGGAGGGGGAAGAGGGGGTGAGAGGAGGGGGAAGAGGGAGGGGGAAGAGGAGGGAGGGAGGGCAGAGGGAGGGAGGTAGGGGGGTGGCAGAGGGAGGGAGGGAGGTCAGATGGAGGGAGGGGGGGCAGAGGGATGGGGGCACAGGGAGGGAGGGAGGGAGGGAGGGGGCAGACAGAGGGAGGGAGGGGGTCAGAGGGTGGGAGGGAGGGAGGGAGGGGGGCAGAGGGGGGAGGGAGGGGGGTCAGAGGGACGGAGGGAGGGAGGGGGGCAGAGGGAGGGAGGGAGGGGAGCAGAAGGAGGGAAGGAAGGAGGGGGGCAGAGAGAGGGAGGTAGGTAGGGGGGGCGGAGAGAGGGAGGGAGGGAGAGAGGGGGCAGAGGGAGAGAGTGGGGGGTAGAGTGAGGGGGAGCAGAGGTAGGGAGGGAGGGGGGGCCGAGGCAGTGAGGGAGGGGGGGCAGAGGGAGGGAGGGATGGAGGGAGGGGGGGCAGAGGGAGGGAGTGAGTGAGGGGGGCAGAGGGAGGGAGGGAGGTGGGGCAGAGGGAGGGAGGGAGGGAGGGGGGCAGAGAGAGGGAGGGAGGTAGGGGGGGCAGAGGGAGGGAGGTAGGGGGGGCAGAGAGAGGGAGGGAGGGAGGGGGCAGAGGGAAAGAGGGGGGGCAGAGTGAGGGGAGCAGAGGGAGGGAGGGAGGGGGGCCGAGGCAGTGAGGGGGGGGCAGAGGGACGGAGGGAAGGGAGGGGGCTCAGAGGGAGGGAGGTGGGGCAGAGGGAGGGAGGGAGGGAGGGGGGGCAGAAGGAGGGAAGGAAGGAGGGAGGGCAGAGAGAGGGAGGGAGGTAGGGGGGGCGGAGAGAGGGAGGTAGGGAGGGGAGTGGGGCAGAGGGAGAGAGGGGGGTCAGAGTGAGGGGGAGCAGAGAGAGGGAGGGAGGGGGGCCGAGGGGAGGGAGGGAGGTGGGCAAGGGAGGGAGGGAGGGAGGGGGCAGAGGGAGGGAGGGGGCAGAGGGAGGGAGGGGGGCAGAGGGAGGGAGGGAGGTGGGGCAGAGGGGAGGGAGGAGGGGCAGAGGGAGGGAGGGAGAGGGACAGAGGGAGGGAGGGGGGCAGAGGGAGGGAGGAAGGGGGCAGAGGGAGGGAGGAAGGGGGCAGAGGGAGGGAGGAAGGGGGCAGAGGGAGGGAGGGGGGCAGAGGGAGGGAGGGGGGGCAGAGGGTGGGAGGGAGGGGGGCAGAGGGAGGGAGGGAGGGAGGGGGCAGAGTGAGGGAGGGGGCAGAGGGAGTGAGGGGGCAGAGGGAGGGAGGGAGGGAGGGGGGCGGAGGGAGGGAGGGAGGGAGGGGGCCGAGGGAGGGAGGGAGTAGGGGCAGAGGGAGGGAGGGAGTGGGGGCAGAGGGAGGGAGGGAGGGGGAGCAGAGGGAGGGAGGGAGGGGGGGCGGAGGGAGGGAGGGAGGGGGGGAGGGGTGGCGGAGGGAGGGAGGGGGGGCGGAGGGAGGGAGGGAGGGGGGGCAGAGGGAGGGAGGGAGAGGGACAGAGGGAGGGAGGGGGGGGCGGAGGGAGGGAGCGTGGGCGGAGGGGAGGGAGGGAGGGAGGGGGGAGGGAGGGGGGAGGGGGGTAGGAGGAGGGAGGGAGGGAGCGGGGGCAGAGGGAGGGAGGGAGAGGGGGCAGAGTGAGAGAGAGAGTGGGGGCAAGGGAGGGAGGGAGGGGGGGCGGAGGAGTGAGGGAGGGAGGGGGTGGCGGAGGGAGGGAGCGGTGGGCGGAGGGAGGGAGGGAGGGGGAGGGGGGCGGAGGGAGGGAGGGAGGGGGGTCGGAGGGTGGGAGGGAGGGAGGGAGGAGGGAGGGGGGGCAGAGGGAGGGAGAGGGATAGAGGGAGGGAGGGAAGGGGATGGAGGGAGGGGGAGGGGGTGCGGAGGGAGGGAGGGGGGCGGCGGAGGGAGGGAGGGAGGGAGCGGGGGCAGAGAGAGGGAGGGAGGGAGGGGGCAGAGGGAAAGAGGGGGGGCAGAGTGAGGGGGAGCAGAGGGAGGGAGGGAGGGGGGCCGAGGCAGTGACGGGGGGGGGGCAGAGGGACGGAGGGAAGGGGGGCAGAGGGAAGGGGGGCAGAGGGAGGGAGGGAGGGAGGGGGCTCAGAGGAGGGAGGTGGGGCAGAGGGAGGGAGGGAGGGAGGGGGGGCAGAAGGAGGGAAGGAAGGAGGGAGGGCAGAGAGAGGGAGGGAGGTAGGGGGGGCGGAGAGAGGGAGGGAGGGAGGGAGTGGGGCAGAGGGAGAGAGGGGGGTCAGAGTGAGGGGGAGCAGAGAGAGGGAGGGAGGGGGGCCGAGGGGAGGGAGGGAGGTGGGCAGAGGGAGGGAGGGAGGTGGGCAGAGGGAGGGAGGGAGGGAGGGGGCAGAGGGAGGGAGGGGGCAGAGGGAGGGAGGGGGGCAGAGGAGGGAGGGGGGCAGAGGGAGGGAGGGAGGTGGGGCAGAGGGGAGGGAGGGAGGGGGCAGAGGGAGGGAGGGAGAGGGACAGAGGGAGGGAGGGGGGCAGAGGGAGGGAGGAAGGGGCAGAGGGAGGGAGGGGGGGGCAGAGGGTGGGAGGGAGGGGGGCAGAGGGAGGGAGGGCGGAGGGGGGGCAGAGGGAGTGAGGGGGCAGAGGGAGGGAGGGAGGGAGGGGGGCGGAGGGAGGGAGGGAGGGAGGGGGCCGAGGGAGGGAGGGAGTGGGGGCAGAGGGAGGGAGGGAGTGGGGGCAGAGGGAGGGAGGGAGGGGGAGCAGAGGGAGGGAGGGAGGGGGGGCGGAGGGAGGGAGGGAGGGGGGGAGGGGGGGCGGAGGGAGGGAGGGGGGGGCGGAGGGAGGGAGGGAGGGGGGGCGGAGGGAGGGAGGGGAGGGGGGCAGAGGGAGGGAGGGAGAGGGACAGAGGGAGGGAGGGGGGGGGCGGAGGGAGGGAGCGTGGGCGGAGGGAGGGAGGGAGGGAGGGGGGAGGGAGGGGGGAGGGGGGTAGGAGGGAGGGAGGGAGGGAGCGGGGGCAGAGGGAGGGAGGGAGAGGGGGCAGAGTGAGAGAGAGAGTGGGGGCAAGGGAGGGAGGGAGGGGGGGCGGAGGAGTGAGGGAGGAGGGGGTGGCGGAGGGAGGGAGCGGTGGGCGGAGGGAGGGAGGGAGGGGGAGGGGGGGCGGAGGGAGGGAGGGAGGGGGGTCGGAGGGTGGGAGGGAGGGAGGGAGGGAGGGGGGGCAGAGGGAGGGAGAGGGACAGAGGGAGGGAGGGAGGGGGAGGGAGGGAGGGGGAGGGGGGCGGAGGGAGGGAGGGGGGCGGCGGAGGGAGGGAGGGAGGGAGGGGGGTGGAGGGAGGGAGGGAGGGAGCGGGGGCAGAGCGAGTGAGGGAGGGAGAGAGGGCAAGGGAGGGATGGAGGGGGGCGGAGGGAGTGAGGGAGGGGGCGGAGGGAGTGAGGGAGGGGGGCGGAGGGAGGGACGGAGGGGTGCGGAGGGGGCGGAGGGAGGCAGGGCGGGGAGGAGGGAGGGGAGGGAGGGAGGGGTGGCGGAGGAAGGGTGGGAAGGGGGGAGGAGGGAGGGAGTGAGGGGGGCGAAGGGAGGGAGGGAGGGGGCGGAGGGAGGGAGGGGGGCGGAGGGAGGGAGGGGGGGACGGATGGAGGGAGGGAGGGGGCGCGCGGAGGAATGGAGGGGGGGGGCGGAGGGGGGGGGCAGAGGGAGGGAGGGAAGGGGGGGGCAGTGGGAGGGAGGGAGGGAGGGAGGGGGAGTGAGGGAGGGAGGGAGGGAGGGAGGGGGGGGCGGAGTGAGGGAGGGGGCGGAGGGAGGGAGGGAGGTGGCGGAGGGAGGGAGGGGGATGCGGAGGGAGGGAGGGGGGGTGCAGAGGGAGGGAGGGAGGGAGGGGCGGAGTGAGGGGGAGCGGAGGGAGGGAGGGGGAGGAGGGAGGGAGGGAGGGAGGGGGCGGAGGGAGGGAGGGAGGGAGAGGGAGGGAGTGAAGGAGGGAGGGGGGTGCAGAGGAAGGGAGGGAGGGAGGGAGGGGGGCAGAGGGAGGGAGGGAGGGGGAGGAGGGAGGTTGGGAGGGAGGGAGGGGGGGCGGAGGGAGGGAGGGAGGGAGGGGGGGAGGGGGGGCGGAGGGAGGGAGGGAGGGAGGGGGGGAGGGGGGGCGGAGGGAGGGAGGGAGGGGGGCGGAGGGAGGGAGGGAGGGGGGCAGAGGGAGGGAGGGAGAGGGACAGAGGGAGGGAGGGGGGCGGAGGGGAGGGAGCGGTGGGCGGAGGGAGGGAGGGAGGGAGGGAGGGGGGGGAGGGAGGGAGGGAGGGGGGGGAGGGGGGTAGGAGGGAGGGAGGGAGCGGGGGCAGAGGGAGTGAGGGAGGGAGAGGGGGCAGAGTGAGAGAGAGAGTGGGGGCAAGGGAGGGAGGGAGGGGGGGCGGAGGAGTGAGGGAGGGAGGGGGGGCGGAGGGAGGGAGCGGTGGGCGGAGGGAGGGAGGGAGGGAGGGGGGGAGGGGGGGTGGAGGGAGGGAGGGAGGGAGGGGGGACGGAGGGAGGGAGGGAGGGAGGGGGGGCAGAGGGAGGGAGAGGGACAGAGGGAGGGAAGGGGTGCGGAGGGAGGGAGGGAGGGACGGGGAGGGAGGGAGGGAGGGAGGGAGGGGGGAGGGAGGGAGGGAGGAGGGAGGGGGAGGGGGGCGGTGGGAGGGAGGGGGGCGGCGGAGGGAGGGAGGGAGGGAGGGGGTGGAGGGAGGGAGGGAGGGAGCGGGGGCAGAGCGAGTGAGGGAGGGAGAGGGGGCAGAGTGAGGGAGAGAGTGGGGGCAAGGGAGGGATGGAGGGGGTGCGGAGGGAGTGAGGGAGGGGGCGGAGGGAGGGACGGAGGGGTGCGGAGGGAGGGAGGGGGCGGAGGAGCGAGGGAGGGAGGGAGGGAGGGGTGGCGGAGGGAGGGTGGGAAGGGGGAGGAGGGAGGGAGTGAGGGGGGCGAAGGGAGGAGGGAGGGGGGCGGAGGGAGGGAGGGGGCGGAGGGAGGGAGGGGGGACGGATGGAGGGAGGGGGCGCGCGGAGGAATGGGAGGGGCGGAGGGGGGGCAGAGGAAGGGAGGGGGGGCAGTGGGAGGGAGGGAGGGAGGGGGAGTGAGGGAGGGAGGGGAGGAGTGGCGGAGTGAGGGAGGGGGCGGAGGGAGGGAGGGAGGCGGCGGAGGGAGGGAGGGGGATGCGGAGGGAGGGAGGGAGGGGGGGTGCAGAGGGAGGGATGGAGGGCGGAGTGAGGGGGAGCGGAGGGAGGGAGGGGGAGGAGGGAGGGAGGGAGGGAGGGAGGGGGAGGGAGTGAAGGAGGGAGGGGGGTGCAAAGGAAGGGAGGGAGGGAGGGGGGCGGAGGGAGGGAGGGAGGGGGAGGAGGGAGGGTGGGAGGGAGGGAGGGAGGGAGGGGGCGGTGGGAGGAATGGAGGTGGGGCGGAGGGAGGGAGGGGGGACGGTGGGAGGGAGGGGGTGGAGGGAGGGAGGGGGCGGAGGGAGGGAGGGAGGGAGGGGGGTGCAGAGGGAGGTAGGGAGGTGGGCGGAGGGATGGAGGGTGGGAGGGGGGGCGGAGGGAGGGAGGGAGGGGGAGGGGGGCTGAGGAAGGCAGGGAGGGAGGGGGGGCGGAGGGAGGGAGGGGGGTGGAGGGATGGAGGGTGGGAGGGGGGGCGGAGGGATGTAGGGGGGGCAGAGGGAGGGAGGAAGGGAGGTAGGGCAGAGGGAGGGAGGGGGGGCAGAGGGAGGGGGGGCAGAGGGAGGGAGGGAGGGAGGGCAGGGGGAGGGAGGGGGGGCAGAGGGAGGGAGGGAGGGGATTGGAGGGAGGGAGGGTGGGAGGGTGTAGGGAGGGAGGGGCAGAGGGAGGGAGGGGGAGGGAGGGAGGTGGGGCGGAGGGAGGGAAGGGGGCGGAGGGAGGGAGGGAGGGGGGTGGAGGGAGGGAGGGTGGGAGGGCGTAGGGAGGGAGGGAGGGAGGGGCAGAGGGAGGGAGGGAAGGGGAGGAGGGAGGGGGGGCGGAGGGAGGGAGAGGGGCGCGGAGGGGGGGAGGGAGGGGGCGGTGGGAGGGAGGGAGGGGAGGCGTGGAGGGAGGGGGAGGGAGGGGGGCATAGGGAGGGAGCGAGGGGGAGGGAGGGAGGCAGGGGGGCGGAGGGAGGGAGGGGGGAGGGAACGATGGAGGGGGGCGGAGGGAGGGAGGGGTCAGAGGGAGGGAGCGAGGGGGGGCAGAGGGAGGGAGGGAAGGGATGGAGGGAGGAAGGGAGGGGGTCAGAGGGAGTGAGGGAGGGGGGCAGAGGGAGGGAGGGAGGGTGGCAGAGGGTGGGAGGGACGGGGGCAGAGGGAGGGAGGGAGGGGGGCAGAGGGATGGAGGGAGGGGGGGCAGAGGGATGGAGGGAGGGGGCAGAGGGAGGGAGGGAGGGGGCAGAGGGAGGGAGGGAGGAGGGCCGAGTGAGAGAGGGAGCGGGTGTGGAGGGAGGGAGGGGGGGGTGGAGGGAGGGGGGTGCGGAGGGAGGGAGGGAGGGGGTGGAGGGAGGATGGGGGCGGAGCGAGTGAGGGAGGGAGGGAGGGGGAGGGAGGGAGGGAGGGAGGGAGGGGGAGGGGGGGAGGGAGGGAGGGAGGGAGGGGGGCGGAGGGAAGGATGGAGGGCGGGTGGAGGGAGGCAGGCAGGGAGGGGGTCGGAGGGAGGGATGGGGGAGCGGAGTGATGGAGGGAGGGGGGGCAGAGGGAGGGAGGGAGGGGGGGCAGAGGGAGGGAGCGAGGGGGGCAGAGGGAGGGAGGGAGGGAGGGGGGGCAGAGGGAGGGATTGAGGGAGGGGGGCAGAGGGAGGGAGGGAGGGAGGAGGGGGGGCGGAGGGAGTGAGGGAGGGGGCGGAGGGAGTGAGGGAGGGGGCGGAGGGAGGGAGGGAGGGGTGCGAAGGGAGGGGGCAGAGGGAGGGAGGGAGGAAGGGGGGGCGGAGGGAGGGAGGGGGCGGAGGGTGGGAGGGTGGGGGCGGAGGGAGGGAGGGAGGGGGAGAAGCAAGGGAGGGAGGGGGGAGAAGGGAGGGACGGAGGGGGGCGGAGGGTGGGAGGGGGGGCAGAGGGAGGGAGGGAGGGAAGGGGGGGGGAGGGAGGGAGGGAGGGAGAGGGCAGAGGGAGGGAGGGAGGGAGGGGGGCGGAGGGAGTGAGGGAGAGGGCGGAGGGAGGGAGGGAGGGGTGCGAAGGGAGAGGGGCAGAGGGAGGGAGGGGGGCAGAGGGAGGGAGGGAGGGAGGGGGGCAGAGGGAGGGAGGGAGAGGGGCAGAGGGAGGGAGGGAGGGAGGGAGGGGGGTGGAGGGAGTGAGGGAGTGGGCGGAGGGAGGGAGGGGTGCGAAGGGAGGGGGGCAGAGGGAGGGAGGGGGGGCGGAGGGAGGGAGGGGGCGGAGGGTGGGAGGGTGCGGGCGGAGGGAGGGAGGGAGGGGGGAGAACGGAGGGAGGGAGGGGGGCGGAGGGTGGGAGGGGGGGCGGAGGGTGGGAGGGGGGGCAGAGGGTGGGAGGAAGGGAGGGGGGGGCGTAGGAAGGCGGGCGGAGGGAGGGAGGGAGGGGGGCGGAGGAAGGGAGGGGGGGGCGGAGGGAATGAGGGGGGCAGAGGGAGGGAGGGTGACGCGGAGGGAGGGAGGGAGGGAGGGGGGCGGAGGGACGGATGGGGGCGGAGGGAGGGGGAGGCGGAGGGAGGGAGGGAGGGAGGGGGGCGGAGGGAGGGAGGGACGGGGGGACGGTGGGAGTGAGGGAGGGGGTGGAGGGAGGGAGGGAGGGGGCGCGGAGGGAGGGGGGGCGGAGGGAGGGGGGGCGGAGGGAGGGGGGGGAGGGAGGGAGGGGGCCGGAGGGAGGGAGGGTGGGGGGTGCGGAGGGAGGGAGGGGGCGAAGGGAGGGATGGGGGGCGGAGGGAGGAGGCGGAGGGAGGGAGGGAGGGGGGGCGGAGGGAGGGAGGGAGGGGGTTACGGTGGGAGGCAGGGAGGGGGGTGGAGGGAGGGAGGGAGTGGGGCGCGGAGGGAGGGAGGGGGGTGCAGAGAAAGGGAGGGTGAGGGGGCGGAGGGAGGGGGGGACGGATGGAGGGAGGGTGGGCGCGGAGGGAGGGAGGGAGGGGGGCGGAGGGAGGGAGGGAGGGGGGGCGGAGGGATGGAGGGAGGGAGGTGGTGCGGAGGGATGGAGGGGGGCAGAGGGAGGGAGGGAGGGGGGGGCAGAGGGAGGGAGGGAGCGAGGGGGGGGCGGAGGGAGGGAGGGAGGGGGGGAAGGGGGGCAGAGGGAGGGAGGGGGGCAGAGGGAGGGAGGGAGAGGGACAGAGGGAGGGAGGGGGGCGGAGGGAGGGAGCGGAGGGCGAAGGGAGGGAGGGAGGGAGGGGGGAGGGAGGGAGGGAGGGGGAGGGGGGAGGGGGGGCGGAGGGAGTGAGGGAGGGAGCGGGGGCAGAGGGAGGGAGGGAGGGAGGTGGGGCGTAGATGGGAGCAGTGGGCGGAGGGAGGGAGGGGGGCAGAGGGAGGGAGGGAGAGGGACAGAGGGAGGGAGCGGTGGTCGGAGGGAAGGAGGGAGGGGGGAGGGAGGGAGGGAGGGGGGAGGGGGGCGGAGGGAGGGAGGAGGGTGGGCGGCAGAGGGAGGGAGGGAGCGGGGGCAGAGGGAGTGAGGGAGGGAGAGGGGGCAGAGTGAGGGAGAGAGTGGGGGCAAGGGAGGGATGGAGAGGGGGCGGAGGGAGTGAGGGAGGGGGCGGAGGGAGTGAGGGAGGGGGGCGGAGGGAGGGACGGAGGGGTGCGGAGGGAGGGAGGGGGCGGAGGGAGGGAGGGTGGGGAGGAGGGAGGGAGGGAGGGAGGGGTGGCGGAGGGAGGGTGGGAAGGGGGAGGAGGAAGGGAGTGAGGGGGGCGAAGGGAGGGAGGGAGGGGGGTGGAGGGAGGGAGGGGGCGGAGGGAGGGAGGGGGGACGGATGGAGGGAGGGAGGGGGCGCGCGGAGGGATGGAGGGGGGGGCGGAGGGGGGGCAGAGGGAGGGAGGGGGGCGGAGGGGGGGGCAGAGGGAGGGAGGGGGGGCAGAGGGAGGGAGGGAGGGAGGGGGAGTGAGGGAGGGAGGGAGGGGGGGCGGAGGGAGGGAGGGAGGGGGAGCGGAGTGAGGGAGAGGGAGGGGGGGCGGAGTGAAGGAGGGGGCGGTGGGAGGGAGGGAGGGGGCGGAGGGAGGGAGGGGAATGCGGAGGGAGGGAGGGAGGGGGGTTGCAGAGGGAGGGAGGGAGGGGGAGCAGGGAGGGGGGCGCAGGGAGGGAGGGGGGGGCGGAGTGAGGGGGAGCGGAGGGTGGAGGGAGGGGGAGGAGTGAGGGAGGGAGGGGGGAGGGAGGGAGGGAGGGGGGAGGGGGGCGGAGGGAGGGAGGAGGGTGGGCGGCAGAGGGAGGGAGGGAGCGGGGGCAGAGGGAGTGAGGGAGGGAGAGGGGGCAGAGTGAGGGAGAGAGTGGGGGCAAGGGAGGGATGGAGAGGGGGCGGAGGGAGTGAGGGAGGGGGCGGAGGGAGTGAGGGAGGGGGGCGGAGGGAGGGACGGAGGGGTGCGGAGGGAGGGAGGGGGCGGAGGGAGGGAGGGTGGGGAGGAGGGAGGGAGGGAGGGAGGGGTGGCGGAGGGAGGGTGGGAAGGGGGAGGAGGAAGGGAGTGAGGGGGGCGAAGGGAGGGAGGGAGGGGGGTGGAGGGAGGGAGGGGGCGGAGGGAGGGAGGGGGGACGGATGGAGGGAGGGAGGGGGGCGCGCGGAGGGATGGAGGGGGGGGCGGAGGGGGGGGCAGAGGGAGGGAGGGGGGCGGAGGGGGGGGCAGAGGGAGGGAGGGGGGGCAGAGGGAGGGAGGGAGGGAGGGGGAGTGAGGGAGGGAGGGAGGGGGGGCGGAGGGAGGGAGGGAGGGGGAGCGGAGTGAGGGAGAGGGAGGGGGGGCGGAGTGAAGGAGGGGGCGGTGGGAGGGAGGGAGGGGGCGGAGGGAGGGAGGGGAATGCGGAGGGAGGGAGGGAGGGGGGTTGCAGAGGGAGGGAGGGAGGGGGAGCAGGGAGGGGGGTGCAGGGAGGGAGGGGGGGGCGGAGTGAGGGGGAGCGGAGGGTGGAGGGAGGGGGAGGAGTGAGGGAGGGAGGGGGCGGAGGGAGGGAGGAAGGGAGGGAGGGCAGAGGGAGGGAGGGAGGGAGGGCAGAGGGAGGGAGGGGGGGGCAGAGGGAGGGAGGGAGGGAGGGGGGCGGAGGGTGGGGGGGCGCAGGGAGGTAGGGAGGGGGGCGGAGTGAGGGGGGTGGAGGGAGGGAGGGGGCGGAGGGAGGGAGGGAGGGGGAGGAGGGAGGGTGGGAGGGAGGGAGGGAGGGGGCGGAGGTAGGGAGAGGGGGCAGAGGGAGGGAGTGAGGGGGGCAGAGGGATGGAGGGTTGGGGGTGCGGAGGGAGGGAGGGGGGCGGAGGGAGGGAGGGAGGGGGGCGGAGGGAGGGGGTGGTGGGAGGGAGGGAGGTGAAGCGGAGGGAGTGAGGGAGGGGGTGACGGTGGGAGGGAGGGAGGGGGGCGAAGGGAGGGAGGGAGGGGGGCGGAGGGAGGGAGGGGGGCGGAGGGAGGGAGGGGGGACGGATGGAGGGAGGGAGGGGGCGCGCGGAGGGATGGAGGGGGGGCGGATGGGGGGGCAGAGGGAGGGAGGGGGGGCAGAGGGAGGGAGGGAGGGAGGGGGAGTGAGGGAGGGAGGGAGGGGGGGGCGGAGGGAGGGAGGGAGGGGGAGCGGAGTGAGGGAGAGGGAAGGGGGGCGGAGTGAAGGAGGGGCGGTGGGAGGGAGGGAGGGGGCGGACGGAGGGAGGGGGATGCGGAGGGAGGGAGGGAGGGGGTTGCAGAGGGAGGGAGGGAGGGGGAGGAGGGAGGGGGGCGCAGGGAGGGAGGGAGGGGGGGCGCAGGGAGGGAGGGAGGGGGGGCGGAGTGAGGGGGAGCGGAGGGTGGAGGGAGGGGGAGGAGGGAGGGAGGGAGGGAGGGGGCGGAGGGAGGGAGGAAGGGAGGGAGGGCAGAGGGAGGGAGGGAGGGGGGCGAAGGGAGGGAGGGAGGGGGCGGAGGGAAGGAGGGGGCGGAGGGAGGGAGGGGGCGGAGGGAGGGAGGGAGGGGGCGCGCGGAGGGAGGGAGGGGGGGCGGAGGGGGGGCAGAGGGAGGGAGGGGGGGCAGAGGGAGGGAGGGAGGGAGGGGGAGTGAGGGAGGGAGGGAGGGGGGGCGGAGGGAGGGAGGGAGGGGGAGCGGAGTGAGGGAGAGGGAGGGGGGGCTGAGTGAAGGAGGGGGCGGTGGGAGGGAGGGAGGGGGCGGAGGGAGGGAGGGGGATGCGGAGGGAGGGAGGGAGGGGGGGTGCAGAGGGAGGGAGGGAGGGGGAGGAGGGAGGGGGGCGCAGGGAGGGAGGGAGGGGGGGCGGAGTGAGGGGGAGCGGAGGGTGGAGGGAGGGGGAGGAGGGAGGGAGGGAGGGGGCGGAGGGAGGGAGGAAGGGAGGGAGGGCAGAGGGAGGGAGGGAGGGGGGGCAGAGGGAGGGAGGGAGGGAGGGGGGCGGAGGGAGGGGGGCGCAGGGAGGTAGGGAGGGGGGGCGGAGTGAGGGGGGGTGGAGGGAGGGAGGGGGGCGGAGGGAGGGAGGGAGGGGGAGGAGGGAGGGTGGGAGGGAGGGAGGGGGGCGGAGGGAGGGAGAGGGGGCAGAGGGAGGGAGTGAGGGGGGGGCGGGGGGATGGAGGGTTGGGGGTGCGGAGGGAGGGAGGGGGGGCGGAGGGAGGGAGGGAGGGGGGGCGGAGGGTGGGGGCGGTGGGAGGGAGGGAGGTGGCGCGGAGGGAGGGAGGGAGGGGGGCAGAGGGAGGGAGGGAGGGTGTTGGAGGGAGGGGGCAGAGGGAGGGAGGGAGGGAGGGGGGTGCAGAGGGAGGGAGGGAGGGGGGCGGAGGGATGGAGGGTGGGAGGGGGGGCGGAGGGAGGGAGGGAGGGGGAGGGGGTGGAGGGAGGGTGGGAGGGGGGTGGAGGAAGGGAGGGAGGAAGGGGGGGCGGAGGGAGGGAGGGGGGCGGAGGGATGGAGGGTGGGTGGTGGGGCGGAGGAATGTAGGGGGGGCAGAGGGAGGGAGGAAGGGAGGGAGGGCGGAGGGAGGGGGGCAGAGGGAGGGAGGGAGGGAGGGAGGGCAGGGGGAGGGAGGGGGGGCAGAGGGAGGGAGGGAGGGGGGTGGAGGGAGGGAGGGTGGCAGGGCGTAGGGAGAGAGGGAGGGAGGGGCAGAGGGAGGGAGGGGGCGTAGGGAGGGAGGGGGAGGGAGGGAGGTGGGGCGGAGGGAGGGAGTGGGGGCGGAGGGAGGGAGAAAAGGGGGTGGAGGGAGGGAGGGTGGTAGGGCCTAGGGAGGGAGGGAGGGAGGGGCAGAGGGAGGGAGGGAAGGGGGAGGAGGGAGGGAGGGGGGCGCGGAGGGAGGGAGGGGGGCGCGGAGGGAGGGAGGGAGGGGGCGGAGGGAGGGAGGGAGGGGAGGCGCGGGGGGAGGGTGAGGGAGGGGGGCGTAGGGAGGGAGGGAGGGGGAGGGAGGGAGGGGGGCGGAGGGGGGGAGGGAACGATGGAGGGGGACGGAGGGAGGGAGGGGGCAGAGGGAGGGAGCGAGGGGGGGGCAGAGGGATGGAGGGAAGGGGGGAGGGAGGAAGGGAGGGGGTCAGAGGGAGTGAGGGAGAGGGGGCAGAGGGAGGGAGGGAGGGGGGGCAGAGTGAGGGAGGGAGGGAGGGTGGCAGAGGGAGGGATGGATTTGGGCAGTGGGATGGAGGGAGGGGGGGCCGAAGGTTGGAGGGAGGGCGGCAGAGGGAGGGTTGGTGGGGGGCAGAGGGAGGGAGGGAGGGGGGGCCGAGGGAAAGAGGGAGTGGGGGTGGAGGGAAGGAGGGGGGTTGGAGGGAGGAGGGGGCGGAGGGAGGGAGGGGGTGGAGGTAGGATGGGGGCGGAGCGAGTGAGGGAGTGATGGAGGGAGGGGGAGGGAGGGAGGGAGTGAGGGGGCGGAAGGTAGGATGGAGGGCGGGGTGGAGGGAGGCAGGGAGGGAGGGGGGCGGAGGGAGGGAGGGAGGGGGGGAGCAGAGTGATGGAGGGAGGGGGGGCAGAGGGAGGGAGGGAGGGAGGGGGACAGAGGGAGGGAGGGAGGGAGGGGGGGCAGAGGGAGGGAGGGAGGGAGGGGGCAGAGAGAGGGAGGGAGGGGGGCGCAGGGAGTGAGGGAGGGGGCGGAGGGAGGGAGGGAGGGGTGCGAAGGGAGGGGGGCAGAGGGAGGGAGGGAGGGAGGGGGGGCGGAGGGAGGGAGGAGGACGGAGGGTGGGGGCGGAGAGAGGGAGGGAGGGGGGAGAAGGGAGGGAGGGAGGGGGGGACGGTGGGAGTGAGGGAGGGGGGTGGAGGGAGGGAGGGAGGGGGCACGGAGGGAGGGGGGCGGAGGGAGGGGGGGGGCGGAGGGTGGTAGGGGGGGGCAGAGGGAGGGAGGTTGGGGGGTGCGGAGGGAGGGGGCGGAGGGAGGGAGGGAGGGGGCGGAGGGAGGGAGGGGGGGGCGGAGGGAGGGGGCGGAGAAGGGAGGAGCAGGGAGGGAGGGAGGGGGTGACGGTGGGAGGGAGGGAGGGATGTGGAGGGAGGGAGGGAGTGGGGCGCGGAGGGAGGGAGGGAGGGGTGTGCAGAGGAAGGGAGGGGGATGGGGCGGAGGGAGGGGGGGGTGCGGAGGGAGGTGGGGGCGGAGAGAGGGGGGTCGGAGGGAGGGGGGAGGGGTGACGGTGGGAGGGAGGGAGGGGGCGTGGAGGGAGGGAGGGAGTGGGGCGCGGAGGGAGGGAGGGAGGGCGGTGCAGAGCAAGGGAGGGGGATGGGGTGGAGGGAGGGGGGGGCGGAGGGAGGGAGGGGGGCGCGGAGGGAGGGAGGGAGGGGGCGGAGAGAGGGAGGGAGGGAGGTGGGGCGGAGGGATGGAGGGGGGCAGAGGGAGGGAGGGAGGGCAGAGGGAGGGAGGGAGGGAGGGGGGCGGAGGGAGGGAGGGAGGGGGGGCGGAGGGAGGGAGGGAGGGGGGGCAGAGGGAGGGAGGGAGGGGGGTCGGAGGAAGGGAGGGGGCGGAGGGAGGGAGGGGGTCGTAGGGAGGGAGGGAGGGGGAGGAGGGAGGGAGGGGGCGGAGGGGGAGGAAGGAGGGAGGGGGCGGAGGGAGGGAGGGAGGGGGGTCGGTGGGAGGGAGGGGGCAGAGGGAGGGAGGGGGGCGTAGGGAGGGAGGGAGGGGGAGGAGGGAGGGAGGGAGGGGGGGCGGAGGGAGGGAGGGAGGGGGGGCGGAGGGAGGGAGGGAGCGGCGGGGGGAGGGAGGGAGGTGGGAGGTAGGGAGGGGGGCGGTGGGGGGGCGGAGGGAGGGGCGGAGGGAGGGAGGGAGGGGCGGAGGGAGGGAGGGAAGGGGGCGGAGGGAGGGAGGGAAGGGAGAGGAGGGAGGGAGGGAGGGGGGCGCGGAGGGAGGGGGAGGGAGGGGGCGGAGGTTGAAGGGGGAGGGGGCGGAGGGAGGGAGGGAGGGGGGGCGGAGGAAGGGAGGGAGGCGGAGGGAGGGGGGGGGGCAGAGGGAGTGAGGGAGGGGGCAGAGGGAGGGAGGGAGGGAGGGGGGTGTAGGGAGGGAGGGGGGGTATGGTGGGAGGGAGGGGGGTGGAGGGAGGGAGGGAGGGGGCGCGGAGGGAGGGAGGGAGGGGGGTGCAGAGGAAGGGAGGGGGAGGGGGCGGAGGGAGAGGGGGCGGAGGGAGCGAGGGGGGGCGCGGAGGGAGGGAGGGAGGGGGGGCGGAGGGAGGGAGGGAGGGGGCGGATGGATGGAGGGAGGGAGGTGGGGCGGAGGGATGGAGGGGGGTTAGAGGGAGGGAGGAAGGGAGGGAGGGCAGAGGGAGGGAGGGAGGGAGGGGGGGCAGAGTGAGGGAGGGAGGGGGAGCAGAGCGAGAGAGGGAGGGGGGTCGGAGGAAGGGAGGGGGTGGAGGGAGGGAGGGGGGCATAGGGAGGGAGGGAGGGGGAGGAGGTAGTGAGGGGGGCGGAGGGAGGGAGGGAGGGAGGGGGTCGGAGGAGGGAGAGGGCGGAGGGAGGGAGGGGGCATAGGGAGGGAGGGAGGGGGAGGGAGGGAGGGAGGGTGGGGCGGGGGGAGGGAGGGAGGGGGAGGGAGGGAGGGTTGCGGAGAGGGGGCGGAGTGAGGGATGGAGGGGGCCGGAGGGAGTGGCGGAGGGAGGGAGGGAGGGAGGGGCGGATGGAGGGAGGGAAGGGGGAGGAGGGAGGGAGGGAGTGGGCACGGAGGGATGGGGAGGGAGGGGGGCGTAGGGAGGGAGGGAGGGAGCGGAGGTTGGGAGGGGGAGGGGGGCGGAGGGAGGGAGGGAGGGGGGCAGAGGGAGGGAGGGGCAGAATGAGGGAGGGAGGCAGAGGGAGGGAGGGGGGCAGAGGGAGGGAGGGGGGCAGAGGGAGGGGGCAGAGGGAGGGAGGGAGCGAGGGGGCAGAGGGAGGGAGGGAGGGGGCAGAGGGAGGGAGGGAGGAGGGCGGAGGGAGGGGGCGAAGGGAGGGAGGGAAGGGGGCAGAGGGAGGGAGGGAGGGGGCGGAGGGATGGGGCGGAGGGAGGGAGGGAGGGGGGCGGAGGGAGGGAGGGAGGGAGGGGGGGGCGGAGGGAGGGAGGGGGGGCGGAGGGATGGAGGGAGGGGCGGTGCGGAGGGAAGGAGGTGTGGGAGCAGAGGGAGGGAGGGGGGCTGAGGGAGGGAGGGGTGAGGGAGGGAGGGGGCGGAGGGAGGGGGGCGGAGGGAGGGAGGGGGGCAGAGGGACGGAGGAAGGGAGGGGGGTCGGAGGAAGGGAGGGAGGAAGGGAGGGGGGGCGGAGGGAGGGAGGGGGGGCAGAGGGAGCGAGGAAGGGAGGGGGTCGGAGGAAGGGAGCGAGGGAGGGAGGGGGGGCAGAGGGAGGGAGGGGGCGGAGGGAGGGGAGGGAGGGGCGGGGAAGGGAGGGAGGGGGGTGGAGGGAGGGTGGGGGGGCGGAGGGAGGGAGCGAGGGGGGGCGGAGGGAGGGACGGGGTCGGAGGGACGGAGGGGGGGCGGAGGGAGGGAGGGAGGGGGGGCGGAGGGAGGGGTGGAGGGAGGGAGGGAGGGGCGGAGAGAGGGAGGGCAGGGGGAGTAGGGAGGGAGGGAGGGGTCGCGGAGGGTGGGGGAGGGAGGGGGGGCGTAGGGAGGGAGGGAAGGGGGCGGAGGTTGGGAGGGGGAGGGGGGCGGAGGGATGGAGGGAGGGGGAGGGAGGGAGGGAGGGGGGGCGGAGGGAGGGAGGGGGGGCGGAGGGAGGGAGGGGGGCGGAGAGAGGGAGGGAGGGGAGAGGGAGGGAGGGGGAGGGAGGGAGGGGGGTGGAGGGGGAGGGAGGGAGGGGGGTGGAGGGAGGATGGGGAGCGTGGAGGGAGGGAGGGTGGGGGGGCGGAGGGACGGAGGGGGGGGCGGAGGGAGGGGGAGGGAACGAGAGGGGGGCGGAGGGAGGGGTGGAGGGAGTGAGGGTGGGAGGAACGGGCGGAGGGAGGGAGGGAAAGGGGAGGAGGGAGGGAGGGAGGGGGGCGCGGAGGGAGGGGGAGGGAGGGGGCCGTAGGGAGGGAGGGAGGGGGGCGGAGGGTGGGAGGGGGGGAGGGGGCAGAGGGAGGGAGGGAGCGGGGCAGAGGGAGGGAGGAAGGGAGAGGGAGGGGGCGTAGGGAGGGAGGGAGGGGGAGGGAGGGAGGGAGGGGGAGGGAGGGAGGGAGGGGGGCGGAGGGAGGGAGGTGGCAGAGGGAGGGAGGGAGGGGGGGAGGGAGGGAGGAAGGGAGAGGGAGGGGGCGTAGGGAGGGAGGGAGGGGGAGGGAGGGAGGGAGGGGGAGGGAGGGAGGGAGGGGGGCGGAGGGAGGGAGGTGGCAGAGGGAGGGAGGGAGGGGGGGAGGGAGGAAGGGAGGGGGGCAGAGGGAGTGAGGGAGGGGGGCAGAGGGAGGGAGCGAGGGGGGCAGAGGGAGGGAGGGGGAAGAGGGGGGCAGAGGGATGGAGGGGGGGCAGAGGGAGCGAGGGAGGGGGGGCAGAGGGAGGGAGGGGGGTGGAGGGAGGGAGGGGTTGGAGGGAGGGAGGGGGTGGAGGGAGGGACGGAGGGGGGCAGAGGGAGGGAGGAGGGGGGCAGAGGGAGGGAGGGAGGAGAGGGAGGGGGCGTAGGGAGGGAGGGAGGTGGAGTGAGGGAGGGAGGGGGGAGGGAGGGAGGGGGCGGAGGGAGGGAGGTGGCAGAGGGAGGGAGGGAGGGGGAGGGAGGGAGGGGGGCGGAGGGAGGGAGGGGGAGGGAGGGAGGGGGGCGGAGGGAGGGAGGGGGTCAGAGGGAGTGAGGGAGGGGGGCAGAGGGAGGGAGGGAGGGGGGCAGAGGGAGGGAGGGAGGGGGCAGAGGGGGGCAGAGGGATGGAGGGAGGGGGGCAGAGGGAGCGAGGGAGGGGGGCAGAGGGAGGGAGGGGGTGGAGGGAGGGAGGGGGGTGCAGGGAGGGAGGGAGGAGGGCGGAGGGAGGGAGGGAGGGTGGGCAGAGGGAGGGAGGGAGGGGGGCAGAGGGAGGGGGGGCGGAGGGACGGAGGGGGGAGCGGAGGGAGGGAGGGAGAGGGGGCGGAGGGAGGGGCGGAGGGAGGGTGGGAGGGAGGAACGGGCGGAGGGAGGGAGGGAAAGGGGAGGAGGGAGGGAGGGAGGGGGGGCGCGGAGGGAGGGGGAGGGAGGGGGCCGTAGGGAGGGAGGGAGGGGGGTGGAGGGTGGGAGGGGGGGGAGGGGGCAGAGGGAGGGAGGGGGGGGCTGGGAGGAAGGGAGGGGGGGCAGAGGGAGTGAGGGAGGGGGGCAGAGGGAGGGAGGGAGGGGGGCAGAGGGAGGGAGGAAGGGAGAGGGAGGGGGCGTAGGGAGGGAGGGAGGGGGGCGGAGGGAGGGAGGTGGCAGAGGGAGGGGGGGAGGGAGGAAGGGAGGGGGGCAGAGGGAGTGAGGGAGGGGGCAGAGGGAGGGAGGGGGGCAGAGGGAGGTAGGGAGGGGGCAGAGGGGGGCAGAGGGATGGAGGGGGGGCAGAGGGAGCGAGGGAGGGGGGGCAGAGGGAGGGAGGGGGGTGGAGGGAGGGAGGGGGGGTGGAGGGAGGGAGGGGGGTGGAGGGAGGGACGGAGGGGGGCAGAGGGAGGGAGGAGGGGGGGCAGAGGGAGGGAGGGAGGGAGAGGGAGGGGGCGTAGGGAGGGAGGGAGGGGGAGTGAGGGAGGGAGGGGGAGGGAGGGGGGCGGAGGGAGTGAGGGAGGGGGGCAGAGGGAGGGAGGGAGGGGGGCAGAGGGAGGGAGGGAGGGGGCAGAGGGGGGCAGAGGGATGGAGGGAGGGGGGCAGAGGGAGCGAGGGAGGGGGGCAGAGGGAGGGAGGGGGGTGGAGGGAGGGAGGGGGGTGCAGGGAGGGAGGGAGGAGGGCAGAGGGAGGGAGGGAGGGTGGGCAGAGGGAGGGAGGGAGGCGGGGTAGAGGGAGGGAGGGGGGGGTGGAGGGAGGGAGGGGGTGGAGGGAGGGACGGAGGGGGGCAGAGGGAGGGAGGGAGGGGGGGCGGAGGGAGGGGGGGCGGAGGGAGGGAGGGAGGGGGGCGGAGGGAGGGGTGGAGGGAGGGAGGGAGGGGCGGAGGGAGGGAGGGAAGGGGGAGGAGGGAGGGAGGGAGGGGGGGCGCGGAGCGAGGGGGAGGGAGGGGGGCGTAGGGAGGGAGGGAGGGGGGCGGAGGTTGGGAGGGGGAGGGGGGCGGAGGGACGGAGGGAGGGGGAGGGAGGGAGGGGGCGGAGGGAGGGAGGGGAGGCGGGGAGAGGGAGGGGGTGGAGGGAGGGACGGAGGGGGGCAGAGGGATGGAGGGGGGGGCAGAGGGAGGGAGGGGGGTGGCAGAGGGAGGGAGGGCAGAGGGAGGGAGGGAGGCGGGGTAGAGGGAGGGAGGGGGGGGTGGAGGGAGGGAGGGGGTGGAGGGAGGGACGGAGGGGGGGCAGAGGGAGGGAGGGAGGGGGGGCGGAGGGAGGGGGGCGGAGGGAGGGAGGGAGGGGGGGCGGAGGGAGGGTTGGAGGGAGGGAAGGGAGGCGGAGGGAGGGAGGGAAGGGGGAGGAGGGAGGGAGGGAGGGGGGGCGCGGAGCGAGGGGGAGGGAGGGGGGCGTAGGGAGGGAGGGAGGGGGGCGGAGGTTGGGAGGGGGAGGGGGGCGGAGGGACGGAGGGAGGGGGAGGGAGGGAGGGGGCGGAGGGAGGGAGGGGGGGCGGGGAGAGGGAGGGAGGGGGGGAGGGGAGGAGGGGAGAGGGAGGGGGAGGGAGGGATGGGGGTGGAGGGACGGAGAGGGGGCGGAGGAGGGAGGGAGGGAGAGGGGGCGGAGGTTGGGAGGGTGGCGGAGGGGGGAGGGGGCAGAGGGAGGGAGGGAGGGGGGCCTGGGAGGAAGGGAGGGGGGGCAGAGGGAGTGAGGGAGGTGGGGCAGAGGGAGGGGAGGGAGGGGGGCAGAGGGAGGGAGGAAGGGAGAGGGAGGGGGCGTAGGGAGGGAGGGAGGGGAGTGAGGGAGGGAGGGGGAGGGAGGGAGGGAGGGGGCGGAGGGAGGGAGGTGGCAGAGGGAGGGAGGGAGGGGGGGAGGGTGGAAGGGAGGGGGGGCAGAGGGAGTGAGGGAGGGGGGCAGAGGGAGGGAGGGAGGGGGGCAGAGGGAGGGAGGGAGGGGGCAGAGGGGGGCAGAGGGATGGAGGGAGGGGGGCAGAGGGAGCGAGGGAGGGGGCAGAGGGAGGGAGGGGGGGTGGAGTGAGGGAGGGGGCAGAGGGAGGGAGGGAGGGGGGCAGAGGGAGGGGGGGCAGAGGGAGCGGGGCAGTGGGAGGGGGGCAGAGGGAAGTAGGGAGGGGTGCAGGAGGGCAGAGGGAGGGAGTGAGGGGGCCAGAGGGAGGGAGGGGGCAGAGGGAGGGAGGGGGCAGAGGGAGGGAGGGAGGGGGGCAGAGGGAGGGAGGGAGGGGGGCAGAGGGAGAGAGGGAGAGGGGCAGAGGGAGGGAGGGGGGCAGAGGCAGGGGGGGCAGAGGGAGGGGGCGCAGAGGGAGGGGGGCAGAGGAAGGGGCGCAGTGGGAGGGAGGGGGAATAGGGAGGGGGCAGAGGGAGGGAGGGGGGCAGAGGGAGGGGGGCAGAGGGAGGGAGGGGGAATAGGGAGGGGGCAGAGGGAGGGAGGGGGGCAGAGGGAGGGGGCGCAGAGGGAGGGGGGCAGAGGAAGGGGCGCAGTGGGAGCGGGGCAGTGGGAGGGGGGGCAGAGGGAGGGGGGCAGTGGGAGGGAGGGGGAATAGGGAGGGGGCAGAGGGAGGGAGGGGGCAGAGGGAGGGGGGCAGAGGGAGGGGGGCAGTGGGAGGGAGGGGGAATAGGGAGGGGGCAGAGGGAGGGAGGGGGGCAGAGGGAGAGAGGGAGGGGGCAGAGGGAGGGAGGGGGGCAGAGGCAGGGGGGGCAGAGGGAGGTAGGGAGCGGTGCAGAGGGAGTGGGGGCAGAGGGAGGGGCGCAGTGGGAGCGGGGGCAGTGGGAGGGGGGGGCAGAGGGAGGGGGGCAGAGGGAGGGGGGCAGAGGGAGGGGGGCAGTGGGAGGGAGGGGGAATAGGGAGGGGGCAGAGGGAGGGAGGGGGGCAGAGGGAGGGAGGGGGGCAGAGGGAGGGGGGCAGAGGGAGGGGGGCAGAGGCAGGTAGGGAGGGGTGCAGAGGGAGGGGGGCAGAGGGAGGGGGGGCAGAGGGAGGGGGGCAGAGGGAGGGGGGCAGAGGGAGCGGGACAGAGGGAGGGGGGCAGAGGGAGCGGCGCAGAGGGAGCGGGGCAGAGGGAGGGGGGGGCAGAGGGAGGGGGGCAGAGGGAGGGGGCAGAGGGAGGGGGCAGTGGGAGGGAGGGGGCAGAGGGAGGGAGGAGGGGGGCAGAGGGAGGGAGGGGGGGCAGAGGGAGGGAAGGGGGCAGAGGCAGGGAGGGCAGAGGGAGGGAGGGGGGGCAGAGGGAGGGAGGGGGGGCAGAGGGAGGGAGGGGACAGAGGGAGGGAGGGAGGGGGGCAGAGGGAGGGAGGGAGGGGGGCAGAGGGAGAGAGGGAGAGGGGCAGAGGGAGGGAGGGAGGGGGGGCAGAGGGAGGTAGGGAGGGGTGCAGAGGGAGTGGGGGCAGAGGGAGGGGGGGGCAGAGGGAGGGGGCAGAGGGAGGGGGGCAGAGGGAGCGGGGCAGTGGGAGGGGGGCAGAGGGAGGGAGGGGGGGCAGGAGGGCAGTGGGAGGGAGTGAGGGGGCCAGAGGGAGGGAGGGGGCAGAGGGATGGAGGGGGGGCAGAGGGAGGGAGGGGGGGCAGAGGGAGGGAGGGGGGCAGAGGGAGGGAGGGGGCAGAGGGAGGGAGGGAGGGGGGCAGAGGGAGGGAGGGAGGGGGGCAGAGGGGTAGAGGGAGAGGGGCAGAGGGAGGGAGGGGGGCAGAGGGAGGGGGGGCAGAGGGAGGTAGGGAGGGGTGCAGAGGGAGTGGGGGCAGAGGGAGGGGGCGCAGAGGGACGGGGCAGAGGAAGGGGCGCAGAGGGAGCGGGGCAGTGGGAGGGGGGGGCAGAGGGAGGGGGGCAGAGGGAGGGGGGGCAGAGGGAGGGGGCAGTGGGAGGGAGGGGGAATAGGGAGGGGGCAGAGGGAGTGAAGGGGGCAGTGGGAGGGAGGGGGGCAGAGGGAGCGAGGGGGCAGGGGGAGGGAGGGGGGGCAGAGGGAGGGGGCAGAGGGAGGGGGGCAGAGGGAGGGGGGCAGAGGGAGCGGGGCAGAGGGAGGGGGGGCAGAGAGAGCGGGGCAGAAGGAGCAGGGCAGAGGGAGGGGGGCAGAGGGAGGGGGGCAGAGGGAGGGGGCAGAGGGAGGGGGGCAGTGGGAGGGAGGGGGGCAGAGGGAGGGAGGAGGGGGGCAGGGGAGGGAGGGGGGGCAGAGGCAGGGAGGGGGGCAGAGGCAGGGAGGGGCAGAGGGAGGGAGGGGGGCAGAGGGAGGGAGGGGGGAGCGGAGGGAGGGAGGGAGAGGGGGCGGAGGGAGGGGCGGAGGGAGGGTGGGAGGGAGGAACGGGCGGAGGGAGGGAGGGAAAGGGGAGGAGGGAGGGAGGGAGGGGGGCGCGGAGGGAGGGGGAGGGAGGGGGCCGTAGGGAGGGAGGGAGGGGGGTGGAGGGTGGGAGGGGGGGAGGGGGCAGAGGGAGGGAGGGGGGGGCTGGGAGGAAGGGAGGGGGGGCAGAGGGAGTGAGGGAGGGGGGGCAGAGGGAGGGAGGGAGGGGGGCAGAGGGAGGGAGGAAGGGAGAGGGAGGGGGCGTAGGGAGGGAGGGAGGGGGGCGGAGGGAGGGAGGTGGCAGAGGGAGGGGGGGAGGGAGGAAGGGAGGGGGGCAGAGGGAGTGAGGGAGGGGGCAGAGGGAGGGAGGGGGGCAGAGGGAGGTAGGGAGGGGGCAGAGGGGGGCAGAGGGATGGAGGGGGGGCAGAGGGAGCGAGGGAGGGGGGGCAGAGGGAGGGAGGGGGGTGGAGGGAGGGAGGGGGGTGGAGGGAGGGAGGGGGTGGAGGGAGGGACGGAGGGGGGCAGAGGGAGGGAGGAGGGGGGCAGAGGGAGGGAGGGAGGGAGAGGGAGGGGGCGTAGGGAGGGAGGGAGGGGGAGTGAGGGAGGGAGGGGGAGGGAGGGGGGCGGAGGGAGTGAGGGAGGGGGGCAGAGGGAGGGAGGGAGGGGGGCAGAGGGAGGGAGGGAGGGGGCAGAGGGGGGCAGAGGGATGGAGGGAGGGGGGCAGAGGGAGCGAGGGAGGGGGGCAGAGGGAGGGAGGGGGGTGGAGGGAGGGAGGGGGGTGCAGGGAGGGAGGGAGGAGGGCAGAGGGAGGGAGGGAGGGTGGGCAGAGGGAGGGAGGGAGGCGGGGTAGAGGGAGGGAGGGGGGGGTGGAGGGAGGGAGGGGGTGGAGGGAGGGACGGAGGGGGGCAGAGGGAGGGAGGGAGGGGGGGCGGAGGGAGGGGGGGCGGAGGGAGGGAGGGAGGGGGGCGGAGGGAGGGGTGGAGGGAGGGAGGGAGGGGCGGAGGGAGGGAGGGAGGGAAGGGGGAGGAGGGAGGGAGGGAGGGGGGCGCGGAGCGAGGGGGAGGGAGGGGGGCGTAGGGAGGGAGGGAGGGGGGCGGAGGTTGGGAGGGGGAGGGGGGCGGAGGGACGGAGGGAGGGGGAGGGAGGGAGGGGGCGGAGGGAGGGAGGGGGAGGCGGGGAGAGGGAGGGGGTGGAGGGAGGGACGGAGGGGGGCAGAGGGATGGAGGGGGGGGCAGAGGGAGGGAGGGGGTGGCAGAGGGAGGGAGGGCAGAGGGAGGGAGGGAGGCGGGGTAGAGGGAGGGAGGGGGGGGTGGAGGGAGGGAGGGGGTGGAGGGAGGGACGGAGGGGGGGCAGAGGGAGGGAGGGAGGGGGGGCGGAGGGAGGGGGGCGGAGGGAGGGAGGGAGGGGGGGCGGAGGGAGGGTTGGAGGGAGGGAAGGGAGGCGGAGGGAGGGAGGGAAGGGGGAGGAGGGAGGGAGGGAGGGGGGCGCGGAGCGAGGGGGAGGGAGGGGGGCGTAGGGAGGGAGGGAGGGGGGCGGAGGTTGGGAGGGGGGAGGGGGGCGGAGGGACGGAGGGAGGGGGAGGGAGGGAGGGGGCGGAGGGAGGGAGGGGGGGCGGGGAGAGGGAGGGAGGGGGGAGGGGAGGAGGGGAGAGGGAGGGGGAGGGAGGGATGGGGGTGGAGGGACGGAGAGGGGGCGGAGGGAGGGAGGGAGAGGGGGCGGAGGTTGGGAGGGTGGCGGAGGGGGGAGGGGGCAGAGGGAGGGAGGGAGGGGGGGGCTGGGAGGAAGGGAGGGGGGGCAGAGGGAGTGAGGGAGGTGGGGCAGAGGGAGGGAGGGAGGGGGGCAGAGGGAGGGAGGAAGGGAGAGGGAGGGGGCGTAGGGAGGGAGGGAGGGGAGTGAGGGAGGGAGGGGGAGGGAGGGAGGGAGGGGGCGGAGGGAGGGAGGTGGCAGAGGGAGGGAGGGAGGGGGGAGGGTGGAAGGGAGGGGGGGCAGAGGGAGTGAGGGAGGGGGGCAGAGGGAGGGAGGGAGGGGGGCAGAGGGAGGGAGGGAGGGGGCAGAGGGGGGCAGAGGGATGGAGGGAGGGGGGCAGAGGGAGCGAGGGAGGGGGCAGAGGGAGGGAGGGGGGGGTGGAGTGAGGGAGGGGGCAGAGGGAGGGAGGGAGGGGGGCAGAGGGAGGGGGGGCAGAGGGAGCGGGGCAGTGGGAGGGGGGCAGAGGGAAGTAGGGAGGGGTGCAGGAGGGCAGAGGGAGGGAGTGAGGGGGCCAGAGGGAGGGAGGGGGCAGAGGGAGGGAGGGGGCAGAGGGAGGGAGGGAGGGGGGCAGAGGGAGGGAGGGAGGGGGGCAGAGGGAGAGAGGGAGAGGGGCAGAGGGAGGGAGGGGGGCAGAGGCAGGGGGGGCAGAGGGAGGGGGCGCAGAGGGAGGGGGGCAGAGGAAGGGGCGCAGTGGGAGGGAGGGGGAATAGGGAGGGGGCAGAGGGAGGGAGGGGGGGCAGAGGGAGGGGGGCAGAGGGAGGGAGGGGGAATAGGGAGGGGGCAGAGGGAGGGAGGGGGGCAGAGGGAGGGGGCGCAGAGGGAGGGGGGCAGAGGAAGGGGCGCAGTGGGAGCGGGGCAGTGGGAGGGGGGGCAGAGGGAGGGGGGCAGTGGGAGGGAGGGGGAATAGGGAGGGGGCAGAGGGAGGGAGGGGGGCAGAGGGAGGGGGGCAGAGGGAGGGGGGCAGTGGGAGGGAGGGGGAATAGGGAGGGGGCAGAGGGAGGGAGGGGGGCAGAGGGAGAGAGGGAGGGGGCAGAGGGAGGGAGGGGGGCAGAGGCAGGGGGGGCAGAGGGAGGTAGGGAGCGGTGCAGAGGGAGTGGGGGCAGAGGGAGGGGCGCAGTGGGAGCGGGGCAGTGGGGAGGGGGGGCAGAGGGAGGGGGGCAGAGGGAGGGGGGCAGAGGGAGGGGGGGCAGTGGGAGGGAGGGGGAATAGGGAGGGGGCAGAGGGAGGGAGGGGGCAGAGGGAGGGAGGGGGGGCAGAGGGAGGGGGGCAGAGGGAGGGGGGCAGAGGCAGGTAGGGAGGGGTGCAGAGGGAGGGGGGCAGAGGGAGGGGGGCAGAGGGAGGGGGGCAGAGGGAGGGGGGCAGAGGGAGCGGGACAGAGGGAGGGGGGCAGAGGGAGCGGCGCAGAGGGAGCGGGGCAGAGGGAGGGGGGGCAGAGGGAGGGGGGCAGAGGGAGGGGGCAGAGGGAGGGGGCAGTGGGAGGGAGGGGGCAGAGGGAGGGAGGAGGGGGGCAGAGGGAGGGAGGGGGGCAGAGGGAGGGAAGGGGGCAGAGGCAGGGAGGGGCAGAGGGAGGGAGGGGGGGCAGAGGGAGGGAGGGGGGCAGAGGGAGGGGGGGAAGGGGGGAGGGAGGGGGGCAGAGGGAGGGGAGGGAGGGGGGGCAGAGGGAGGGAGGGGAGGGGGGCAGAGGGAGAGAGGGAGAGGGGCAGAGGGAGGGAGGGAGGGGGGCAGAGGGAGGTAGGGAGGGGTGCAGAGGGAGTGGGGGCAGAGGGAGGGGGGGCAGAGGGAGGGGGCAGAGGGAGGGGGGCAGAGGGAGCGGGGCAGTGGGAGGGGGGCAGAGGGAGGGAGGGGGGGCAGGAGGGCAGTGGGAGGGAGTGAGGGGGCCAGAGGGAGGGAGGGGGCAGAGGGATGGAGGGGGGCAGAGGGAGGGAGGGGGGCAGAGGGAGGGAGGGGGGCAGAGGGAGGGAGGGGGCAGAGGGAGGGAGGGAGGGGGGCAGAGGGAGGGAGGGAGGGGGGCAGAGGGGTAGAGGGAGAGGGGCAGAGGGAGGGAGGGGGGCAGAGGGAGGGAGGGGGGCAGAGGGAGGGGGGGCAGAGGGAGGTAGGGAGGGGTGCAGAGGGAGTGGGGGCAGAGGGAGGGGGCGCAGAGGGACGGGGCAGAGGAAGGGGCGCAGAGGGAGCGGGGCAGTGGGAGGGGGGGCAGAGGGAGGGGGGCAGAGGGAGGGGGGGCAGAGGGAGGGGGGCAGTGGGAGGGAGGGGGAATAGGGAGGGGGCAGAGGGAGTGAAGGGGGCAGTGGGAGGGAGGGGGGCAGAGGGAGCGAGGGGGCAGGGGGAGGGAGGGGGGCAGAGGGAGGGGGCAGAGGGAGGGGGGCAGAGGGAGGGGGGCAGAGGGAGCGGGGCAGAGGGAGGGGGGGCAGAGAGAGCGGGGCAGAAGGAGCAGGGCAGAGGGAGGGGGGCAGAGGGAGGGGGGCAGAGGGAGGGGGCAGAGGGAGGGGGCAGTGGGAGGGAGGGGGGCAGAGGGAGGGAGGAGGGGGGCAGGGGAGGGAAGGGGGCAGAGGCAGGGAGGGGGGCAGAGGCAGGGAGGGGCAGAGGGAGGGAGGGGGGCAGAGGGAGGGAGGGGGGCAGAGGGAGGGAGGGAGGAGGGCAGCGGGAGGGAAGGGGCAGAGGGAGGGAGGGGGCAGAGGGAGGGAGGGAGGGGGGCGGAGGGAGGGAGGGGGGCAGAGGGAGGGAGGGAGGGGGGCAGAGGGAGGGAGGGAGGGGGCAGAGGGAGGGAGGGAGGGGGCAGAGGGAGGGAGGGAGGGGGCAGAGGGAGGGAGGGAGGGGGCAGTGGGAGGGAGGGAGGGGGGCTGAGGGAGAGGGGCAGAGGGAGGGAGGGGGCAGAGGGAGGGGGGGCAGAGGGAGGTAGGGAGGGGTGCAGAGGGAGTGGGGGCAGAGGGAGTGGGGGCAGAGGGAGGGGGGCAGAGGGAGGGGGGCAGAGGGAGAGGGGGCAGTGGGAGGGAGGGGGCAGAGGGAGGGAGGGGGAATAGGGAGGGTGCAGAGGGAGGGAAGGGGCAGTGGGAGGGAGGGGGCAGAGGGAGGGGGGCA